>NC_081301.1:82437910-82738327 GCF_030435805.1 Mustela lutreola | reverse complement strand
GTTGTATTATCTTTTTAAGTCATTTGTCATAATCTATAAAATAGGAATAGTAATAAAAGCTGCATGGTTGGGATATGGGGGAAATAAAATTAGAAAATACATGTGAAGGACTTTGCATAGTGGCTCCCAGACACATGGTTGGCAATTATTTCCTCTTTCACATCACCAGAACCACTACTATTCTTATTTTGTGAAATATTAATTAGCATGTCAGGCATCAATAATTTATATAATTTTTGCTTTAAGTAATTTAAAATCTTAAGAGATTCCTGTGTTCTAACAACAAGAAGGAATCAAGTTAGAGATGATGGAAAAACTGGTGATGTACTGTCTGTGTCCCATTCGTTTCGAACTTATAATTTGATCCTTTTAGAGGTCACATTTTGTTTGCTAGTTTCCAAAGGATATGATAAATTTTTAGGAATACAATTCAGTTGTGGTAGGGAGAGAAGATTATAAGGGACAAGAGCAGTTAGGAGACTCTTAGAGAGGTCACAGTGACATGAACTAATAAGTGTATAGTTGTGAGACATACAGAAGATAACAGTATAGACAGTGATTGGAAGTGGTGATGAGGCATTGTTAAAAGCAAGAATGGAAATTAGTAGGGATTGTTTATTTTGGGTTACTGTCATTTTTTTCATTTTGTAGTTTTCAAAACTTAAATCACTAATGGATAACATTTTTTTAAAATGTTTTACTAATGACAGTGTTTTATAATGTTGATTATTTTCAACATAGTTTTACTTTGTATTATTTAATTTTATCCTCACAGTAGTCCTTTGAAGTAGATCATTTACACCATTTTATAAATGCAATAATTCAAATCTCAATTTGTAGAAGTTTATACAGTTGGCAGAGTTAGAACTCAAATACAAGTCTTCCGACTTGTTTTGACAGAGGTGTTTCAAAAGCATGTGTATGACCTTTGGAATCATTAAATAGAATTTTGGGGCCTATTGTTCTAACATGTTTAAAATGTTCCTGTATTTTTTTTTATTACAGGGGATTGAACATAAAGTTTATACTCTAAATGAAGGACATTCAGCCCATATTTGTACTGTGCAGTTGGAAAAAGCCAAACTACATTTAAAATTACTTGACTATCTTAATCATGATTGGAAAAGTGAATATTATATAAAACCTAACCAACAAGATATTAGTTTCATCAATTTTACCTGTGTTACGGAAATAGAAAAGACTGATTTAGATATTGCTATCCATGTGACTTACAATACCGGCCAGACAGTTGTGGCATTTCATAGTCCTTACTGGATGGTCAATAAAACCAGTCGGATGTTACAGTATAAGGCAGATGGAATTCACCGAAAGCATCCACCTAATTATAAGAAGCCAGTTCTGTTTTCTTTTCAACCAAAGCACTTTTTTAATAATAATAAGGTATGTAAGTTTTTAAAAAAACTTTCATTCTCCTTTAGCTTCTTTTCACTCCTTTTAGATTTTTAGAGTTTTGAAGAATATTATAGAACAGGTAGAAATACCATTTAAATATTTGAGGTTAAAAAGATTAGAATTTAGGGACACCTGAGTGGCTCAGTTGGTTGGGCGTCTGCTTTCGGCTCAGGTCATAATCCCAGGGTCCAGGGATTGGGTTCCGTGTCGGGCTCTTTGCTGAGTGAGGAGCCTGCTTCTCCCTCTGCCTGCTGTTCCCCCTGCTTGAGCTCTGCCTCTCGCTTTCTCTCTCTCTGAGACAAATAAGTATATAAAATATTTTAAAAAAAAGATTAGAATTTAGTATGGGAAAATGTTTAGTGCATTAATATAATATTTACATGAAAAAGCAAAAAACTTATCAGTTGAGGTAGGAATTTTTAATGGTATCTAAATTGTAATGTATTTGGAATATTTTTTCCTAGGTTCAGCTTATGGTAACTGATAGTGAATTGTCAGATCAGTTTTCAATTGATACTGTTGGTAGTCATGGAGCTGTTAAATGTAAAGGCCTGAAAATGGACTATCAAGTGAGTTCATTCTCTGCTCATGGAGAAACTTCTATTTTAAACTCTGTGTACTGACAATTTAATTTTTATAAGGATGTTGTAATAATGGAACAGTTTTTGAAATGCTAATTTTTTCCCTTTAGGTTGGTGTCACTATAGACCTCAGCAGTTTTAACATTACCAGAATTGTGACATTTACTCCTTTTTATATGATTGAAAACAAAAGCAAATATCATATATCAGTGGCTGAACAGGGAAATGATAAATGGCTCTCTCTTGATTTGGAGCAGGTGGGTAGATGTATTTTAAAAATGTACCTCTTTAGATTTTCATTTTTCCTTGAAGTTAGACACCTGAAACACAATGAAAGTTTTGAATTGCACCCCCCTCTCCTCATTTTATTTGTACCGAGCTCTTGATTTAATTGTTAAAAACCAAACCTTTTCATTTAGGAGTGCATTGCTTGATGAGGGAAGTAGATATTTAACAGCTATTTAACATATGAGGGAAGTAGATACTTAACAGCTAACAGATATTTAACCAAGCAGTATAAATACAGAAGTAGAAGACTGGATAAGGTATAAAGTCAGTAAAGAGTAGAAAATTATTTACTCTTTCTGCAAAGTTACTAGGAATGCCTTTGTGGAATAAGTTAAGCCAGTTATTTTAAAAAAATGGTAGTAACTTAGGAATGAAATTTTGATTCTACACCATCTTTAGCTATTTGACCTCTGGATGAGAATTTTCTAAAGAACTGCCTGAGGTTGATGGAATATTTCATTTTTGAGGAAATTTTATGTATAAATATAAGAGAAGTGCTTGCTGTTTTTTTTCAGTGTTCCTTCTTGCTTTTAAACCATCCTGCTGGGATTATTATTCTTGACATTCTTTAGATTTTTCCTTCAGAGCTCATTTTGGAGGCAAATGCCATCAGTTTGTGTTTATCTGTAAAAGTTTTGTCATCTTTCTTTTATCATAATTTCTCTTGCTTTCTCTTCTATTTTTTCTCAACATGTGTAGATTTTACTCCACTGTTTTCTGGTTTCTACTTCAGTTGAAAATTCTTGTGTGATCCCATCATTCCTTTAGAGGTCATTTTTCTTCCTAATTGCCTTCATGATTTTTGTCTTTGACATTCCGTAGTTATACTACTGTTTGTCCACATGTGGATTCTTTCTACATATCCTGCTTGAGAAGCTATACTCTGAGATTTGTGGATCAATCTATTTCATAATTGCTATATAATTTGCAATTATTATCTCTTTAAATATTGTCTTTGCTTCGTCCTTCCATTTGCTTCTTCTTGGTCTTTAATCAGACATATTCTAGACCTCCATATTCTATCTTCCATGTCTCAACTTTTTTTTTTTTTTTTTTTTTTGCTATTTTCTATCTATATAACTCTCTTTGCTGCATTCTGGATTAATTCTACATGTATATCTTTAATAAATTTTCACTTTTACTCTGTCTAAATTGCTATTTAAGCCTTTAGTTGAGTTATTTGAATAATTGTATTTCTTAATTTCAGAAGCTCCATTTTTTTTGAAGTCTGCCTGGTCATTCATTAGTGAATATTTGTGTATATTCCTTAGGTGCCTTGTGATACATCTGCTAAGAGAACCACAAGTCCCTGTGCTTGTGTAGTTTATGTTTCATTGTGGGGGAGTGGTTGTGGAAACAT
The DNA here is from genome assembly GCF_030435805.1 of Mustela lutreola. Taxonomy (NCBI): domain Eukaryota; kingdom Metazoa; phylum Chordata; class Mammalia; order Carnivora; family Mustelidae; genus Mustela; species Mustela lutreola. The sequence continues at coordinate 82,734,685 of NC_081301.1, read as the reverse complement.
TAATATAATCAATTAGCAAAATATATAGTATGTTTAAAGGTGAAAAGTCTAATCAGGGAAATCAAATAAGACAGGAAGTGTTGAAAATTCTAGCAAGCACAAGGTGGGCTATAATTTTATATGAGGTGGTCAAGGATAGAATTCACTGAGGTCCTATTTGAGCCAACTGATAGGAAATGTGGGGAAGTAGCAGTTGACAGGAGCTCATCTGAGTTGCCATGTGTTGGAGGAGCTGATTAGGGCAACAACTCAAAATGAAAGTAACAGTCAAGCCTTTAGTCCCTTACTGCCATAGTATAATCAAGAGGCTAAACTGGAGAAAGTGCCAACTCTCCCTGCTCCATTCCTCTTTCCCTGTGGAAGAGCATTGATCAGGGTTCAGGTGGTTGAGCACAAACTTGGGGGTTGTGTCACTGTCAAGGGAGCCTTGAATAAGAGACTCTTCCAGTTTATAGGCCTAAGGAATGAACGGTGACAAGGGGGGAAGAGCTAGGAGTAGAAAAGTACTGAAGACAGAGGAGAGAAAAAGCATCTTCAAGGTTCTCCCTATCTTCTTTTAAAGAGGTCTTGCAGGGAGGTTCCTCTAAGAGGTCTCTGCAGTGGGCCATGATAGGTGTCTGAATGAAGGCATCTCAGGTAGGAATTCAGATATGTATAAAATGCATCGCTGGAAGCGAGGGCTGGGTCCTTGAGACTGCTGTACACTGAGTGAATGCGGCAGCTTAGCCCTGTGAGGCCTGCCGAATAAGGCCTTTGTAATTGCCTATGATGTAATCTGATAAGTTTTTAGCTGGGAGCTGCAATCCTCAGCCTTGTGGCTCTCTGGGGAAAGAGACTTAGAGCCAGAAGAATCAGCCAGGGTAGATGCCCTGAAGTGGAAGAACCTTCGGCATATTTGTGGGATAGCAAAAGAGGCCAGTATTACTGGAGAGGGGAAAGTAGTAGAGAACAAGGCATGACAAGAGATGCAGTGTGTCATGCAGAACTTGGGAGCCATTGCAAAGGTTGTAGATGTAGAACTCTCTGTGTCCAGTTGCTAAGATTACCAACTCCAGCTTTGTTTTGCTTAGGTATTTTCTTGGTGTGTCTTCTCCCTTACCTAGAGCAGCTCTGTGTCTTAATTCTGTGTCTGTTGCAGATAACATTCTTGGGCCTTAGCTTATCAAAAACCTGACTTACAGCCTCTGTCTTTGAACAGTTCATGTTTACATTAGGAGCAATTACAACTGCATAACAACTTACTTTTTATTTTACTTTCTCTGTTTCTTTTTGTTTTCACTTTTGTCTTAAGATAAATTTTCTTGTGCTAGTTTAAAATTATTACATTTCAGTTTTGGCTTATAGTGGTCAACCTTGAGATGTGTCATCGTGATTATTGCCTGTGTTGATAGGTTAGACTTGCTTAGATCTCATGTTTTCCCACTACTAAAGACATGTACATTAGCACTTTCTCTAGTGGCAAGATTTTGAGCACGTAATTCTTTAAAATGATACAGTGTAAATTATGGAACCTAGCATACATTTTTAAACCAAGGCTGCCAGGGAGTGGCAGGCTTGGGAATATCAAGAAATCATATCATTTTTAGTCTTCTCAGGTCCTCATGGGAAGTCTGGTGCTTCAGTTAGTATTGCTGCTCTGTTGACCTTCCCACGTAAGTTCCTGCTCGGTTGCAAGAAGCCCTGAGTGGGGGCATTCTAAGCCTCTTAGAGCCTTAACTGTGTCTCATGTCTAGTTCCATTAGTTACCTCTTGAGGTTGAATAAGGCGGGCTTCAACAAGCTAAAGCGCTTGACTTTAACATCAGGTTCCTCCTCCATTGCTGCAGGCCATGTCATGGGGATGGGTATCACACATGAACAATTTCACTGAAGTCCGTGAAGTCATTGGTCTGGTTGGGACCTATCACAGTAAGACAGGGTATGCAGAATAGTTCACAGGCCACACTGCTTCTCCTTTCTTCTTCTCTTAGCTCTTCTCTTTGTTTTCACTCCTGTTGTCTGGACTTCTCTCTCTCAATGGGTCGACCGTCTCTCCTTTTACTAGTTTGGATTCCAGATCACTGATGTCCGTGTTGTTCCTTAAGATTTGGAGCCTGTTTCCTACTCGGAACTTTAGATACTTCTCTCACTTTTTTACCTTTATTAGACTTCAAGGACTCTGGTTTTGTGCATGACCTGATCAACATTTGTGTGTACTTTGGCTCTTATAATTACCAAGTGATACCCACAACCTGATTATGATTATTATGAACTGTATGTACCCTTGTTTTAAACTGATCACTTGTTTCTCAGCTCAGCTTTTCCATGCTGATTTGTCAGCCCTCCTCCACACTGACATCTCTTCGCCAGCACTCCGCCACTCCTCTTACCACGGTTCCTCAACTTCCCACCCAGCACTGCCTGAGCTCATGGTGCCCACAGGTGGTGACACAGCTCTAAGTTGGCAGCTCACAGCTGTTTAGCCAAGCAACCCACTAACTAGAGCAGTGTTAAAAGACGTTTATTTTAAGTCTATCCTGATGGGTTTACTAAAATGATAAAATTTTGATGACGAAAAAAAAATCTTTTTTATAAATAAGTGTATGTAATTTGTGTTTTAGTGTATCCCTTTTTGGCCAGAGGATGCTTCTAATGCACTTCTTATTCAAGTTGAAAGAAATCAAGGCCCTCCCAAAAAGATACATTTTAACAAGCAAGCAAATTGTATTTTATTGCGTCTGGATAATGAGGTGGGTGATTTTTATGTGTGTGTATGTTTAGAGAAGATATTATATACTTGTGATTTTGTCTGTAACTTTGATTGTTTTCCCTTTTACCAAAAAGGAACAAACATTTCTTTTAGTAAAGGAAAGATTACTAAAAAGGAACAGAGACGTAAAACAATTTAATTGTTCAACAGAATGTTAGAGTGCCTAGAATATTGGAACATCTGGAATTTGACCCATCTGTATAGAGTAATTGAGATTCATGGTTTCCCAGATATGCAGTAGAAAATCCTGACTTGCTTTCTTAATCATTAAAAAATGTACCAAGTTATGAATAGTCTTATTAAATGTTATTAAATAATGTTCTTTGGAAAATTATCATGTAAGAGAATAATTTTTTTTCTTTTTTTTTCATAGCTTGGAGGTATTATAGCAGAAGTTAACTTAGCTGAGCATTCTACGGTTATTACATTTTCAGATTATCATGATGGAGCAGCTCCCTTCCTATTAATAAATCACACTAAGAGTGACATTGTTCAGTACAATCAAAGGTAAGAAGATTATCACAAATACGATATCCCCCTGATTTTAGTGGAGTCTAGGTGATGGGACATTGACTCTATGATGATTTCTTTTTTTAAGATTGTTATTTATTTATTTATTTGAGGGAGAGAGGAGGAGGGGGCAGAGGGAGGAGCAGACTCCCTGTGGGGCTCCATTCCAAGACCCTGGGATCATGACCTGAGCCAAAGGCAGATGCTTAACCTGATGACCCACCTAGGTGCCTCTTCATGATGATTTCTTAAGAATATGACACTGGTGGGGTGCCTGGGTGGTTCAGTCGGTTAAGTATCTGCCTTTGACTCAAGTCATGATCTTAGGGTCCTGGGATCCAGCCCCATGTCTGGGTCTGTACTCAGCGGGGAGCATCCCTCTCCCTCTGCTCCTACTCACCCCACTCAATCCCCCCACCCTGCCTGTGATCGCCCATGTGCATATGCGAGTGAGCTCTCTCTCTCTCTCAATAAAAGCTTTTAAAAAAGTATAGGGGTGTGTGTGTGTGTGTGTGTGTGTAACACTGATAATGACATTAAAGCCATATAAAACAATGTCCTTATTTTTTAAAAAAAGGTATACTGAAGTATGTAGGGGTAAAACTGACATTAATATTTGTAGTTTACTTTTTAAACATTGTGATGTAATTGACAAAACCTTATATTAGTTTCAACATGATGATAGGATATTTATATATAGTGCACACTGATCACCACAGTTAACTCTAGTTAACATCCATCACCACACATAGTTACAAATTTTTTTTTAAAGATTTTTATTTATTTATTTGACAGAGGGAGACAGAGAGAGAGAGGGAACACAAGCAGGGGGGGTAGGAGAGGGAGAAGGAGGCCTCCAGCTAAGCAGGGAGCTTGATGTGGGCTTGATCCCAGGACCCTGGGATCATGACCTGAGCCCAAGGCAGACGCCCAACGACTGGGGCACCCAGACACCCCAGAACATTTTATTTTCTTGTGATGAGAATGAAAATTTACTATTCTTAATTTTCAGATATACAAAACAGTATTATTAACTATAGCCACCATACTATACATTATATCCCCATGATTTGTTTATTTTATTAATAATTTATTTTTTTATTATTATTTTTTAAAGATTTTATTTATTTATTTGACAGAGAGAAATCACAAGTAGATGGAGAGGCAGGCAGAGAGAGAGAGAGAGAGAGGGAAGCAGGCTCCCCGCTGAGCAGAGAGCCCGATGCGGGACTCGATCCCAGGACCCTGAGATCATGACCTGAGCCGAAGGCAGCGGCTTAACCCACTGAGCCACCCAGGCGCCCCTGATTTGTTTATTTTATAACTGGAAGTTTGTACCCTTTGACCCCTTCACCCACTTCATACCCTATCCCCCCACCTCTAAAAAACACCACTCTTATTTTTTTTTTTTTTAATTCTATGTGTTAGAATTTTTTCATTATTTTCTTTGTTTGTTTTTGGCTTTTTAGATCCCTCTTATAAATACATAGAGATCATACAATGTTTGTCTTTTTCTGTCTGACTTATATCACTTAGCCCATAATCAACTACTGCTTCAACTCAGAAAAGTTATATTCTGTTATTTCCTTGGTTTGTATCTTCTCCAATTTTTTGTTTTTCTGGGAATTATTTTTTGAGTTGATTGAGTTTGTTAGCTATCTCGTTTTTGCTAGAATAAGACCATACTTAGAGAGTTCCCAGTTAAATTCTGTCAGATTTAGTACAGATAAAAGTTGGAATAATTTTCTCCCACAATTCATTTTTATTAAAACAAAAGCTCACAACGCAGTTTCAAAAATGGGGATGCCTGGGTGGCTCTGTTGGTGAAGCACCTACTCAGGTCTAGATCCCGGGGTCCTGAAACCAAGCCCAGTATTGGGCTCCTAACTCAGCAGAGAGCCTGCTTTGCCCTCTGCCTGCCGCTCCCACTGTGTGTGCTCTCTCTCTCAAACAAATAAATCTGTAAAAAAAAAAAAAAAAAAAAGTTTCAAAATGAAACTCTTCATTTTCTAAGTGGGACAAACATTCCCTTGAAATATTCTCATTTCTTTAGAAAATCTCTTTTTCATTGTATAAGGAAAAAAATTTCAATCTAGTCTTAAGCAGAACCATCACAAATCTCAATGAGTGGACTCAGAATCAAGTGTTATTTTAGGTTTTTCATATATTCATGTTTGCACTTAATTTAATGCATATTTTTACTATTTATGATAGTTCCCTCAGTGAAATAGAAGATTCCCTCCCTCCCGGAAAAGCAGTATTTTATACTTGGGCTGATCCAGTGGGCTCTAGAAAGCTGAAGTGGAGATGTGGAAAAAGCCATGGTGAAGTAACACAAAAGGATGTGCGTATTGGCTTGAGTATTACTGTGTTCTGAGCTTCCTTTTTTTTTTTTTTTTTTTTCCCAAAGTATTCTCTTCCGGCTTTGCTAGTTATAAGGCCTGTTTTATGTCTGTACTTTTAAACAACTGCCAAGGTTTTTTGTTTGTTTGTTTGTTTGTTTTGGAGTTTTAGGAGTAGAATTGAGTGATTCATCCCTTCCGTGTAATAGCCAGTGTTCATCACTCTGCCCTCCGTCATCCTCATCACCCCCCTCCCCATCCCTCGCCAGCAAATCCGTTTGTTCTCCACAGTTAAGAGTCTGTTTCATGTTTGTCTCTTTTCTTTCCCCCTTATTTTCATTTGTTTTGTTTCTTAAATTCCACATGAGTGAAATCACATGGTATTTGTCATTCTCTGACTTATTTTGCTAAACTAATATTCTCTAAGCAGCAGAAAGAGGAATCAAGGAATCGATCCCACTTATAATTGCATCAAAAATCACAAGATACTATAACCAAAATATAAAAAAAGATAAAAAATCGTAAGATACTATAACCAAAGAGGTTAAAGAGCTGTACATTTTATCAAAGAAAGTGAAGATGACACAAAGAAATAGAAAAACATTCCATGCTCATGGATTAGAACCAAATATTGTTTTAAAAAAAAAAAAAAAAAACTGCTGATTTTAAAAGCAGGGTTCAAACTTTAACCAAAAACATTTAAAACCAGAAGGGCCCTGTCATGGCTACATCCTTATCTGCGGCTGTTACATTATAAAAGGTACACTAGACTTAGGGGGGTGCTTTCAGCATTTGTCTCATAAACAGATAAAAGTCCTGCACTGACAGTCATTTTAGGTCACTGTGGCTTCTGTGAGGATCATTTAGGGACCCACTAAGGAATTTATTTTTGAGTGGTTTATTATAATGATAAAGATATATATAAACATTTTCCAGTAACATTTTGAATGACTTTTTGAGAAATTTTTATTAAAGTGTTATTAGTCGGGATGCCTGGTGGCTCAGTCCGTTAAGTGTCTGCCTTCCACTCTGGGCATAATCTCAGGGTCCTGGGATGAGGGTCCTGATGAGTCCCTCATCAGGCTCTTTGCTTAGCAGAGAACCTGATTCTCCCTCTAACTGCCGCTCCCTCCCCCTGCTTGTTCTCTCTCTCTCTGACAAATCAATAAATGAAATCTTAAAAAAAATAAGGCTTTCAGAATTCATTTTAATTTGACCCCTATTATAATGTTTTTTTTTTTTACACCACTCATCATTATTTCTTCTTATCAAAAGGCCAGTTTTATCTCATTCCCATTTTAAAGGGAACACTGAATATTAAGTCACTAAGTGTGTCTTTATTGAAGTTTTGGTTTTGTTTAATTATCAAATTAAAGTGGTTGACTTCTAGTTTGTAAAAGTACATGTGTCTGTTTATGAATAAAAGAATGAGTACTGAAATTTTATCAGTTGTTAGGCTTTTAATTTTTTTTCCTCTCTGGAGATGATTATGTGATTTTTGGATTTCACCTTACTTAAGAGGGTGATTTGTATGGTTTGTTTTAAGTATCATATTAGCCTTGTGTTTCTGGAATTGGCTTGCTGATGTTTTCAGACTTTTACCAGTATTTATGAGAAAGTAATGCCCATATAGATTTTGCTATTTAAAATTATGCTGACATCTGAAACATGCTTAGAAATGCAGTTTTTGTATTTTAAGAAGAATGTATGTAAGATTCATATGCTTTCTTCCTTGAATGTTTGCCAGAATTCACCAGTGAAGCCAGGCCATCTTAGCCTGTGGTTGTTTTTGTGGGGAGGTTTTAAATTATGAACTACTTCTTTGTTATTATGTAGGACAATTCATTTTCCTATTTCTGCTCATCATTTTAGGAAAAGATTTTCCAAGAATGTGTCTATTTCATCAGATTTTCCTAATAGATAAAAATATTTTTATCATAACCATCTGTTTAATTTTAATTTATAGTGATTCTCTTTTTCATTATTGGTGTAGATTATTTATATTTTCATTCCTTTTTCCTTGATAAGTTTTACTTGGGATTTAGCAGTTTAATTCTTACTTTCTATCAGAAAACCATTGTTTTGCTCTTTTGATGATCTCTTTTATACATTTGTGTTCATTTTCACCTGCTTCTACTCTAATCTATATTATATTCTTTCATCTTTCTTTCTTCGAAATTCTTGAGATAGGGGTGCCTGGGTGGCTCAGTGAGTTAAGCATCTGCCTTTGGCTCAGGTCGTGATCCTGGGGTCCTGGGATCAAGCCCCACATCGGGCTCTCTGCTCAAGCTGGGAGCTTGCTTCTCCTTCTGTCTGCTTCCCTTGCTTGTGCATGCTCGCTCTTTCAAATAAAAAAAATAAAATGTTTTTTAAAATCTCTGAAAATATTACTGTCACATAAGCAAAACCAGTAGTAGCAATTCTGGGCTGTGGTGTGATTTGTTTAAAGTAATGATTCAAGATGGAAAAAAAAAATTAATTCTTGAGATAGATACTGTGTTAGTCTACTTGAGCTGCCACGACCAAATACCTTAGACTGGGTGGCTTAAGCAACACAAATTTATTTCTCAGAGTTTGAGAGCTGGAAAACCAAATCAAAGTGCCAGCACGGTCAGGTCCTGGTGAACCTGGTGAGGACTCTTCTAGACTTGCAGTTGAGCACCCTCTCCCCATGTCCTTAGCAGGATATTCCTCCTGTTGGATCAGAGCCCTAACTCCTCCAAGGCCTTGTGTCCAAAAGAGTCACATTGGTGACTGGGACTTCAACATATGACTTTGGGAGAGTGAGAGGATACAATTGAGTTAATAGCAGATACTGAGATCTGGTTTTCAGATTCATTATAAGGTGAATGTGTGTGGTACAACATGCCCCCCACCACCATCTCAGACCTCCAGTGGATGTTTGAAACCACCAATAGAGTACTAAGCCCTATATAAACCGTGTTTTTTTCCTATCATACATACTATGATAAAGTTTAATTTACAAATTAAGTGAGAGATAAAAACAAAAACTTAATAATAAAATGGAACAATTATTTACTGTAATAAAATCCTATGTGGTCTCTCAAAATATTTTATACTCCCCCTTCTAGTGATGATGTGAGATGATAAAGTACATACATGGTGAGATGAAGTAAGATGAAAGATGTAGGCATTGGGATGTAGTATTAGACTATCGTTGACCTTCTGACCATATGTCCGAAGGAGGATCATCTGCTTCTGGAACGTGGTTGACCACAGGTAGCTGAAACTGGAATGCAGAACCTAGGAGAAGGGGAACTACTGTATATTAAAATTTCCTATTGATCAGAATATTCACTAGAATATTGACCAAAAATTCATGACTGGCTGTTAATTATTAGCATTTGCTCTTATCTTCTCACTGAAATTCAATACCCTGATATTAATACAATGCTTATAAATAAGGGCTTCCTGCCAAATTAACCATGTGGTAAATACCTGTGCTTTATAGAGCATGCAACTGAAGTGTCAGATATTTTTTATCCTATTCAGTTCAGCTCTGTAAGGAAATTAAATTTCTGACTGAACTTTTAACATATAACACATTGATTAGTCTTAGCATAAAGCAGAGAAAATAATACTTTGTGTTATTGATTAGCCTACAAAAGAAGACTAATTAAATTTTATTAAGTTGTTGAAAAAACAGTAACAATTGACCTGTCTTCCTGATTAATTACTTCATAATAAATAATGGCAGAAGCAAACATCAACTGATTTTTATTATGCAAATTTCTGACTGTTATACAAATATTCATTCAGTTTGTCTCACCCTTTGAAAGTTACCATTACAGTTCTCATTTTTCAGATGTGGAATCTAGATTTCCTCTTGGTTACGGCTTTAATTTTGGGGGTGCCTGGGTGGCTCAGTCGTTAAGCGTCTGACTTCGGCTCTGGTCATGATCCCATGGTCCTAGGATCGAGCCCACATTGAGCTCCCTGCTCAGCAGGAAGGCTGCTTCTCTGTCTCTCACTCCCTGTGCTTGTGTTCCCGCTCTCCTTGTCTTCTGTCAAACAAATGAATAAGATCTTTAAAAAAAAAAAGACTCTAATTTTTAATTTTTTCTATGGTTTGTTTTAGGATATGATGACACCTATAAATTCGGGGAAAAAGACGATTTATTTAGTTTCATTCTTTGAAGGCTTACAACGCATTATTTTATTCACTGAAGATCCAAGGGTATTCAGAGCAACATATGAAAGTGAGAAAGCAGAGTTAGCAGAGCAAGAAATTGTGTTGGCCTTACAAGATGTTGGAATTTCTCTCGTCAACAATTACACAAAGCAGGAAGTAGCCTATATTGGCATTACAAGGTTAGATACATTAAATGATTAGTTCTTAATCATTAAGAATGGTGATTATAAAATTAAAATAATACAGTTTAAGTTTTGTGTTTTGATTATTATACTAAGTTAATGCTGATTTAAAAATGTTTTTGAGATTATTTTTTGCCTTTTGAGATAAAGATATCTCAAAATCAGATTTTTAAATCGTGTCTTATGTTTATTCAGCTTATCAAAGGTATACTTAACATGTATAAGGAAATATTTAATTTTCCCTTACTGCCTATCAGAGTGTAGGATACTGTATGGATGTTCCGTAAATAGTTGTTGGGGGAATAAAGCCAATCATTCTTTAATTTGAGCTTGACACTTAATTTTAAGATACAGTAAGGTAATATGCAATATATCATTTCCCTCTAAGTCATCACCAGTAAAACTCTATTCTCTATGCCTTTAATATTCCTATTCATAAATACTTAAGGTAAACTTAATTTGTATACATTAGTGCCTGATTTTGAGGGCATTTCTAGATTTCAGTCTGTATAATACAGGATAATATTATCCAGGATAATAGTTTTAATCCTTGAGTTTAAGCTGTCAAATATATATGTTAAAAGGTATATGATACAGGTTTGGATTTGTTTATCTGTATAAATTCATCTAGAAACGCCTTTGACTTTTCATTGAATGAAATCCATGCCATTTAAAAAGGAATATTATAAACTATTTTCTTGCAAATTTTTATCCTCAAGAAATGTGTTTATTATTTGCTAACTGCTATGCTAAATGATGTGAGTGCAACGAGGAATAATATACTGTTCCTGCCTGTTTATTAAGTGACTATAAATTTTAGAGGGAATTAATAAATAGAATTCTTAAATAACTTATGTATATAAACAGCAGTTTTAGAATGTGGTTGGATGTTTTTATTCTGTATTTAAGTCTCAGCAATTTTTCAGTAAATGAAATTTGTTCCATCCCCTTTTACACTATATTTCACACCTTGTCTCCTTTTAACCCTCCCATTTTCTCTCACACTTCACTGCCTGTATCCCATTTCAGTCAGAAAATGGAAGCAGTCTGAAGGGAATTTCCAAAGACCCACTCTCCCAAATCACAACTTTCTACCCATGAGCATTTTTACCTACACACTGTGCTAACATCTTCTCCACAGCTGTCATAGATACATGTGCTCCTATTTAAAAATATTTTCAACTTTGCATTCGATTCCATTTCCTTTTGCCTTCTTGAGACATTGATTACACAGTTCTCTTCTTTATCTCTCCTACATCAATAATTTTTAGCTCTCTTTTGGGTTATGCCCATCAGTATTTTTTATCTCAACTTAAGAAATTCTCTTGAGCCTACCTACTGCCCACTTTTTAGCTTCCCTTTATAACCAAACTCCTCAAAAGTGTTAACAATTATGGATGAGTTTAATATACTCACTATATCCAATTATTATTTTACCCATTCTTTCTTTAACCACTCCCAACAGGATTTTGCTGTCAACACACCATGACATTTGTCTTGTCAGGATGACCAGAGACCAGTCCTCATGTTGCTTAAGTGTGTAACACACAGATCCCTTCTTGGTAGTTTTTCTTTGCCATGACTTTCAGGGTACTTCACCATCTTTGTTTTTCTTTCTATCCCAGAATTCTCCACTTCTTGAGTTGGTTCCTTGTCTTCTCAGCTGCTTAATATTGGGTGCCCTAGGGCCCTCATACATGAGTCCTCTTCTCTGTTTCAAATACCACATATTTTTTCTATTTACTATTTATGGTCTGTCACTCAGCTAAATAAAGCTGTAGGATAGCAAAGATGTTTACTAATAATATCCCTACCACCTAAAATAGTGTCTGAGTAAAAGTCTAAATATTGATTGAATCAGTTCATATTTTTAAATCTGTAGTGTGCTTCCATATTACTGGGGATATTATAAATTTTACTGAAGGTTTTACAATTCATATAATAAACCAGGTAAAATGAAAAAGTTTATAAATTAACACCATGATTTTTGCTTTCATCTAAAAAGTTCTGATGTGGTTTGGGAGACAAAGCCCAAGAAGAAGGCAAGATGGAGGCCAATGAGTGTAAAGCATACTGAGAAGTTAGAGAAAGAATTTAAAGAATATACTGAATCTTCACCTGCAGAAGATAAGGTTATCGAATTGGACACTAACATTCCGGTAATATTTTTAAGTATTGATCTGAAGTTTTAATTTTTACCTGTTAAAATTAGATGAATTACTATTGACCTTTAAGGAAAGTCTGGTTTCCTTGCAAAGCAATGAATTCTATCATATATAATAAGGGGTAGTTGTCTGTATTAACAAGTCAGACTTGCTCTTAAGATGCTAATGATCTACTCCTTAGTTAACAAGAAGCCAATATGTTGTTTTACTTATTATACTTTTTAAATTATTTTTCCTTTTATTACCTTAATATTTTTAGTAAATTTATATAAAAAGTGATAGAACTAAGCTATACGGTTTACATTGAACGTTTTTCTGAGTTGTATTGGAGAGATCCAATCTAGTCAACTATTTAGCTTATTATTTTAATTATCTTTAATGGTTTTGGTACAAAGTTCTAATTTTAACAAATTATGAAATGCATAGAAATTCAGTGTTTTGTGGGGTATATTTTTCAGGTTCGCTTTACACCTAGTGGTACTAACATGAAAATTCTGCAGCCACATGTAATAGCTATAAGAAGAAATTATCTTCCAGCATTAAAAGTAGAATATAGCACATCTGCACATCAGTCATCATTTAGAATTCAAGTTTACAGAATACAGGTGAGTCTGAAAAGATAGTCAAATTGTGTTCATAAGGAACATAGCAATAAACCAAATGTATTCATTCCCATGGTCTCTCTTACCTAGTATTTTAGTTTTATTGTTGAACTAGACTGCTTGATTCTTTCTACTTATTAAATCTTGTTATTCTGGTAGGGTTCTGTAATTAACATAGTAATATACTGACCTGTTTTTATTTTCTTAGATCCAAAACCAGATACATGGTGCTATATTTCCATTTGTGTTTTATCCAATTAAACCTCCCAAGTCGGTCACCATGGATTCAGGTGTGTTTGTATTTTTAGATTGCCATAAAAATGTATCAGCTGTATGGTTTACTTTACCATAAAAACACGAAATGAAACCGTTCTCAAGTTTAGTTTCTGTGGGATCATTAGAAAATTAAACTTGTTCCTTGGAAAGGAACAAGTACTCAACTATGGTCAACTTAGTTGTAAGTCAACTAAGTAAATTAAAGTAAGTCAACTAAGCAACGCATTGACTGAATTCTGAGGAGAAGATTAATTACAAATATATATTTAAATTTTTAGAAATATTAGTGACTTGTAAATCCCTGATTTAGAAGCCACTAGGACCTTTGAATAAATTGTGAAGAAAATCAAATTCAGAGAGGTTTCTAACCATGAGAAATGTCCTGTATTCTCTAGCTGAATGTAATTAATGATGAGTCTGCTCTTCTATCCTCTGCTTCCCCTTCATATTCCTTCTTTCTTTGCTATACCTCTTCCCCTTTCTCTTTCCCTTCTCTTTCCCTCCCTTTGCTTTCCACCCCCCACCTCCACACCACTGGCTCTGAACTATCTAAGGAGGTATTGATAATATGCTTGGAAGATTTTGACCATTGTACATGCCCAAGCCCCTTTACCTGGAAGTCCAGGGCAAGACCCTGAAATCTGTGTTTTCACAGTGTTTCCCTGGTGATTCTAATGCATACTTCTACTTTAAAATCACTAATTTAAAGGATTAGTTATCTTTAAAGTAAATACAGATAATTAAAAAAACCCTGGCATCTGAAATTAAGACCTTACAAATAGTAATTTTAATAGATACTCATGATTTAGTAAGTAAGTTAGTTCTACATTGTGATGTGTATTAAATTGCAAGAAAATGCTTATCTTTTTCTTAAAGCATCATGGGATTAATCATATTTATTAACTTTTGTAGCTCCAAAGCCCTTTACAGATGTCAGTATTGTCATGAGATCTGCAGGGCATTCCCAGATATCACGTATTAAGTAAGTGTCTTCATATATTTCTGCGTGTTTATTTAATGTTTTGATTAAATATGTGAATTAATTATACGCTTTAAAAAATCAATTTCAGGTGAGTCAAAGGTTTAAGTGCAAAATATTATGAAGATCATTAGGAAAATCAGTTTCATAATCTTAAAGGGTCAGAAGGCTCTAAATGAAATGTACTTACATTTTATTTATTTTCTCACTTAAGTTTTCTGTAATTACTGCATTTTGTTTTAGAAACAAGAAAATACTGCTTTAAAATGGTCACCACCCAATCTAAGAATTAAAATATTGACAGAAACATCCATTGATATATTACCCTCCTATTTCTTGTTTACTCCACCTTATCGACCACAATAAACACTAATTTCATCCCTTACATCTTAAAATACAGTTTATTGTATGTCTGTACGTCAACATTATGCTTCTTAGTTTTCTCGTTTTTTCCTAATTAAAAAAAAAATTTTGTTTTTTGGTTAAACTGAAAATACACTATTAGGGCTGGATTTTTTCATTCAACTTTTTACTAAAATTTATTATTTTTGCTGTATGTAACTATAGTTTATCACTATTATATAATATTCTGCCGTATGACTGTATTCCATAGTTTACTTACCATTTTTCTCTTCATAGGCATTTTCACATCTAGAGTTTGTTGCTAATATGAACAGTGTTGCCATGACAATTTTATTTGTTCATCTGTAAAATCCTGAATTTCAGCATTCTAATAATTATCTAATGCTTTTTTCTCATCTCATATTTTAAATGCACTTTAATCAATGGTTTTTAAATGTTTTCTACTTTGTATTATAGGTATTTCAAGGTGTTGATCCAAGAAATGGACCTCAGGTTAGATCTTGGATTTGTCTATGCGTTAGCAGAACTTATGACAGAAGCCGAAGGGACTGAAAAAACTGAGGTGAGATTTAGGAATGATAGTATTAACAGGAAGGATTGAGAAAGAAGGAGGACTAAAAAAATTAGAAATTTTTTAATGTATTAAAATGGTTTTGGTCCATCTTAAAAATAAAATTTTTAAATTTTTCATATGCTACTGTGGTGGGTAAATTGGTAGAAATCCCATTTTTAGATTATAGATGAAGAAAGCAAGACAAGTTAAAATAGCCTTTTGAAGGTGAGTTAGCAAACAGGAAAGGTTTTAGGCCAGTAGTAGGGATAAATACTCATATTCACAACACGGTTTTTTCCTATTTTTTTTTCCTGGGTTACTTTGTTTTGATTAATAACTTAGAAATTTTGGTGTGACAAGAATATTCAGTGAAAGAAGGGATAAAAATAAAAGGTTAAGTGTCTTATTTGTGATTGATAGAAAGACCTTAAAGTCATAGTGATAGGGTAGATCAGATACAGTCTTTTTCTGCTGTCTTCATAAAAAGAATTCTGAAGGTAATACAGATGACATGGATAAGGACAAGGGCCAATAATACTTTTTTTTTCTTTTAAATTTATTGAAATTCAGTTCACACGTTATACATTTTAATCATTCATGGTGGACAGAGCCGTGTTTTTTAATGTATTTACAGAATTGTACAAGGATCATTACTATCTCATTCCAGAACATTTTCACCAGCTGAAGAAGGAAACCATGCCAGTCCCATCAATCACTGATACTTTGTCTGTAGGATTTCTTGTTCTAGATATTTGATATAAATGGAATCATACAGTTTTTTTTAATGCATCACCATCAATACCTGTTACTATCTATCCTTTGGATTCTAGCCATCATAGTGAGTGTGAAGTAGTATATCATTGTGATTTTGTGATTTACATGTACCTGATGATGAATGATGTTGAGCATCTTTTATGTGTTGATGGACCATTTACATATTTTCTATAGAGAAATGTCTATTCAGATCCTTTGTTAAATAGGTTGTCTCCTTTTTATTGAATTGTGAAAGTTATTTATCTATTCTAAATACAAGTCCCGTATCAGATATGTGATTTGCAAATATTTTCTCTCATTCTTGTTTTTTCCCTCGCATTCTGTGTGTTGTGCTTTACTTTCCTGATGTCTTTTGAAGCACAAAAGTTTAATGAAATCCAAATTCTTTTTTGTTGTTGTTCATGTTTTTGGTGTCATTTTTAAGAGTCTTTTGTCAGATCTAAGGTTGTGAAGGTTATGAATTTAGCCCTGTGTTTTAAGAGTTTTTTATAATCAGGTCTTTCATCCATTTTGAGTTGATTTTTGTATATAGTGGGCGGTAAGGATCCAACATCAGTCTTTTGCATTTGGCTATCAAGTTGTCCCAGTACCATTTATTATATTTACTGAAAAAGTATTCCTTCCTCATTAATGGTCTTGGTACCCTTGTCAAAAATCAGTTGACCATAAACATATAGTTTTATTCCATTAATCTGTAAGTCCCATCTTTTTTACCAATACTGTACTGTCCTGATTATTGTTGTATTGTAGTAAGTTTTGAAATTGAGAAGTATGAATCCTCCTCCTTTGTTCTTGTTCAAAATGTTTTTGCAATTCCATATGAATTTTAGAATCAGCTTCAGAGCTTCTTTGAAGAAGTCATCTGGGGTCTTGACAGAGATTACATTGAATCTGCATACCAGTTTTGGAGTTCCAACAACTTAACATTATTAAGTCTTTTGATCCTTAAACATTGAATGTTGTGCTCTTATGTAGATCTTTGTTTTCTTTCAACATTTGTATAATTTTCAAAGTATAAGTTTGGCTCTTTTGTTAAATTTATTATTGAGTATTCTTTTTTATAGTCTGCACAGATTGTTTTTAAATCTCATTTTTTGTTTGTTCATTGCAAGTATATAAAAATATAATTGATTTTTATACTGATCTTATATTTTGCAACCTTATGTACTCATTTATTATCTCTAATAGTTGTTTTATACATTCTGTAGGATTTTCTGCATATAAGATCGTGCCATCTGAGAATAGTTTTGCTTCTTCCTTTCTGATTTAATCTGCATGGCTTTTGTTTCTTCTTGCCTAATTGCCCTGCTAGAACCTCTAGTACAATAGTACAACATTGAATACAAGTGCAAGAGCAGACATTCTTGCCTTGTTGCTGATATAAAGAAAAAGCTCTTACCATTAATTATGATATCAACAGTAGTTTTTTGGTAGATAACCTACATTAGGTAGAGTTCTCTAATAGTTCCAGTTTGCTAAGTGTTATCATGAAGGTATGTCGAATTTTGTCAAATGCTTTTTCTGTATCTCTTGGGATGGTGATACGGTTTTTGTTCTGTTGATTTTATTACATTGAATGTTAAAGCAACCCACTTAGTCCTGTGTATAATATTTCCGTATTTTGCTGGATTAGGGTCAGTAGTATTTTTTTGAGGCTCTTTGTGTTCACATTCATGTGATACTGGTCTGTTATTATAGGGCAAACACTGTATTCTTATACATAAATAGTCAGTTGCTCTTTAAATTAGTTATGAGAAAGAAATGTTTATATATTTATACTATTTACATCATTGTATTTTCTAGTTCAGTCTTTTTTTTTCCTTTTTTTCATTTGGATTCTAATTACTGCTTGGGGTCACTTGCTTTCAGCCTGAGGAACTTTCATAAGTATTTCTTATAAGGCACACCTACTAGCCATCAAGTCTTCTAGGTTTTTTTTTTTTTGGTCTGGAAAAGTCTTCATATTCTTTCATTTTGAAAGGTAGTTATACTGGATATAGGATTCTTGGTTGGGCAGGATTTTTCCTTTTGAGTACTTTGAATATTTTACCCACTGTCTTCTTGCCCCCTTTCTGCTAAGAAGTCAACTGTTAATCTTTTTTTTTTTTTTTTTTTTAAGATTTATTTGAGAGCACAGGTGTGGAGGTGTGGGGAGAGAGAGAAACTCAATCAGACTCTGCACTGAGTGCAGAGCCTGACATGGGGCTCTGTCTCAAAACCCTGAGACTACAACCTGAGCCAAAACCAACAGTGGGACACTTAATCGACTGTGCCCCCTCAGGTACCCCAACTATTAGTCTTATCAGGGTCATCTTATATGTAGTAAGTTGTTTTTCTCTTCTTGTTTCTAAGATTTTCTCCTTGTCTTTGACTTTCATCAATTTTACTGTTACATATCTTTTGTGAACCTCTTTGCATTTATGCACTAGGAGTTCATATAGCTTCCTGGTTATGTTGCTTATTGTTTTTCATTGAATATAGAAAGCATTTGGCTATTATTTCTTATATTTCTTATTATTATTTCTTATTATTTATTACATATTTTTTCTACTTTTACTCTTTTCCCCTGATCTACCCATATTGTATATTTAGCATGCTTAATGATGTACCATATTTCTCTGAGAGTGTTGATTTTTGTTCATTCTTTTTCCTCTGTTCTTCAGACTGCATAATCTTCTAACACTTTGTCTTCAAAGTCATGATAAAACAATGCATTTAATTTAGCATATAATGAAGTGTTTCTATTTCTCCTATCAGCTCAAATACACTGTTAGGTCCTTCTAGTGAATCTTCCATTTCTATTACAGTTTTCAATTCCAGAATTTTTAATAGGTTTTTTAAATATATAATTTTTCTCCCTCTATATTTGATGTAGTATTCAAGTTGATAAGACATGGTCATCGTAATTTCTTTCACTTTCTAAATACGGTTTTTTTTAATGCAGGGCTCAATCCCAGAATCCTGGGATCATGACCTGAGCCGAAGGCAGACACTTAACCATCTGAGCCACCCAGGCGCCCCAGGTTTTCTTTAGTTCTTTGAACATATTTATAGTGGTGACTTGGAAGTATTTTTCTTTTAATCCAGTCTCGTCACTTCTCACATGCAGTTTCTTTTGCCTAGTTTTTTCCCAGTGTATGGGTCATACATTCCTGTCTTTGCACATATCATAATTTTTGGTAGGGAACTTAGACATTTTATTTATTTATTTATTTATTTTTGACATTTTAGATGATACACTATAAAAACTGGCTACCTATCCCTCTGTCCCCAAAGCTTATTGTTATTAGCTTATTTGTTCATTCTGTGACTGGTTAGATTTTTTTTATTGAAGTCTACCCTTCCTACACCCCTTACTTTTCCTGCAATGTTAAGCTTTTGGTGTTGATCCTCAGAGAGGTGAAGATCTTGGGATACCACCCTTACCCTGGAATAATTGGTTTTGGGGCTGGGCCCTCTTCTCTTTTCACAACACACCTAGCTATTGAAGTCTACTAATTGCTGGTTGATTGCGTTTTTATGGCCTAATGTACCTTAGGCCATACATTGTTCTACAGACTAATCTAATCAGACTTGGGCTCTTTTTTTTTTTTTTTTTCCTTTGAGGAACTCATCTGGAGATCAGTGTTTGATATTTGTTTTGACCCCAGGAGGACACCTTAAACTGTCTCTTTCCCCATTTCACTCATGAAAACTAAGAGGCCTACAGTTTAGCCTGCATCTTCATTCAATCAGTGATTTTCCTTCCATCTTTCCCTGTGACATTTACTGTTTCCTAATGCTCAGGTGTGAACTTCTTCAAAAACTGTTGCAGTCGAAGGCTTTGGGGAAAGATTTGGGGTTTCTTTGGAAAAAGATTAGGAGTTATTTTAAAGTTTCGTTTTCCCCCAAGTAAAAATATCTGACCAGAGCTTCAGAGCTAGGAATGGAATAGGAGTGATCCGAACCCAGTATTCTCAGTGGTATTACACCAAATTAGAGCCTTTGTTCCATGAGTAGAGGCTGGGCAGTGGGACAGAAGCTCTCCCATCCCCATAATGTAGCATTAGCAGCTGGTAACTGGGGGTGGGATGAGAAATGCTGACACCTTATGCCTCCCAGGAAGAAAGTATTCCAGCTGTCCACTGGGCAGACAGGGAGCTTTATGTTCTTGAGTGAACAGTCTAGAGTGGAGTCATGGCTTGTTGAACTAGGAGGGGGATCTGAGAGAATGGTACTTGTTCAAATACTACAGATTCACTTTTCTTACAAATTTTTGTAGATTTTCTTAAAAAGATATTTTATTTGCTTATACCATTAGGTTCATTCATAGAGGCCTTAGATATTTAGGTTTTTTATATTTATTTTTTAAATACTTATTTATTTTAGAGAGAGAAAGTATGCATGGGCATATGGGGAGGGAGAGCATCTGAAGCTGACACCCCACTTAGTGTCAACCCTGATGCAGGGCTTGATCCCGTGACCCCCCGATCATAAACTGGGCCATAACCAAGAGTCAGATGCTTAACCGACTTAGGCACCCAGGCACCCCAAATGTTTGTTTGTTTGTTTCACCAGTTTCACTGGGGAACTGGTCTAAAGAGCCCTTCACACTGTCATCTGAGAAGTCAGTTTCCAGACACTGTACTTTTAATAAGGCTGTCATTTTGATACTGTTGATGATAGGTCAAAATGTGAATGTTGGGGCCATTTCTCAACACATAGAAGTACTTAAATTTGTGTTTAAAAGAGAATTAATGTTGATTATCAAGAATGAAAGCCATATTCGTCACTTAATGCAACATCATTTTCAGTGCCTTCCCCTTTTTGATTATAGCATGGGCCTCAGTAGGTGTCAGTGAGGTATTTACTAAAAAGCCACAAAAGAACTATGATTATATATATATTTTTTTAAGTTTATTTGACAGACAGAGATCACAGGTAGGCAGAGAGGCAGGCAGAGAGAGAGGAGGAAGCAGGCTCCCTGCTAAGCAGAGAGCCTGATGCGGGGCTCAATCCCAGGACCCTGGGATCATGACTCGAGCTGAAAGCAGAGGCCTTAACCCACTGAGCCACCCAGGCGCCCCTGTGATTATATTTAAAGAAAGAAATATTAAAAAAAAAAAAAAAAAGAAAGAAATATTCCTAAGAAAGTGTTGATGCACTGGATTATAGTAGCTTTTGGGCATAACTCTATAGTCCCAAGAAGAAAAGCTTAGTGTTTTGTAATGGATTAGATGGAAACAAAATATGCTTATCCATTTGTGTGTTAGGGACAGAGCTTTACTAACAGGTGTTAGGTTCCCTTCTTGTACAATAAATTTCTAATCATAACCAGTGCTGAATATGGATGTTATGGAGGTCTGTTCTGCAGTATCTGAGCTATTGACTTAAATACCTCAAACAGATGGATCCTTTAAGTTTTTAATGCTTTTTTCCCCCTATAGGTTGAACTTTTTCATAAAGATATAGAAGCTTTCCAAGAAGAATATAAAACAGCTTCATTAGCAGATTCATCACAAGTCAGTCTCTATGAATACTTCCATATATCTCCTATCAAGGTAGGGGAAATAGTCATTTTTATTATCCTTTATAATCTAGGTAATAGCAACTTGACTTGCTTTATTTGGGATATAAATTATATATCCCAATTATATATATATAATTACATATATATTTAAATTATTTTCTCTAACAGTATATAAATTCTTTAAATAAAGTAGCAGGAATAGTCCTCTGAAATTTTTATTTATACTTATAACAATTTTTCACTATATGGAAATAATATTGGAGCCACCTACAACATGTGTTTATATGTTCATATCTTTTTTTTAAATTTTATTTTTTCAGTGTTCCAAGATTCATTGTTTATGAACCACACCCAGTGCTCCATGCAATACATGCCCTCCTTAATACCCACCACCAGGCCCTCCCCCACCCCCCAGTTTCAAAACCCTCAGTTTGTTTCTCAGAGTCCATAGTCTCTCATGGTTCATCTCCCTCTCTGATTTCCACCAACTCACTTTTCCTCTCCATCTGCCAATGTCCTCCATGTTATTCCTTATGCTCCACAAATAAGTGAAGCCATATGATAATTGACTCTCTCTGCTTGACTTATTTCACTCAGCATAATCTCCTCGAGTCCTGTCCATGTTGATACAAAAGTTGGATAGTCATCCTTTCTGATGGAGGCATAATACTCCATTGTATATATGGACCATATCTTCTTTATCCATTTGTCTGTGGAAGGGCATCTTGGTTCTTTCCACAGTATGGCAACTGTGGCCCTTGCTGCTATGAACATTGGGGTCTTGACCTAACATTTTTGTTACCTTAGTTTTCTGTTAACCTGTTTAATTTTGTGTATGATGTGTTTGTGTGTGTGTGTATTGGTATAACTGACATATAACATGGATTAGCTTCAGGTGTATAAGGTAATGATTTGATATTTGTATACTCTGTTAATGATCATTGCAATAAATTTGTTCCCATCCATCATGATACAGTGTTAAAAAAGTTTTTTTTTCTTGTAATGAGGTCTTTTAAGATTTATTTACTCTCTTAGCAACTTTAAAATAATGCACTATAATATTACTAACAATAGTCTCTGAGTTGTAAATTAATTTGTGGAGTAACCTTGATTTAAGAACTGAACACTGAATGGAACTAAATATAAGTTCTTAATACAGAGTTTCTGAATTACTTACATAACACTTATAGAAAATTATTGTGTGTCTATATATATATATATATATATACACACAAAATATATATTGTTATAAATAATTATATATAAATGCATATCATACTTAAATAACACTTAAAATATTGTATAGAAAATTATATATATATATACACAATATATATAGTATATAAATAATTATATAAATGCATACAATACAAAAGTGTGAAAGCTGGTTTAACTGATTTCAACCTGGTAACTTAATTCTAATACTTGAAACACTGAGTTATTTTCAACAACTTCAACTTCTGGATTATTATTATTATTTAAAAATATATAAAAATTATTATTTTCATAGCTTTACCAAAAGATTTGGATTGAACCTAAGTACCATATTAGCTTACATTACTGAATTTAAAATTTTAAAAGAGTTGTATTCAATTTTAAACTCCTTTAACTTTTCACTTAATAATTTTGGCATATCTAAAATTGTGAAACTGAAATTTATCAAACTTTGAAATCTTATGGTGTAGTAAAGTTAAAATAAGATTAAATTTTAAAAGTTAAAATTGTCATTTTGCAGGTAGTGCTTAAATATTTGTCTCTTTATCTCTTTAGTTGCATTTAAGTGTTTCACTGAGGTCGGGAAGAGAAGAAGCTAAAGATTCAGAACAACAGGAAGGACTCGTGGCCGTTCGCTCTTTAAATCTTCTGCTGAAGAGTATTGGTGCCACCCTTACAGATGTACAAGATGTAGTTTTTAAGTATGTTTAATATTCAAATCTATAAACTGACAAAAAGTCCATTTTACATTTACCTAAAAACTTTACAAGTGAAAAAGTGTACAAAGGACATTGGAAATCATAGAAAAATATGGGTTTTGCTGTTAAATGGAATATGATTTAAGTAACATTTAACCTGCTAAGCCTTAACTAGAGGGAACAGAATAATTATTAAATAATTTCCTTAAGAAAGAGGGACAGAGGCCATACAAGTTTGTGCAACATGTAAGGCCTTTCTGGGCTACAGAAGGATTCCTGAGAAGCTGTGAGTGCCCGAAGGTATGGCACTTATACCATGTGGCTTCAGGGCTCTTAGGGTCAAGATTCTCAGAGCATATACAACTACAGCAAAATGAAAGCCGTGATAGGGGAAATGAAGAGATTCGTTTAAATGTTATAGCCGAGAATATACATTTTAATGTGAGTCGTAATGGAAGCTATTAGAGTACCTGACCAAATAAACTCAAAAAAGTCTTGAGTGGAGACTTCAGATGAGAATGACCTTTTCAGGTAGCACCCAGCAATGTTATTAAGAACCTTGGTAAGAATCAGTGAATCCAGTAGGATGTAGCTCTAAATCTAGATAAAGTTAGATATCAGTCAAATTAAAGAACATAGGTTTGAAGACATTGGGAATAGGATGAGATTTCTCATCTGGCTTCTGTCTATCAGCTAACAGAGAGCTTCCCAAGCAGTGGATCCGCATGTGCTGTGAATAGGTTAGCAGTCAACCGACCTTGGTTCCTCAGCCGTCTGCTGATTTGACAGGATCTGCAGCAACCGAAGCCTGTCCATTCTTGAGCAGAATGGCCAAAATCTTTAAAAAAAAAAAAAAAAAAAAGATAAAAATAAAACCTCTCCATTCACCTCACCATGCCAGACATTTCTGTGTGGGCCATGACAAGGCAGAGTTGGAAAATACAGTTCATGTCCATGAATGGGATCCAGAGGGTCTCTGAATCCTCTGAAGGATGTGAAAACATGTTTGTATTAGTGGTTCTTCTGAGGATAAGATCCATAGCTTTCATGAGATTCTTTGAGGGTTCTTTGACCAGAATGTGCTTATGTAAAAGAGCAGGCTTTCTGATTGGCATGCGAAATGTACGAAAAGGAAAGAAAAGGAAACAATTTGTTAATATTAAAAATATTCTCTTCCCTTGTCTCCCTCTTCCCCTTCTACACACACCTTCACACATATTTGTATGTGTTTTTCAGGCTTGCATTTTTTGAGCTGAACTATCAGTTCCATACAGCATCTGAACTACAGTCTGAAGTAATAAGACACTATTCAAAACAGGTTTGTCTGAGATATTTTATGAAGGGACAGATAGAGACAGTGCAACTGGGTCTGTACACGTATAATGTAGATTTGGCAAGGAAGTAAATAGCCATTTTCAAAATCTTAAAACTTTTTTTTTCCTCAGTATTGAAAAAGAAATTGAGCCATGCCACCATTTCATTTTTTTGCCTTTCTCTTTTTGAGCCACTGACAGAAATATTTTTTGTATAAGGGTGAACTTAAATATCTTTAAGTAAAATATTAACTAATTCACCAAACTTACTCTGAAAAAATAGTTTCAAGGGAAGCTGTTAGCAACTAACTGAATACAGGCAGTTTTTAATGTAGTTGTGTTGTTGAGTCAGTTAGTATGTTATTTTAGTGGATTTTTTTTTCCACCATTAGAAAGATTCCTGTATCTTAGGATTTAACTTAGATAGCATCTGAGACAGCTATTCTGTAGTGGATAGACACTAAGCCTGATTCAAGATGTCTGGATTTGGATTCCAGTTTTCCTATTTACCTACTACATGATCCTGGGCATCATTTGACTTCTGTGTTTCTCCAGCCTATAAAATGATGGTGGTAACAGCAGCTGTCACACATAGTTGTAAAAGTGAAAGCATTTTGAGTATTCTAAAGCTTTATGTAAATATGTCATACTATCTGTAATACTCTAACACCAAATCACTTTTTAAAAAAACAAAACTAGTGATAAATAGGGTGATATGATATAGGTGTTGAAATTGGTGATAAGGGTGTTAGCCTTAAAGAAAAGAAACTGGATGTGTGTACTGAACATCAAAATTTTTTTCCAGTTGACTGAATTGATTTATATTTGTATTTCATTTTTAGGCCATTAAGCAAATGTATGTACTCATTCTTGGACTTGAAGTTTTGGGAAATCCCTTTGGCTTGATTAGAGAATTTTCTGAAGGTGTGGAAGCATTTTTTTATGAACCGTACCAGGTAATAAAATAGTTATTCTTGCATTGTATCACTAATACTTATGAAAAAATAATGCATCCCAAACTGTTAACTTGAAGTGTAGGTGTAAATAGATTTTGGGAGACATAATAGAAGACCATGATTTTGCAGCAAAGAATTGTAAGAGGTTTTGAGAAATTTGGAGGGAAATTTGACCCTTTCCCTCATAATCTAAACTTAAGATTTTTACTTAAGATATACTTTACTTAAGATATACTAAATTTTCAGTATTCTGTTGGAATATTAAAGGTAGATAAACATTTTCCGCAGTAGAGTAAGATCATCATGGACAGGCAGCCTTGCTTAGCACAATTGTGTGGGACATTGTAAACAACTATAGGCAGACACCGTGCAAAACCATCTTAATCACCACTTCCTCATAGATAAAAATACATGTTTATAAAAAATTAAAAAACATCTTAATCTGACAAAATAGTGATTGTTTTTTGTTTTTTTGGGTTTTTTTAAAAAGATTTTATTTATTTATTTGACAGAGATCACAAGTAGGCAGAGAGGCAGGCAGAGAGAGGGAGGAGCAGGCTCCCCACTGAGCAGGGAGCCTGATGTGGGGTTCGATCCCAGGACCCTGGGATCATGACCTGAGCCAAAGGCAGAGGCTTAAGCCACTGAGCCACCCAGGCACCACCAAAATAGTGATTGTTTTGTCCCTTAACATTTTCTTTTAAAACATTCAAAACTCACCTACTTCTAAATGTAGAGGGTAATGAAAAAGTAAAACTGTTACTTACATTGTACAGTATATTTGAAACATCAATATTAAGTATTAAATTGCAGTTACTTCTTTTACAAAAATTGTCAAGAGTAGTTTGTGCTTATGTTTTCCTCCTGGAATTTTCAGTTTGGAGCAAACATGTTTTGTACACATTGGTGAACAGTCCTGTTCCTGAGTTTGGATCCACTTGTTCCTTGTAATTTCAACGTCAAGAAGTATCTCTTAGAATTTTGTTAATGTGAAGTTTTTGCTGGTTTCACTTCCTCTAGGATATTTTTATTCTTGTCCCTATTGCTTCTTAACTTATATCAATAAGTTCACTTTAAAAGAAAATGTAACCTTTGTTGTTATTATTTGACCCTTTAGGGAGCCATCCAGGGTCCCGAAGAGTTTGTGGAGGGGATGGCACTAGGACTGAAGGCATTAGTTGGTGGAGCTGTTGGTAAGAAAGAGGACACCGACCAGC
This sequence comes from Mustela lutreola, assembly GCF_030435805.1. Classification (NCBI taxonomy): domain Eukaryota; kingdom Metazoa; phylum Chordata; class Mammalia; order Carnivora; family Mustelidae; genus Mustela; species Mustela lutreola. Next base: position 82,708,130 of record NC_081301.1, on the reverse strand, counting down.
TGTGATTAGTGCAAGAAAGTAATTTTACCTCCGCTTTTACTAAAAATAATGATTATTTCTGCTAGGTGGATTAGCTGGTGCTGCCTCCAAAATCACCAATGCTATGGCTAAAGGGGTGGCAGCTATGACCATGGATGAAGACTACCAGCAGAAGAGGAGAGAAGCCATGAATAGGCAGCCAGCCGGTCTTAGAGAAGGCATCACTCGTGGAGGAAAAGGCTTAGTTTCTGTAAGAAATTTCCCAGGGTGGTGAACTGGTCAGGGATTATCTTCTTCTTCTTCTTCTTTCTTTAAAGATTTTATTTATTTATTTGATAGAGTGAGACAGAGCATGAGCAGCGGGGAGGGGCAGAGGAAGAGGGACAAGCATACTCCCCTCTCAGCAAGGGAGCTCGACTCCCGGCTGGATCCCAGGACCTGGGCTGAAGGCAGACACTTAACTGACTGAGCCACCCAAGCGCTCCTCAGGGAATATCTTTTAAAGCTACCTTTGGCGAATAAGAAAATAGGTACTTAACTTGCACTCCTTCAAGCATTATTTAGATATTGGAGGAGCAGTGAGTTGTGACCTATATAAAATACATCAGTAACCTCTAAAAGCATTGTTTAACTAGGATACTTAGGTAATGCATTTCTAGATGTATTTCTGTTCCGGTGCTTTCTAGATTCTTACAGTATCTAGAAAGCAGAACCCTCTATTTTTTTTTTGTAAGCCAGAGTTGGTTCTTTAAAGAATCATGTTGAAAGTATTACAAATTTTCCTTTTCCTCCCTAGGGTTTTGTAAGTGGCATAACAGGAATTGTTACAAAACCTATCAAAGGCAAGTACATTCCTTTGGGCCATATAGATTACCAGGTCTTTCAGAAATTGATTCTGTTTTCATTCTTGATCCATTTGCCTAAAGCTTTGTTTCTTTCTAGGAGCTCAAAAAGAAGGAGCAGCTGGTTTCTTTAAAGGTGTTGGGAAGGGTTTAGTTGGAGCAGTGGCAAGGCCAACTGGAGGCATCATAGACATGGCCAGCAGTACATTTCAGGGAATAAAAAGGTAGGTTTTCTCTGGTGGAAGATATGAGTAAAATGCTTAAACTGTGAGAAATAAAATAAATGGGCTGTTTGGCTCAAGGCCCTTCGTTTTGAACTGTATAATATGGCAAGTTATGTATTATCTTCCTAATTCCCATTTAAGTTTCCTTTGCATCATTTCTGCATTACAGAGCTGTTCTTTTTTGGTTCTTCATTCCCAGCAGCCTTGCAGGAAGGGCTTGGCAAGTTAAGCAAGCTTTTACTTACCTATTATAAGTACATTAGAATAATGTGATGCCATATATATGATATACAGGCATTATATATGTATAACTCTATCTACCTATATATATATACATACATACATATACACAACACACACCCATGAGTTATAAAAATTACTGAATTATCCATGAGTTATATCAAATTGAAGTGAAGCCATTTGGATTTGACCTTTACTTCTGATAAGTTTTTTGATTACTAATTCAGTCTCTTTATTTAATAGAAGTCTTAATCAGATTGTTTGTTTCTTCATTCAGTTGAAGTCCTCTTTCTTTTTTTCTTTGTCATTTTTGCTGACTCTGAGAACCAATTTTTGATTTCATTGGTCCCTCCATTGTTCTTCTCCTTATCTCTGTTCTAATGTTCTTTTCTGCGCCAGTTTTTCTTATGTCCTTCCTTCTGCTAACTTCGGGTCGTTTGCTTTTCTTCCTTCGGTTTTGCAAGGTGTAAATTTAGATTATTGATTTGGGATCTTTCTTCTTTTTAAGTGTTAGGCATTCACAGCAATAAATCACTCTCTGAGCGCTGTCTTTGCCTTCTCCCATAAGTTTTGGTACATTGTGTTTGTTTTCATTTGTCTCAAAGTAGTTACTTTCCTTGGTTATTTTTCTTGGACCTTCTGCCATTCGGTTCCCACAAATTTGTGAATTGCCCAAATTTCCTTCTCTTACAAATTTCCAGTTTTATTCTGTGTGGCCATAAAACAAACCTTATAGGTTTTAGCATTTTTATATTTATTAAGACATGCTTTAGGGCCTAATACATGGTCTGTTCTGGAAAGTGTTCTGTGTCCACTTGAGAAAAATACATAGTTTCCTGTTGTTGAATTAAATGTTCTCTGTATAGAGGTCTATTAGGTCTAGTTGGATTATAGTGTTATTCAAGTCTTCTGTTTCCTTGCTCATCTTCTATTTAGCAGCCATGATTAAAAGTAGGATATAGAAATAACTGTTATTACTGATTTTTTTGCTCTTTTCAGTTCTGCCAGTTTTTGGTTCATATATTTGGGAGCTCTCTTGTTAAGTACAAATGTGTTCATAATTTTTATATCTTCTTGATATATTAACTTTTCTTGTAAAATGTCCTCCTTTGTATTTAATAAGAATATCTTGTTTAGAATTTAATTTTCTTCTGAACTTGGTATGGCTTTTCCAGCCCTCTTTTGGTTATTGTTTACATATTATATCCTTTTGCATCCTTTCATTTTCAACTTACTTTCATCTTTGACTCTAAAAGTCGGTCTTTTTGGGATAGCATATACTTGGATCATACCTTTTTATCTGTTCTGCCAATTTCTGTTTTTTAATTGGAGAACTTACCCATATGTATGTGTTATACATATGGATACATTATGTGGTAAGCTCTTAATTAATGTTGGTTGAATCTGTGAATATTTTTTGAATGAATGAACAAATAGACCATTCTCATGTAGGTCCATACAGTCAAAAATGTTAAATTATTATAGTACCAAATCTAGCAATGCATATATATTTTTCAAACAGTAACTGTCAAGTCCAACTGGGACTATGAGGAATGTTAGAGTATTTGAACATTAGAAAACTATACATGTAATGTGATTTATAACAATAACAGATTGAAGGAGATTAACTGTATGATGACAGCAGTGACCAGAAAGGAATTTCATATTTCAAATTCATTGCCCATTCAAGATTTTTAAAAAACAATAACAATAACAAAGGACTATAAGCAGACTAAGAATAGAAATGAATGTCCTTGTTTTGACAAAAGATACCTTAAAATTTTTTTTTGTTAATATTGATTCTTCATGGAGAAATCTTAGAAGCTATCCCTTTACGGTGTCTGGGTGGCTCAGTTGTTAAGCATCTGCCTTTGGCTCAGGTCATGATACCAGGGTCCTGGGATCGAGCCATACAGGTTCCCTTCTGGCGGGAGGCCTGCTTCTTCCTCTCCCCCTGCTTGTGTTCCCTCTCTCGCTGTCTCTGTCAAATAAATAAATAAATAAGAAGTAGAAGAATCTTTCCCTTTAAAGTTAGAAATGAGGCAAGGTCACAATCACCTCTTATATTTAGTATTATATTGGTGTACTTAGCATTGAACTGGAAGAGCTAGACAGTATAATAGAAAAAAAAAAAAGAAATGAAGTCTTAAATCAGAAAAAAAAGAAAAAAAGCAACATTCATTTGCTGATTGTAATTATTGTCTACAAAGAAAATCCAAGACAGTCTGTAAACAAACTTCTTTACAAGTTGACATTTTTTTAGAAATCTTACATTAGTGGCATAAAGACAAATTTTAAAATAGAGAAGTGATGTAATAGTCTTATCCAAAAGAAGATTCTTTTTAGTAGTTGTATTTTAAAGTGTACTAAAAAGTTCTTGAATAATTTTTGTAGTCAAGTTATATTTTTTTTCCTGCAGAGCTACAGAGACTTCTGATGAAGTGGAGAGCCTACGGCCCCCACGATTCTTTAATGAGGATGGAGTCATCAGACCTTACAGGTTGAGGGATGGGACTGGAAACCAGATGTTACAGGTGGGTGAAGAAATATTTTACACATTACGAGTAATTTAGTCAGGTTTGCTATATTAAAAGTAGTTATATACTATTTTAAATATATGTTAGATTATTTCGGCTTTTATGTGTTTTGCTTAATTCTATTTATAAGTTTCTAATACTTAGGTTTTAATGTACATTTATTTACTATAAGATTTTTTTTTTCTTTTTTACAGGCATCAAAAAGTTTGATATGAAAACAATTAATGCATGACTTTACAAGTGAAAGCCAACAGTAGATTTTAGTCTTAAAATTTTCAAACTACGTACAGCTGTTTCAGTATTTTGAATACAAAGAAAAGCTTTTGTATTGGTAAATTTTTGTATAGGATTTTAGTGAATCTGATCTTTTTATAGGATGTTCTTAGTTCTGTACTGGATTTGCTAAATTTGTTGAAAACCATCATGCCTTATGCACCCTCATAGTTTGTGGTACTTACTTAACCAATTAAACCATTTCTTTTTAGGGTACTTCCCTTTGCATATCAGGCCACTAGTAGCTTTTACACAGTTCTCATGTCCATTTGGACATGGATAAGGAAAAAAACCCGTATCACTGCTGTTGGTGAAATTCTTGGGTTCTTAGACTTTTCTTTTGAAGATATTCAACTAGCCTTAACCCTCTTCTTGCCTTATGCCTGTGTGGTCTATTTGAAATCTGTGGGATCTGATAAGCAGTTCACATGAAAGCCAACATCTTTTATTAAGGAAACTCAGATTTGAAACAAAAAGCCATTTGGAGGTAGAATATTTTATTTAAAATAATAGCTATTTTTCTTACTTTGAAAACTGGACTTTTTAAAATTTGGATTATGGTGTAGGTAACATCCATAATAGATTATACCAACTTAAAGTTATTTCATCTTTCGTTTAGATATGGACTACTAAATTAAATCATTTTTTTGCAAACAGACAAGGAATCATTATGTTATATAGACTTGAAAATATTTGTAGTAATAATAAACAGTGGGGATATGGTCCTTCCTTTATAACCTTGATATTTTAAATATTGTCATGTTTAAAATGATCATGGTAAATATTTAAAAGTTCAATATTTTACCCACTACATGCAGGATATATAATTTTGTGTAAAATGTACTTTCATCTAATATAGTAAAACATGACCATTGAGTTAGTGTGTATTATTTAGTAAAGCGATAGTGTGTTTTTAAATGTTTTTAAAGCATCCAAATAATTGCACATTGGGACAGAAGTGGCGATCTAGTGAGAGGTTGTACTCTAAAAGGCATTTTGTGCAATCTCTGTGGTGATAGTATATCATTCTTTGGTAGATGGAAATGGTGCAGAAGTCACCCTTGGTTAATACAATTGAAAAATATACTTCTGCTCAATTCCAGCCTTCCCTTTTTAGGGAAGGAACCTGTTACTTGTATTAGTAGCTTATGTTAACCTATTACTGACATTTTACTGGGCTGAATAGTTACTAGATCACCTGTTGAAAAATTAAAAATATTTCCTGAGAAACTTTTAATTAATTCAGTAAGAAGTAAGGATGAGTAGTGAGGGAAATAATCCTCATTATTAGGAAATAGATTATGATAAATAAGAAAGCCATGAGATACAAAAATTTCTCTCAGTTGATAATTTGATCTTAGTGACAAGTAAATTTATTTTATACCTACATTAATGGTTTGCTGAAGCTTTAAACTTTGGGATTTAAAAGCCATGATCTTTGGCTCTGTGTTTTTAATGGTACATATTATTTTTAGTAGGCCAGTTTTAGTGTTAACTGCTAAAAGAGCTATTTAAATGATTAAAACCTCACAATCCTTGTAGCCATTTTTACTTGTTTTTTAGCAAGAGCATTAAACACAGTATCAGCTGGAATACCTATATTCACCAGAGGCCTTAGGATGTTGTGGTTAGCATTGTTCTCTTATAGGTGTGAGAAGCAGGTTGTTGGTTTGGTGGTAATGGTGCTTTTTAAATCAAAACTGTCATTAGCAAATATTTTACAATACATGAGTGCCAGTACTCTAGAAAAAAAGCAGATGATGTAGAAACAGGATTTAAAGTCTCATCTAGAGAGATTAAATCTAAGTGATTTAACATTGGTGCTTTAGCAAATGTATAATACTTTAAATGTTTCTCCTTTTATTTTCTAATTCTTTTAAAGGAAAAAAAAAAAGGTACTCTATGTTCAGTAAATTATATGGGCCTATATATAATTAAATATAAAACACACTTTGGTTGTATGCCTTTGTATCTAGAAAGGAGTACCGTATTACAGTGCCTCCAGCTGGGCGATTCAAGTTCGCTACTAGAGAAATAGAATAATAATTCTCATATATTCATGGAATACCTTACTGGTATCATCCAACTATTTTATCCATTGAGTGTACCAGCCAGCGAGGTTTAGTCTTAGTCTATTAAGTTATGGAATGTTATATCTGTAATTACTGCCCTACTCAGATCTGAACTCTGCCTTCAGGTTATTCTGACTCCTTGAACATTTCATAATTTTACATGTTTTGCAAGCATTTTGCCATGCTTAACTAACCTCTGTGCTTCTTTTTTCCTCTACCATGCTTACAGAAAATTCAGGTCTACAGGGAGTGGATTATGACTCACAGTAGCAGTAGTGATGATGATGATGATGATGATGATGATTAGGCAGATCTGAAATGTTAAATTCATGTTCTTTGTCATTTTATTTGGAATGTTTCGTTAACATGATTTGTATGACTGCTACCGCAACGCCCGTATGTCCAGTGTTAGGGTATTAAAATACTTTTTCCTTTTAAAATGTTTTTCTACATGTTTACAGAAAGCAAAGGAATTACATATTTAAGCACAGAAAAAAATGTATTCTACATCCAAAGTAGGGCATACTATATATTCTGGCATTTGCTTGTATATGTTTTGTAGCTTTGCAATGCTGAGTTCATCTTTAAGATTTAAAAGTTAAATATTTTTTTTAATGTTCACTAGTTTTATTTTCAAGTACCTGTTTATTGGTAAAATACCACTTTTAATATTCTCTGTAAATTTTCTGGGCTGTAATAGAATGCCATCGTATAAAAAAGAATAGTAATACCCAGTCAGTATTTTATATTTAGCATTTTAAGAGTGTTTTTGTCAAATTTCGTTTAATAATAATAAATTTATGTAACTTCAAGCAATATGAATTTGTTGTTCTCTTCCAAAACCACATAGGTTATACTGCTATTATAAGGAACATTCATGATTTGTTATGGACATTAGTGACATTATTTATAGTCTTACAAAGAAAAAAGTTCTGTTCTTTGGTTCACTTTTTATTTCATTATGTATGTATATATACAATGAACAAAGTTGGTTTTATAGTCATTATATTTACTTATTAACCTAAATATCCGTATGCTGTATCCCTCATAAAATATTAAAAGTTAATTCAGGACATCAGAAGAATTTTTATAGTAAGCAGAATTATGTATGTTTTTTTCTTGGTTGTATTGGAAAATATTATCAATGTGTCTGAAAGATCTATGAGCAGAACTGTTTGTTTTGTGCACTGAAGGGTTTTCTTTAATTTTCAATTTAAATAAAACTATTCTGTCCTGTTTCACGAGGAAGTTAGATATACAAAAAAAAAAAAAAAAAGAAAGAAAGAAAGAAAGAAAGAAAATCCTCTAAAGAGTAAATGACTATTAGTATAATATGATGGGGTTTTCTGAAATTTTTATTTAGATTCCAGTATAGTTAACATACAGTGTAAAACTGGTTTCACGTAGATGATACAGTGATTCCACACTTCCATACATCACCTGGTGCTCATCACACGTGCATTCCTTAACTCCCCATCACCTGTTTCACCCTTCTCTCCACTCACCTCCCCTCTGGTAATCACCAGTTTGTTCCCAGTGCTTAAGAGTCTGTTTCTTTGTGTCTCTCTCTCTTTCTCACAGTAATATTTAATCCCTATGGCTGCTGTGCTTTGGGATCAACAAAGAAACATTTACCTTATTTATGTTAATCAGTTTGTGTATATTGAGCTTATATTAATTAGATTATAGTAAATAACTGCCTTCATTGTTCAACTTTTGGCTTAATTGATTCAGCCCATGATTTCTGAGTCTGATTCTTAAGTTTACCAACATTGTACTTTTGTAAATCAGTATTCTCTTTTTCTTAGAAAATGAATGACTTTTAATTTTTTAATATTGAGCTTACAAAAAAGGATGCTAAAAAGTATTAAGACATTTCTTCTGAAATACCTACCTGCCTAACATTCATTTAAATTAAGTAGGAATTAAGGTTGTGTGTACTAGGGACCAAGAAATATGTCAGTGTCAAAGAACATATTTATTGTTTTCCTCAAAATAGTATTCTTATCTTTTTGGAATAGTGAATGCATGAGAACAGTTACCATTAAAATAGTCATGACTGGTGTTGGAGACTGGTATCTGGTCCCCACTAGTTTCTCTCACCCTTGGCCAAATCATACAAAACCTTCTCCTCCTACAAGAAGCTAGAGAGAACACTGCCCATTGTTACGTATTGTTGTATGCCTTAGGAAGGAGAGGTCTGGAAATGTCTTCATTGGCTTTTTACATTTCAGCTAGGCATGGGCCCTTTCTAAAAGGGAAAAATGCTAAACTTCTTGATTCCAAGGCATTTACTGAGTTTCCTGTGGTTGGTCTGTGACACTTAAGACTACGGTATAGTTCTCATTAAGATTCTTAAGAATTTATCTGCAAAAGGTCTGGGCATTTCAGCATTGACTTGCCATTTTAATGCAAAGAAAATTGTAAGTAAGATTGCATTTGTTTAAAATCCCTTGAAAAGTGAAATGGTTTAAAACAATACTCTGGTAGCTAGTAAATTGTTATGTGGCTCATGTGGTCCTAAGGATTCATCGATCTTCAGTTTCTAACCCTTAGAAGTGAAATACATTCTTTGACAGTATAATTGCCCTTGTTCTGTTTCTGTTTTCCTACCACAGTGAAAAAATCTTTTCAAGATTTAAGATTACACTATTTATACTAATGTGCTCTTGTTGGAGATAAAGGACATGGACAAATACCTTCTTACTCCATCAAATAAGCAGAAAATGAGTTCAACTGTGGCACTTTCATGAGATGAATAGTTCTTTTGTTTATTAGAGGCTCTGTAATTAATTAGAATTTTAAAATGGGAGTATGATCTAATGAGAAAGTCCAGTGACAAAGCCGCATTTGAAAGGTTGATTATGAGATACCACACCTATCCATATCCTTTATTTATATTCTGCATTTCTACATGGTCACTGCTTATGTATAGAAAAAGGGAAGGAGCATCTTTCTCTCTTCTCTAAGGGAGTAATTACTCATTCTTTATTTGCCTTTGTATTTACTTGACTTGAATAACATACTGAAAACTGGCAGGAAGAAAAATCCATAAAAGGCCTGGAATTGTGAACACCTGTCACCATGAATAAACTTATAAGAGCAGCCTGTGAATGAAATAAGATGAATTCGATATAGCAAATGTAAATCCAGAGTAATACAGCTGTCAATATTCCTTATGAAACAAGAAGGCAGAATAAATTTTAGTTTGTTTCTGTGCTTAAAATAATCTGGATTTTATAAACTTTGCTTTTTTGAAATTGTTCAAAATACATATCAGTGTTAATCAGTTGATTTTCAAGTCATGTTATTAAAATTTGCAGATGGAGCCATTGTAGATCTATGACTAAGGCATCAACATTCAACATGAAATATATGCTATCATGTTTACACCCCAGGTCATATAAAGAATGACAGCTGTAATAGTAGTTTGTCTGATTTAAGTCCTGTGGTGAAATTTAGCTTCATACTTTCCTGTAGTAATGAGAGGAAAACCAAAAACAACCATCCTAAGTGTTATTGTGTACTCCTACTGTACCTTCAATTGAGCCTTTGGGTTTTGTTTTAGAGATTTCCTTGCAAATGTAGAATTTATTATTTATAATAGTAAAAAATATTAGAGGTTTTATGGGGTCTAAATAAGATACACGGTTATTCATTTAAATCAAATAATAATTATGATGGACATATAAAAACGGCAGTTTCTTTCTTCTCTCCCTGCACCTTAGGGATAAATGGAGATTGATTAAAAATGTTAAGATTGTTGATTTAATCTTTAATTTCAGTGTATGAATGTTTGAATTGATGAAATGCAGTGAGTACACTGAATACAATACAAAACATTACTGAAAGTCCTGAATCAGAGAAGAATAAAACACATGATTTCAAATAGGTATGTGTTAGGGAGGTAATTAGAATAATTTATGATTTTCATACATAAGGGTTTATGGTTGGTTAGTTTTAATGTGGCAGACCATTTTCATGTACATCATTATCTCAATCAGTGTGATGAATTTATCCAGCAACAGTGTACCTCTAAAAAAATGAGCCTAAAATTAAATGTCTAATAACTTTGTAAAATTGGTTTTTAATATAGCCTTCTTTTTTTATATATAAATATCCTAAACAGTGGAAATTATAATAAAGATATGTACTAAGTTGCAGTGTGCCTTTGTTCTGAATCTTAGACATTCAAAATATCTGAGCATTCAAAATAATACAGTTATTATTAGCTTTTTTAACAAAAAAACATAATCAGGATTGTCAGAAACTTAGCTAAATATATATATATATATATATATATATATATATAAAATTCTTAATTGGGTATGCTGTGTTTTTCTACCCTAAGTTATCATTTATCAATAACCTTTTAATCATACACATCTATAAAGATCTTCTGAATGTGGAGCTTGGGATTTCTTTTTTTTTTTTTTTAAAGATTTTATTTATTTATTTGACAGACAGAGATCACAAGTAGGCAGAGAGGCAAGCAGGGGTGAGGTGGGGAGGTAAGCAGGCTCCATCCCAGGACCCTGGGATCATGCCTGGAGCCGAAACCCAAACCTCCATGGAAAGAGCTAAATCCTTTTGTCAATCAATTAGCTAACATTGATTCTCAGTCTATAACTGTTGTATTTTATGGGAGATATAAAAATTTTCAAAAATTATTTTTTTTACAATGTTAAAGTAATATATGCTCAGTAAAGTAGGAAACTATAGGAATAAAAATTATCCTGTCTCCCCACCATTTATGTTACAGTTCCTTTTAAAATTTTTATTAACATGATTATAATCCGAATATATAAATTTCTATTGTATATTTTTGTTATTATAAGTTCTTATAAATAGAATTATTAACTTCTAAAGTTTAAAAAAGTGATCTATTCATAGAATAATTCTAGTGTGGGGAAACTGGTCTTTATTTCTGGAATACATACATAAAAGCCAGCAGAATATTTTCTTAATTTTTATAAGTTTTATAGCTGTAATAGATTTCCTTTCTTGGTTTTTGTTGAACATGTTTCTTTTTAAAGTTTTCACCCCTTAAATCTTTGCCTCTTAGAATGAGTGTGTGTGTGTGTGTGTGTGTGTGTGTATGAGAGATCGTGAGATCTTTGTGTCGTTCACTGTGCATGAATGTTGTCAGTTAGTTATCCCACAAGGGTAGTATACTCTTAAGCATTTCAGATATTTTAAATTTTTATCTGTATTGTCTTTGAATCTCTTAGATCTCTTTCCATGATGTTACTATGCTTATGTGAGTTGTAGCAGGGAGGCTGTTTTTGTTTGTTGTATATTTCTTTTCTTTCAGAAATTACAGATGTTTATAATTAGCTTCAAACACTGCCTAAATGGCAGTTGGAAGATAACTGCCTTCGGCTGACGTGGTCTTTCCCTTTACTTCGGGAGGAGAGTTACAACTGATCTGGAAGAAAGGGCTTACCATAGGCAGTCAGATCACCAGAGTAGTTCCGAACACTCTTCCTGGCTTCATCTGAAATTTTGAGTAAGTGGACAAGAACTAGGAGACAAAGGCTTATTGGATTTTACTCTTCATTTTTTAACTTTTCCCTCCAGAAGCAGACTTCTGAATGGGATGAGAAATCTGAAGAGAGCCAAATGCTGTTGTCCAGGAAAGTTTGAGCTCTTAGTGTCCCAAATAAAGCAGATCCTATGGGCAAGCAGATTACCCATCCTACCTGGATACAGTCTCATACCTCATTTATCAATTTAGCAGAGATCTTTTGGAGAGTTTGGGGGTACATCATTTTCTTTTTTTTTTTTTTTTTTTTTTTTTTTTTTTTTTTTTAAAGATTTTATTTATTTATTTGACAGAAATCACAAGTAGATGGAGAGGCAGGCAGAGAGAGAGAGAAGCAGGCTCCCTGCTGAGCAGAGAGCCCGATGCGGGACTCGATCCCAGGACCCTGAGATCATGACCTGAGCCGAAGGCAGCGGCTTAACCCACTGAGCCACCCAGGCGCCCGGGGGTACATCATTTTCGAAGGCCCATATTTTCCAACATTTAGTAGTAAGTTCCACTAACTTGATTTTGTACCAGAAGAGCATCTCACTCCACTTAGAACCTCCAGTTTTACATCACAGTACTTTTTGAATAAGGCTTTGAAATTAACATATTTTTCTGGAGGTGATGGTTCCATTTAGTGGAATTTCCAGTTTTCTCTTTGTCTCAAGTATAAAGTGATTTTTAAAAATTCTCTTTTCTAATCCAGTAACTTGAATGAGACCAATTTCATTTTTAAATCTTTTTCAAAAGTTTGTCATCATTGCATCCCTTAAATTTGTAAATATGTTAGAGAAGGATAAATACTATCAAAACAGAAAATTTAGTACATCCTCAAACGTTACACTCAGGTAGGTTCACCTGGAGTCTTACTCTCTTCTTACCAGAGTATTAATTTAGATGATCTTTCACCTTTATTTTAGCTAACGATGCAAAATCATAACTTGGGATTTCTTATGTATTAGAGCTCTGCCTTGTGTGACTTCCCCTGGTTACTTTGGACAGCACAGAAATTTCCAGCTGAAGTTGAACTTAGTAAAGCTCATTGGAAACTTTTTAAAGTGTGTGCTCTAACAGTAGTGTTGTTAAAAAAAACAATGTATTAAGTTATGAAGTCTATTTTTTTTTTATTGGCAAGATATCCTATGAAAGAAGGGATGTTCTCTTGCCAAATAAAACTATTCCTTTTCATACAGAATTGAATTGGATTCCACTTTCATTCACCTAAAAACAAACTTTAATGTCCTGTATGAAAAGAAGCACTTTGTATACTTTTTCTATCAGTTAAGAGTCTTCAGTTATACATTCAAATGAAATTGATGTCCCAGTTACTTTTGAAGAAGACTCTAATGAATTGGATATCAAATTTTCAGTGAAAAATTACCAATGTAAAGAACCCTATAAGAAGCAATGTGGAGAAACATATGTTAGGCATTTTGTGGCACTTCAAGTCTGAGGTAGTTAGTTTAAGTTGGAGATACAATGAAGCACCAGTGTTGCAACATATAAGTACAGGAGTCTACATAGTTCTTGTAAAGTAGAATAAATTGCCAGACTACTTCAAATTCAAAATTGCCAAAAGAGTAAATGTATATTATATATGTATAAGTGAATTTTTGACCTAGTAGTATAATGTGAATACAAAGAAAAAATTTAATGCCCTATATTTATTCTCTATACAAGTATTTGTTAAAGTCTCCTTATGTATTGGACACCCTTCTAGATCTTAAGGTTACAGGCCTGAAGAGAGCAGTCAAGATTCCTGCTCCTCTCATGAAATTATAACTGTGGTGACATTTTCTAATCTGGTGACTAGAGGATAAATCAAGAACTCTGTTAGAGGCCAACCCTGTCATGTCAGAGCTTCACAGTCTCCTTCCTGTTGATTGATTGCTACACACAAGGCTCAGAGGAACTGTAAGAATCAAAGGAGACATAAGATATGCCCAGTCATCCAGAAAGATAAAGATTCCTAGGTATTAAATGACATTGAAGCATTGACACAGTACAGCTTGTGGGATATCTGAATCCATATACCAGTGAACTGTTAAAAATTGCATCTCACCACGTCCGCTGGACGGTATGTAGTTCTGTAGTGATCTGTTCTGACCATGAAAATCTCTGAGCTGCAGCAGTACCCTGTGGCCCAGGGCCTGGATTCTGGAACCAAGTAAACCAGAGTTCAGTTCCAGCTTTTGCCTTTGCCAGCTTTATAATCTATTGTGCTTGTCTGACCTTACTTTCCAGACTCTAAAATGGAGATAACTGCATGACTTAACAAAATAACAGTAATCTTGGTGGTTTAAAATAACTAAATTAATTAACTAATTACCTCAGGTGAGGTAATATATATATGATTATTAGCACAATGTATAGTAAGGACTTGCTATATTTCATTATTCTATGGATACCAGCTGCTGCTAGTTCTTGGTCACTACTATATAAATTTTATGTTCCTCATTTGTCTCCTTTTTATCAGGATAAAAGCACCTATGAATCTTACCCCTTTTTTAACCATTTAAACATTAGAATACTTGAAAAACACTACAACCATTTCCACACATTAGTAGGTGAGCAATAGAAACAATAAAAAACCTCAGTAATTTGGACTGCTCTGAGATTCATAATATATTAGAAGAAATGGTAAAATGTTTAAAAGAAATTATTTTCAAGTATGGATAGCATCATGATCAGTAAATATTGCTCAGCAGAGATTCTGCTGGAAATATGTTAAAGAGACTTATAACTGTCGCTTACATTATTTCTGACCCACCTCTGGCCTTTCTTCTAGAATGTATTAGATAGGTTAATTAATCAGTGTACATAATTGCATCATAAGCATAATTCTGTCTTTTGTCCAGATTTTTAATTGAACCAGTTGATGACAGTAGTTCACATCTCTTAAGGGTAATATTTTATTTGATGTTATGTCACAGGGTTATACTCTCTTTTCCTGCCCTGTCTGAGCTGTGCGAATAGCATATCCTGTGGTTAACAATCAAAATAGCTCATTTGCTTGGGAGGAGACAAAGGTATGGGGGATTCAGTAAGGGCTAATTCCTCATCAGATTTCATGACAATGAGATTTGATTTTTTTTTAACAGCAATTTGCCTCCCAGAATAGGCCAAATATCACTTCATCACTGTTAAATGTGTTTATTCTATTATATATATATGAAATCATTGAGCTTTGAGGTAATGAATTTCTACTACATCTTACCATGAAGCTTACTTGAGTGCCTTGTTTTTCCTGGGCCATAGCCCTCAAATCTCTCATGTTTAAAGTGAATTAGAAAAGGTTTTATCCCTAACCTTTAAGCAGGTAACTCTAGGAAAGTTATATATTTATTGACTACATCTTTGTCTAAAGATTGTTTGGTTTAAAATTGTCTGTTTCTTAAATAATTGAAAAATGCTGGCATTTACCATTTTAGGATTACCTGCCTAAATTTTATTGTTTTTAAAAATAAGCTTAATTGTTTAATATGTTTATAAACCTTTCCTCTTTCCCCATTATCTCCTGACTATTCAAATTATCTGATCTATAAAGACAGCTATTTGTTGTCCAATAGATTGACTTGCCTGAGAGCATTCTTACTCTTTATTTTTCATCTAGGTGAGTTTCATTTTTCTCTTACACTTCATGTTGCTAGCTTGAAAGAAAGAAAAAAACTCTTACCTCCATGAAATTCTAGTCTTCCAAGAGTCAGATACTGATTAGATTTTTTTCCCCCCTGAACTGTGTGTTCTTACCCTGTATCCAGTTTCCTTAAATATATTTCCCATGAATATTAGCACCTTATATTGTTTGGGATTTAAAGCCTTCCATGTTCATGATTTATTCCTAATATCTGTGTTACCATATTTTGCTTTGATCTTTCAGAATTATTTTTGTTGTAGAAATTTGCTGCTTCAGAGCATTTAGATGATTTGGAAGTGTTAGCAATGTTCTCTGCATTACTGTAGTTTCCAGCCTGTTTTTCTAAGTGTTGGGACTGATCTGATAGGAAATGTGACTGTTAGTAGAGGGTAACCCTGACTCCACTGTCTTACAAGTTCTTACCTCTTGTGTTTCAGAGTTTGCGGTCACTTCTGTTTGGATTTATTTGTACCTAATAAACTAGGACCTATATATTCATCTTTTCTAATGCAAAAGGAACCCTTTTACCAATAACCATGCATTTTGATTGTTGTCTGCCAATTATCTGTAATTGTGCTTCTCTAAGAAAGTCATCAGTGATAAGTAATTCCTGTATACTTCAATGAATAAGGAAAAAATTGTTTTTTATTTAACCACTGCCTCATGTTAAATGAGGCTAACATGTCTAACATACTTAGCTAATGTACTTGATACTTCAGCCTGATTATTTGGTATTTCAGCCAAATTTTGGTCTTTGTGCAAAGGCCCTACATTGTGATTTCTAGCCCTGGTTTTGCTAGCGCTTCATTTATTTTGAAGGGTATCACAAATTATTTCAAGAGACACATTGATACCGAATATCTGTTTTGGAGGGAGAAGATAGGCTATTAACACTGAACTATATGGAACCTGTTAACCTAAACAAAAATCATCCCTCCTGCGGTGTTGAGCAGCCTGTCTCAGCAGCGTCCAGCATCCAGGGATACTGAAGACATTTTTGAGGTCCCGTGGGAAATGTGTGACTGACACCATAGGAGGAAACATCATGGTATAGTGAAAAGCCCTGGAACTAGAAGTTGAAGAAACCACTTTTCTGACCACATGTATCAGTATGACCCCGAGCAAGACACTCAGCTGTTACCTAATTACCAGGGTTGCTGTGAGGACCGGGTGGGTAAGACACTTAACCTGGTCCTCCACTGCTTCACGTGCTAGCGGTGCATGCTTACACAGACAGTAACTTTCCTACAGGTCTAAAATCTGGAGTTTTTTCCTTAGATAATTTATAATGATGTTTTAGAAAATATAAATTTTCCATATAGGGCACTTATAAAGACAAATAATTAGGAAATTGCAGTCAAAGGCATGACATTTGTAGACTTTACAGCATGATGGCAGATGATGGTTAATAAATTGTCATATTGTCTCTCATTTGCTACCATTTTTCCTTGGGACTTAGTTCCAGAGTTTTAGCGTCTGCTTACAGTGCTATTCTTATTCCCTCTCTACCTGTTTGTAATGGAGACCGGCAAAATTTTGCTGTATAGGGAGTTATTTTTGACATTTATTCAAATCTATCCATTCTGATAACAATGTAGTTCATTGTATGTTTCAAAGTAGACGACTACGACCATAATGTCTAGTCATCTTTCAAGTGCTGCATTTAAGGTTTTTGGTGAACTCCAAAAAACATGCTTGAATGACATTTTTTTCTAAGATTTTTAGCTCTTGTTTCTATCAGTACAACTGTGACTATTGACATTGGTTTAATTGCCTATATGCAGAGGTTAGGCTTTATTTAAGTTGTATCTGAAAAGTGGAAGACGATGAGAAGCAGGGTCCTCTTTAATGCCCATATTTAAAACAATATTGAAATAGAAGTTAGGTATTTGGAGGTAAACCATAGCTTTTAAGCTGTTTGAAGATTGTGATCTATTAATGGGACATGTGGACCCTTAACTCCTGGTGGTAGTGATGTTCTTGGGGAGATCAGCATTTGTACTCTTGATGTTTTTTGGCTTGGTTATGTAGAACAAAAGAAAATAAGCTGGGCGCCTGGGTGGCTCAGTGGGTTAAGCCGCTGCCTTCGGCTCAGGTCATGATCTCAGGGTCCTGGGATCGAGTCCCGCATCAGGCTCTCTGCTCAGTAGGGAGCCTGCTTTCCTCTCTCTCTCTCTGCCTGCCTGTCTGTCTACTTGTGATGTCTCTCTGTCAAATAAATAAATAAAATCTAAAAGAAAAAACAACAAAAAAAAACCCAAAACTTTAAAAAAAATTTAAAAAAAAGAAAATAAGCTTTAAGCTAATTTCTTTACAAATACAAAAAATAACTGAAAGAAAAAGTTGTAAATTTAAAAATGAAACTTGACTTCTTCCCCCACTATTATCATTTTCAAGCCCAGGGATAAGCGCTATTAGATTAGTGTGTAACCACCAATCCCCACAGAAATTTCCCAGGGATATATAAGTATACACGAATGTGTTTCTAGTCCTCCACCATTAATTCCCAGTAGTTTAATTTCTTTTCACTGAATATATCTGCATATCTTTGATATCAGTATGCACATCGCCCTTTCTTTTCATGACTACATAATGTCCCATTGTATGGCTAAGCTATACTTTATTACAGTCCCTCTTAATGAAAATTTAGATATTTTTAACATAGTATTACTGTGAAGACTTCTGTGTGTATATCTTGGCATACTTTTGCATAAAATAAAAGCAGTTGAATTCTTGACTTAATGAGTACTTTTAGTTGATTTGCATTTTCTTGATTTTGCATTAAGTTGAACATTTTCTCATGTGATTATTGGTCAGATTTTGTGTTTTGCTGAACTACCTGTTTGTAAGTTTGTGACACATTTTCCTATTGGTTTACTCAGTTTTCTTCTGTTAATTTATTCATATTTCTCTGTGTTATGAAATTAGCTCCCTATCTCTGTATTGACAGATATTTTCCCAATTCTTTGATTTTTATGTTGTTACTTACTTTATATCTGATTATTTGCTTACTGTTCTACTACTATATAGTGTTTAATTTCCATGTACATAACAATTTTTTTACATTGTGGTATGGGCTTTGCATTTTATATTTAAGGCTTTCTCATTTAATATTATTTAAAATGTTACTTTTTTCTAGTAATTCTATAGTTTCATTTTGTATGCTTAAATCAATGATCCTCGTGGAATCCATGTGGTATAGAGAGAAGTAGAGACCCAGGTATTGCCAACAAGTTGCCTGAAATGCCATTTATTAAAACATGCTTTTGCACACTAATTTAAAATGAAATCTTGATTTTATATATTCCTGTTTTGGGATATATAGGATTTTACAAAGTCCTAGTATGCATTTGGGTCAATTTCTGTAATCTGTACTGTTGCTGTTGATGTATCTCTCTATATAACTTCTAGTAGCACCAAACTGTTCCACTGCTGTAGCTTGTAAATTGTGTTCCTGTCTGCTGGGATAGTTCTCTTTTCATTCATCTTATACGTTTTTTTGGATATTATCACCTTTTTCTCTAGATTAATTTTAGTATAATTTTGTCAAAATATTTCCATCTCTTGCCCCCAGAACAAACTAACACAACCATCTTGTGACCATATCGGGGGGTGTAAAAATTGGGGCTGGGGAAAGGGAATGACATTGTTAATGAAATTTTCTATCTAACAATATGGTAGAGATTTCCATTTTTAAATTTTCCATTTTTCCCCTCAGTAGTGTTATAGCTTTTATCACATAAATTCTGCATGCTATTTGTTAAACTTAGGCATAAATGTTTATCTTTTTTATTACTCTTTAAACAATTTTTTCCTTCCATCTCTCAATTTGATATTATGTTTATAAAATAAAGTTACTGGGTTTATGTACTTAGGCTTTCTAAACAATACTATCATCTGCAAAATTTCTACTTTTCCTCTGCAATTTTGATACTTCTTTCTCTTCATAATTTATATTTTCTTAAAACATGGCCCACTTCACCTAGTTTTTCAGATTTATTTGCATAGATTATTATCTAATAACTTATTAATTTCTTTTGAATCTGTGCTTATATCCCTTTGTTTGTAACTCAAGGAATTTGTGTTTACGTGCCTTACCTCCTACAGCAAATAGTAAAAATACTCTTTTTTGAGTAGTATTATCTTTGAAGTTAGAAAATTCTTCCATGCAGTGAATCTGTATGCCTCATCCTGTTGTTGTAGTCACTGCTTTTTTTTTTATTTTATTTTAACTTTGTCTCCAATAAAATGAAAATTACTCTGGTAGCTTTTTCTACTAAGATTATTATGAAGTTACTTGTTAGCGTCTTCTAAGCTAAATAATTTTGGTTTTGCATATAGCCTCATGGAACACAGTTTTCTAAAATCTTTATATCTCTTCTGGAATTTTTTCAGGAGCCTTAACATTTTGGCTAAATTCTTAACTTACTTCCTGTTGAGGGATCTGAGTCACAATTACATTGTTTGCCTTTAAAAGATAGTAGTCTAGCATACTATACATTTTTAGCCAAAGTAACTCCATCCTCAGAGCAAATAGTATTTAGTGCAGAACTAAGAATGGTAATTGTATTTTTTTTTTATATTATGTATAGTATTGGGGAAAAAGAATTGTTGACAATGTCATGGATAGATAGTGTCTTTCAGCAGTCTTGAAAATAAAGGCTGTTGAATAAGGTAATTAGGTCCTCGGGTTCCAAGTTTGTCCAGAAACACTCTGCTCCTTATTTTGTTTTTAAGATTTTATTTATTTATTTGACAGAGATCGCAAGTAGACAGAGAGGCAGGCAGAGAGAGAGGAAGAAGCAGGCTTCCTGCCAAGCAGAGAGCCCAATGCAGGGCTCAATCCCAGGACCCTGGGATCATGACCTGAGCCGAAGACAGAGGCTTTAACCCACTGAGCCACCCAGGACCTAATTTTTGAATGAATTATGAGATTGGCAAAGAAAAGCATGTTTGTAAGGCAGATAGGAAAATTCCAGGAAAGATGCAAGATGGGGCTAATACTAAATTATGTTATACATACATGTAAATATGTGTTAGCATGTGTTTTTGTACATTTTTATCCTGGAAAAAATGAATATGCTAATTTAATAGTAACTTTAATAGGTTCAATTTAAACTTTGTAGGTAATAACAATATCCTCTAAAAATCCAGCATTAACGATTGAAATAGCTGCAATTGAGTCATCTTGAGTAAAGCAGTGCAAAAAGGTGCTTTTAAAAAGGAGGCAGCAATAATTTTGTGAATACTCAATTTTATGATATATTTACTGTGTAAGTATGTTAATAATTTGTCCCCCACTGAGAAATGGCTTCTAGAGGATCACAGTGCATTACTTGCATTAGAATAGAAATAATAATGAAATTCTCTCTCTCTCACCTTTTTTTAGGTCATTGAAAATGGAAGATTTGCAAAATATAAGTATTTTACCCATGTCATGATCAATAAAACAGATATGCTAATGATAACTAAAAGGTAACTTTCTTTCTGGAATGTAATTTGTTGAGAGGTTAACTGAGAAGCCACTCATGAAGAGAAGCAGTTGACATTCGTCATTTGTTGCAGATAGTCACACTGATTCCTGCTAACTCTGGTCCTCTTGCTCTACAAGCCTTGTAGCAAAACCCTTCCATAAATTCATATTTAGCTTTGTACAGATAAATGCACAGCCATGCACAAACAATTTAATATTTTTTCAACTAATTTGAATAATACAGAAATTCCCATGAAACTGTCTTCACACTACCATTTTTTCCCCTCTGAAAAAGTACATAATTTCAGATTACCCAGAAGTCCTCTTGTGATATCTTTTCATTAGCATGCGCAGAAACTCATGTAAGTACATACATCATTGGAGACAGATCAGTTCTTACATGGATACTCCCAAAGATAGCCAAATCCTCGAGTAGACTGTAGACAGTAGAGCTACGTGCAAAAATACACAGCCTCAGAGGGCCTAGTGTTTGCAAGTCATTGTTAAACTGAGGAAAAGAATGAGCTGGTGCAGGATTAACATGGGGAGTTCTGGATGGATAGCAAAGAGCGAAATTGTAGAGGTACCTGGGTGGCTCAGTGGATTAAGCCGCTGCCTTCGGCTCAGGTCATGATCTCGGTGTCCTGGGATCGAGCCCTGCATCGGGCTCTTTGCTCAGTGGGAGCCTGCTTCTCTCTCTCTTTCTCATTCTCTCTCTCAATCTGCCTGACTCTCCGCCTACTTGTGATCTCTCTCTCTGTTATATAAATAAATAAAAATCTTTAAAAAAAAAAAAAAAAGAGCGAAACTGTGCTTGAGAGACAGAGGTTATGGCTGAATAGAAAGGAGTAGTCAATAAGCCTGTGTGGTTTTGTTCACTATTGAAAAGGAGAAGTTATATTAACATCTTGTTAGTTCAAGCTCACTGTTGAACTTAACAGTCATTTCTTTTTTTTTTTTTTTAAGATTTTATTTATTTATTTGACAGAGATCACAAGTCGGCAGAGAGGCAGGCAGAGAGAGAGGGGGAAGCTGGCTCCCTGCTGAGCAGGGAGCCCGATGTGGGGCTCGATCCCAGGACCCTGGGATCATGACCTGAGCTAAAGGCAGAGGCTTTAACCCACTGAGCCACCCAGGCGCCCCTTAGCAGTCATTTCTAATGTTTTTCATTCTAATCATTTCTGAGTCTAAAATTTGCAACACTAATTTTCTTATTTAAAAAGTAACACAGAGTAAAGAATTTACACAGCATTAGAAGATGAATAGGTAAAGTGAGTCTTCATTTCATCCCAGGTACCAGTCCCTCTTTTCCCTGTCCCAGAGGCAACCACTTGTTTCCTTCTAGAAATAGTCTCTGCATATACAAGCATCACACATGTGTATCTTAATGTAAATGGAAATCTGTCAATGTACCATTCTGTGCTTTGCTTTAATTTTTTGCTTTAGATCAATGTTGATAGCAGCATATGAACATCTTCCTTAATTTTAAAGGACAACTTAGCATTCATTTAGAAGTATGTACTGTATTTTACATGTAAGTTGTTAATAAGCTTTTATAATTAGGGGCAGAGCTTCAGCGGCCATGTTTGTTCATAGTGATTTTCATTCATGTTTCTATTAACCCTCTCTCCCATTGATGACATGAAGTGTGATTCATCACAGTTGAACAAGAGCCAGTTGCAAAATTTAATAGTTTACAATTCAGTTTCTAGCATTTGAAAACTGACCTTCTCAACACAGTAGACCTCTTTAAAGGAAGTTCTATAAACCTTTATGAAGTGAGAGAAGTGAGTGAGTTGTAGTTGACTAAAAGGTAGTATTCATACTTAGCATTTCTTTTCTTTCCAAGTTTCAGATTTGAGGATTAAAGGGTCTTTGAATTGGGGGAGGGGGCGCAGAGTGCTTTGTGCCTGCTACAAGATTAGCCTGAGATTTTTCACATGGTTGAAGATATGTGGGAGGACCCATAGGTTTGTTCAGACAGTCCCTGTAATCTAGGATTGGTGAAAGGGGGGGCCTGAGACGAAAGGTTGAAGTGAGAGATGTGAGTCCTCGTTAGCTCGTTCCTGCCAGGAGCCAGCTCTGTAATGTAATCCCTTAACTTAAAGTATGTATTTCTTAAAAAAAAAAAAAAAAAAAAAAAAAATCTGGTTGTACCTAGAATTGATGTTTCAACCAGAAAGAAGAGCTGGGAAAGTAAAGGCCTTTGAAGAAAGGATTAAATAGAATTATTATAGACAGAATGCATTTTTTTCCTCTCAAGGTGGGAAAATAATTTTAAAAGGCTTTTTTGAGGTAGGTTGATAAGCTTATTGCATGGAGCCTTGGAAGCATTCTAAAGCAATAATTACTTGAAAGTTCTCCAAGATATTAGCTAATAATAGGTTCTGCAAATTTTTTTCCATTGTGTATAAAGTGCCTTACATATTTGACTCTAGAAGTACATTCATCTTTTTAAAATTTCATTTTATTTTTTCAGTGTTCCAAGATTCATCGTTTATGCACCACACCCAGTGCTCCGTGCAATATGAGCCTGCCTTAATACTCCCAACCAGGCCCTCCTAACCTCCACCCCCCTCCCCTCCAAAACCTTCTGTTTCTCAGAGTCCACAGTCTCTCTTGGTTCATTCGTTTTTTTCTAACATAAATATGTTGTGCTATAAATTTCCCACTAAGCATTGTTTTAGCTACGTCACACAGATTTTGTTATGTTGTGTTGTATTTTCATTCTCATTCACCTCAAAATACTACCTGATTTCTTCTGAGATTATTTGATGCATGGATTATATAGTAGTATGCTAATTTCCAAGCATTTAGAAATATTCTTTCTGTTACTGGTTTCTCATTTAATTTCATTATGATCTAAGAATGTACTTTGTATGATTTCAGTTCTTTTATATTCCTCAAGGTTTTTTATGACTCAGAATATAGTGTCTCTTGGTTAATGTTTTATGGGTACTTGCAATGAATGTATATCTTGCTACATAAGTGCCTTTATTCTACAGTGGATTCTTTTTTGTTTTTCCCCCAGTGGTGTATTGTTTGTAACAAAAGGAACATTTGGACAGCTTACCTGTGAGTGGCAGTATAGTTTTGATGAGTTTACCAAAGAGCCATTCATTGTTCATGGGAGAAGATTACGCATTGAAGCAAAGGTATTTTGAATAGATTTTTTTTTTGAAAACTTGGAACTGAAAATAACGCACTGAGATGGTCCTCTACTTCCCATCTCTTTGATAGACATCGTTTTGTCTTACTGTGGTTTTCCTTTACACCACCTGTCTTACTCAGGCTTAAAGAAGAGCAAGCCAGGCCAAGAAAACATACCGGACTCTGTGTTTTGCATTGACAGTAATGTTCCTGGGCCTTGGCTTTCTAGAACCCCAACTTCCCACTGCTGTCCAAGACACGAAAATGAGAAAATCATTTGTATACCTCAAAATCCCTAGTGGTTCCATACAAAATGTTTTTCCCTGAAAATCTTAAAAAAAAAAGACTCTTGAAAACTTGCCTCTCTCAATAACAGACAGTTATTGGTACTTCTTTTTCTTTTTCTAGGTATTAACTTCCCAATTCCATTCTAATCTTGAGGGCAAAGGCCATCTCTCACTCTGCATTGATTACTAACATGGCACCCGGTACTTGAATGTAGATATAATGAATTGCTAGTCATTTGGTAAATCAGCAGAGACACAGTATCCATTTTAAGTCTTAAAGATTCCACAAAGTATTTTAAGCGATACAAAGAAGTACAAGATACTTGGCCCCAAGGTATTTGACCAGATACCTTTGCATAGGAGCACTTTGGCACTGGCTGTATTAGTAGGAAATACTGTAAATGATACAGCCCAAGTAAGTTTTGTTCTTTGTTGTTTTTGTTTTATTTTGATTTTGAGGGATTTAACTGGCTCCTGTAACTGAAAGTCTTAAAAGTCTGCATCTGCTAGTTAAGATATGCTCCAGTGATGCCATTAGCGGTTACTCTGTCTCCCTTCCTCTCCTCCTTCATTCTCTCCTTTGCCACTCTCACTTCTAGGTCCTACTTTCCTCAGTGTTGGCTTCATGGTCAAGTCGGCCAGCAGATGTTCCAGGTTTATATCCTACTAGCTCAGCAGCGTGAAAGCTTCTCACTGGGTTTCACTGGGCCACCTTTGGTCACGTGCCTATCCTGAGCCAGTCATTTTGGTTAGAGAGCCTGTATGAGCCAGCTGGCCAGGTGAGGGTCATGGGATCACCATGGTGTTTCCGAGAAGGAAGGGTCTCTCTATCTGAAGTATTTGGAGTGAGAGAAGGTGAGAAATATTACCCAAAGGAGATTCAAAAGTTGTTGCTTGAAGAAGGGTCCTTAGACACAGGCAGGCAGAAACAGATGTTTTCTGGGCTAGCCTGTAGTTCATAACTGCCCCAGGGCCTTGTGTTTAACCACTGAAGATCATGTCTCTAGTCTTACCACTCACTCCAAAGACACAGGCAGCTCCTGAGTAGACTGGCTCTTTGTTCTTGAGATCTTCGACCAACTTACACATTGGGAATTTCTCTGATTCAATCACTCAGAAAATGAAAGGCCCTACGGTCTTGTGCAAGGTAATGAATAGTGACTATGCCTATGCCTATGACTTTCTGCCTGTACCCTTGCCTGGCTTTTTTCATATCTTTTTCTCTCTCCAAAGATAAATTTCTTCTTACCGTCTTGGTTTCTTTCCCTTCTCCCTTTTCTTGAAATCTTTAATCAGCAGTTTGTTTGTTTTGTTTTTTTTAAGTAAAAGAATCTGTTGTCTTCTAGAGTCTGTGTTTACATGGATGTTTGAATTACTTAGAGACATTATTTGATCAAGAGAACCTCACATTGCTTCCCCTGTAGCTCTGCCCATAGTTGATAGAGATAAACATCACCCTCCTTTTTAATCCTGTTACTTCTGTTTACCCTCTCCTGTCCACCATTAGCTCTCCCCACAAACACTGAATAGAACACCAGAGAAGCATAAAAATTGGAGGACAATCAAAAAAAAAAAATAGTAGAGTGCAATAAGCTTAAGTTACATTCTTACTGCATGACGGATTTAAAATGTCAGAAATTACATACATACACAACCCCCTATACAACACACCTGTGTATATTACCTTTTAACTGAACTCATCTTGATTTCATGGCCAGATACCAAGAACTATCTGGAGGGGAGAACACTGCTCTGACTTACCTCCTCATCCTTTGGATAAACCCTGTATGGCTTTGGCAATTGAAATCTCAAAGCTTTTTAATGTAAGCTTAATTATAATGGATATGGTAGAATTTAGTCTTTTTATTTTTTTTTCCATTTGTGTTTGAGTCTTCTTGGTTCTTCATTCTTGGCTTTTTTAAAGGTATATGATTTGGGTAAGGTGGACACTTTAAACACAGATTTACAGAACAGTGGCATTTTTTAAATCCTATTTCTACAACTGGATTTTCATTTTAATGAAGTTACTCTCTTTATAGGAGCGGGTGAAGTCTGTGTTTCATGCCAAGGAGTTTGGAAAAATAATTAACTTCAAGACCCCAGAGGATGCTAGGGTAAATATAATGAATCTCTTTACTTAAACAGATAGCAGCTTCTCATTCCAAAGGCATGTAGTAAGTTGGACTGTTTTCTAAAGCAGATAAGTTTTGTTTTTAATTTTGTTTTTGTATTTTTACGGTTTTAGTATATGTAACTAGATGTTTCCTCAAGACTATTTTTCATTACCACCTTTTTCAGTTTCTCAGTAATACATTTTTCATTTACTCTCTGTCACATGTTATTTTACCCCAGAAGGTTGGTTTTTAATCTTCCTGCTCTCCCAGAAACATCCAGAGAAGGCTACTGGGCTCAGTTCTCGTGCTCTGTTTATCTTAGAGACAGTCCCGCTAAGTTCTTCTTTCATTAATAGAAGCACATAGACCTCTGCGGAAGCATCTCATAATGAGAAAACCCTAATATTGCCTCCGGGGCTTTCATCCATTACACAGCCCCAGTGGTAATAGATATTTATTGGTAGGAAGATTTGCATTATATTTGCATTTTATTTTTGCAATTTCAGAGCCTTTTAAGATAGAAAATATTTGTATCATGAGAGCACGTAAACTGCCCAAGAAGGTTGCTCTCCAGCTAGCCGCTCTAGAATTCTGTGTAATTACTCCTCCTCCAGCAGTAGAATCCTATATATGGAATCATGAAGATTTGTAACACAGAACTGACATTGTTGGAAGAAAGGTTGCACAGATAGTTTTCACAGTATGCCACAGTTATTCAGCCGGCTGCCAAATGACTCTTCTCTCTCAGGATGATTTATTTTACTTTTCTTATTCTGAAGATGCACATTCAAGTCCAAAGACCTTAGAAAAATATTATTCTTATTAGTAAATCAAACCTGGTACCATTGTCTCTGAACTTCTGGACTATTTAACTGAGGCGAGTAATGTCTTAGGCAGGATGAATGTAATTATTGGCCATGAGTATACACCTAACCGAAATAGAAAGCCAACTTCTAAATTTATACTCATTACATTTTGAGTTTCATTGCAAGTTCTTGAAATAAGCAAATGTTGATTTATTTCCCCGCAACAGTGGATCCTCACAAAACTAGAAGAGGCAAGAGAACCTTCCCCGAGATTCTGATGGAGAACACTGCCTGAAGAGACACAGCAATAAATTATTAGAGTTTCAACCTTGTACCTTCCACAACCAGTTTGGGAAGTATAGTACGGAAGTAATTTCAAGTACTAAAGAAATTAAAAAAAAAAAAACAAAAACAAACACACACACAAAATCGGTTACAATCAGGTAAAACAATCGTGATTAAACTATTTCAACTCAGTGGGGATCCAGTTGGTTTTCTAACTTGAATCATGCATCTAGTTAAAATTCTTCTACTTTATAAAAGAAGCATTTCTTTTATGAATCTTAAATATTTGCTCCAAGTGGTTCTCTGCAGTGTGGAGAAATTGCCCATATTGTGCACCCCCCTGTGGAACTAAGGTTAATGTTTCTGGTTTGTATTTTAAACTTCTATCATGCTTATTTCAGACTCCCTAAATCAGTGACAGGAAAATGATCAAATCAAACATAGCCTCAGTGGTATCAAGAGAACCTTAGTGGTGGTTTCTTTAGAAACATGAAATTCTTTTTACAGATAAATATTTTGGTATTATTTTCCTTATTTTTTTATAAAGGATGTGTTTGAATTATACTTCCATAGCATGACTATGAAAACAACCTTTTTTAATATAAAACAGATTGAATAATACCCCTTCAAGCTTCATCTTAAGAAAGGCTGGAAGAAATGAGTATCAGACCCAAAAAGGAAGAGCCCCTTTCAGAACTTTGAAGCCTTAGAAATACTTCCTCATGCCAACATCATGGGATCTACTTGGTGTACCCAAGTCACGTTTTTAACAGATTGCTGACTTTAATGGAAAATTCCTGAAGCCTTAATAATACCAACTCTCCATTCACTGATAGTGTGAAATAGAATTCCCACCATCTGACATACAAGTTATGCTTCAGAACAGACAGCCCTTCTTGTAAGTAAATGTCTCTACCCTGAAGAGTCGATTACCTGTTTTGTTGACAGAAGATTGGGAATTGCTGCTGTGTTTTCTCTACAGTTATTTAAATGAGAATCACTTTTGAAAGCTTGTCAGGACAGAAATCATGGGCTATGCATTCGTTAAAAAAAGGTCACGGGTTTTTTTTCTTGGTTTTTGTCCAAGATCCTTGTACCTTAATATTAATGGACTTTTTCAAGTAAAAGGGGATGAATATATGATTGTGAAACCATGAAGAGAATGATCCAGTGTCTTATTTAGTTATCGAATAATGCAGAGTATTTGATGCATGTCGTATGTGCCATGAAATTATTATAAACTGTTTCTGGGATTGGAGACTCTGTATAGTCAGTGATTGTGAAATTCTTCTCAGGGTCTTCAAACCCTTGCTTTGTTGTAAAAGCTAAAATAAACAGCATGCCAGACTGTAATTGTATTTCTTCCTGTCCGAATCCTACTGGTTTTCCTTTGAAGTTGTAGAAACACATTGTTTATTATCAATTATTTCCCTCAGGATGCTTTTTTCTTTGCCAAACATAAATTGACTCAAAAGATGGCAAATTTCATATCCCATGGTAGTGCGTACTCCCATGATGTCTTTGGTTCAGAGCAACATAGACATTTTCTCTGTTGCTCAGCTCCTCTGATTTCACATACATTAAAATTAAAACTAAAAGTAGTGGCCAGAAAACTTCCATCAGATTGTCGCCATTTGAAATGTTGCTTTACTGGAGTTCCATTCGGTGCCATTAACCAAATACCTCTTTACCTACTACAGTTTCATGATTTCATTCTCAGAAAAGATACAGACACATAAGTTCTTTGGTGTTCCATGGTAAAGGAGAAAAGCCAAAAAGAGTAAGCAAAGATTTTTTTTTTAGTATCCTCTGGAGAGCAGCACGGAATGGGTCTTGTAACTAGTACATATGCAAAGCCAACCTGCCTGTTTTTTCTGTGTTAACTTACCAACAAGAACCTAGAAATATCTTTTACTTTTGAGAAGTGGTCTACCCATCATCAACGCCTCCTGTCACTTTATTTCTAGAGTAGGAAGACCCACAATTACAAGAAGAGTCGTTTATCAATTGTCTTAGGAGGTTGTCTTCATCTAAATAAGCCACATCAGTAGATGGCTAGATGAAGAGCCAGTCTTTTTAGCATAACATTTTATAATTATGTGTTTGATTCTATATTTGTGAACATTACAGAGTCCATGATCTGACTCTATTTGAAAATAATCTTCTCTGAATTCTATTTAACATTTAATGGATCTCTGTTTGAGAGCTTTAAGCTACTTCTGGCCGGTTGGTAGGTGCTATGGAGTGAGATCCCAAGTATTGTGTCCCTTCTCCATGTAGTTAGCTTGAGCCCCAGCCCCTTACTTCTAGCCCAGCATCTAGTCTGTCCGTGATGATTGTGTAAATCCCAACACAGAGTATCTGTTCCCTGACAACTCTCCTCTGAAAAATTATGATCATTGGAAATAGCAACTTTGATTTCTGGTCCAACGAGAAGCTTCTGATTTCTTCACATTTACAAAATGACTGAACCCAAGAGCATGTGCACTTCTCTGTTGGCTTCCCTCTTACTGTGTATGTACTGGCTGCTTTTTCCCTAGAATTAACAAGACCTTGGGATTTCTCCTGGGCTCAGTTTAACACAACCCAAGTTATTTTCTGGTCCCTAAATAATCATTAGCTGCTCTAGGCAGTCCTTCCCTGGTCCACCACCCTCCACAATCCTAACCCGTGACTAAACGGTCCTGTGGCCTCCAAATAAGTTAGGAATTCCTTCTTAATTATTTCCATCATAATTCGCTTGTGTTTTTATGATGACAATAACGGTAGCTTTTCCCAGTGGATATATATGCGTCTAGCTTATCTCTTTGAAATATCGTGGTATTTTATTCCTGTCTGATAAAAATACTAAAGACTCAGTGCTGAATTTTCTGCACCTCAGTTACTCAGTCACCACTTGCCAGTGTTAAGTGAGTCCTCAGACCAAGTCTCGGCCCATGTATTAAAAAGCCTAGGACAGAAGATGCTAGGCTAATTTGCTATAGCAAATTTGCTATAAGCAAATTAGCCTATAACTGCTTATAGCAGTTGGAACTGGGTGCCCGGTCACTGCAGATAGAAGTAGCCGTTTGGAACTGGATGTTTTCCTGTTCCTGCCAACACAGTTGAGAGAAATTTGTCTGGGTTCCGAGGCCATTGCTTTTTACCTTTTCTCAAGATCAGTCCAAATCCTCAAGGACAGTGGTTTTCAAGCTGTAGGTCTTAACCCATTAGTGGGCCATAAAACCAATTTCACATCTCAAGGCCAGCATAGCTTTAAAGTGGAATAGAAATGAAAATAAGAGAACATTGCATGTAACAAGGTTAAATTGTTTCCTGAGATGTTTCCTAAATAGTTTATACGCTATGTGTACTCTGTCACAATAGAAAATAACATTTTCTATTGTGAATTGCATTTTTTTTTAAAAAGGGCAAAACAAAAAACCTTGAGAAAAACTGCTGTGGGAGGCGTGGGCCACACACTGATTGTTGGAACAATTTGGACAGTGTGGAACCTGGCCTTAGAGAAGGAGCAGCAGATCCACAGCTCAGGGCATCTTCAGCTTGTGAGCACCGTCTTTTTCTTTGGAGGGAGAAGATAGGATGGCTCTTGTTTTGCTTTTTATGAGATATTTTCCTTTCCTGATGTATATCCGATGCCCTCAGGTACCAGAAAAAGCAAAGTTAGATCTGCAGACAGCACCCCCAAAAGTCCACAGGCTTTTAACTAGAGATATTTAACCAGAGATATTTCAACCTGTCTCCCACTAATCCTCTTCCTAGGATCGGGCACAGCAGTTCTCTCCTTTTATGAGCTTGCTCATCTGGCGTCCCTGTGATGCACTGGAAGGTGGTAAAGGCCCTTAAAAATGGGGAGCTTAGCTACAGGTGACACTTCTGTAGGGTCTGAGTACGTGTTCTCTGGAAGGTGCTATCCACGTGCCGGTGCCTTGCCGTTGAGTGAAGTAAGTGGGTTTCTTCCTTTCTTTAGATTCCAGGTAGGAATAACCTGCATTCCTTATTCAAGGTTCAGGACAAAATTCATTCAGTCTCAGTGTTTTCCATGCTATTGCCCAGTATCCCCTGTAGCTCCTTCACATGCCTTGAAAGAAGGCCCTTCACCCAGGGCTTTGAAATCCTACCCGACTGCTGATGCTGACCAGTCAAGCCGCGTTGAATCAGTTGAACTGTGTATGGTTCGTTGACTCTGTAGTTTTGGTCATTGGCCAATACAACTGTGAATGAAGACCTTCGCTCATGCTTTTCTTTCTGGCACAATTGGTATAAAGAAATACTTGTTTCAAGCTGATTCTGCAAGCCGGCCACCCCACAGGCCAAGAAGATGCTGTATCCTCCTTCGTGTTTCTTTAATTAAAACCTTTTCTACTTTATTTCCTATTTTGTAAAAAAAAGAAAAAAGAAAAAAAAAGTGATGTCATTAAAAAAAAAAAAAGTTTTACTTTAGAAGTATGGATTCTTTTTAAAAAGCATAATAGCATTTTCCAAAAAAAAAAAAAAAAAAAATCATCTTGGTTACCCAAATAGCTATATAACAAATGTAACTTCAAATTTTATAGTTTGATATGTGTGTACTTAAATTTTTTATGACTTTATACAATATAAATGAACATGTACTCTAGTTTAATATCCACAATGATATGATCTGTCGATCTGAAAACGCTGTCACTAAACACTCACTATGTGCTGTTCTGATACCTCAATAATGCTTCCCTTCCAGTGAGGTCCTATAACAAGAAATCCTATGAGAGTTCCACAATAAAAAGTCTAACAATCAGTACTATACCTAGAACTGCTGGAAAGCCCCCCTGTCACTTATTATGTCATCATACTGTCGGTGTCCATTGGCTACCCGAAAGTTCTATTTAGGGGGTGAAAAAGACTCAAAAATGTAGATTACATTGAAATGTTCTGAGTATCAATAATTGTATACACAAACTATTACAAATCATACCTGGAGCTTCTTTCAAGGTTGGGTAGATTGTTACACACTTTTAGAAAAATGATCATCTCTGTATGTGAATAAGTGTATGACAAAGGAAAATGGGTTTTTCAGGGAATACGCACTTCCTTACTAATACTCCCTTAATAATAGTTCTGTTGACCAAATAGTCTGTGCTTCTTTGGGATGCTTACAGTTCTTTGGTAAAAATATGGTTATTGATGATGTTCATTTTTAAAATATCTATTTCTGCATTACTGCAATATTTCCTTCACTTCTGTGTTCCTTATACGCCTAACGTGGGCTCCAGACCAGTTGCCTATTACAGTCTCTGCCTTTTTTTTTAAATGTTGATAATTTATAAACAGAAACATTTATAGTGAAGTTCCTCCTCTTGAAACTGAACTTGGTCTTTTTTCCTTTTTCCTGAAAGTTGATTAGCCATACTCACTAATGACTTTTTTCCTTAAAAAAAAAAAAAATCATTAATTTTTGCCCTTGGTAGAATGAGGTTTCTTGGTCAGATGACTCCTCAGGGGTAATGTATACTTTTTCCAATAAAAGGGGTCAAGTAAAATTTTCTCATCTTCAGTCTTCCTCTGTGTGTAGTTGTTGGGTAGGACCAGAAACATGACCAGGAAGTCCTCCCTCACCTCTCTAAACTCTCTCTCTCGGGGGCCTACATAAATGTGGATAACAAAGAGATTGGCTAAACTCTGATTTTTCTAGAAGACAGCATTCCAGCCCAGCATGGTCCTTGCAAACTAAAAACCTGTTGGTTAATACTTTGTAAATTGTTATGCAAAGCACCAAGACTGTGCCTCTCAACCTCAGCAAACTTCCAATGGTTCGTTTCCTCGGTAAGTGATGGGCACAATTTGAAGGAAGGGGTAGGAGAGAATGTTTTTACTTGCATAATTAATTAATATTTGGCAGAGATAATTACTTTGCCTCTGATACGGAGAGTTCATCCTTTGCATGACTTAAGAAAATACTTTGTTATTACTATTCTCTGTTCTGGTTTATTAGATAGCCTTCCTGCTACTGGATTGATTAAAAGCCCATCATTTTCTTAACATGCTTTGTCAGCTGAAGGTAAGTTAAAAATAACAATTCAGGGACGCCTGGGTGGCTCAGTGGGTTAAGCTGCTGCCTTCGGCTCAGGGCATGATCTCAGGGTCCTGGGATCGAGTCCCACATCGGGCTCTCTGCTCAGCAGGGGTTTGCTTCCCTTCCTCTCTCTCTCTGCCTGCCTCTCTGCCTACTTGTGATCTCTGTCAAATAAATAAATAAAATCTTAAAAAAAAAAAAACAATTCAGTGCTAGCAAGAACTTAAAAAACGAAATCCTACATTAATTCCCTTGAATACTGGTGGTCTTGAGCGTGTAGCGTAAGTTCAGTAATGATCAGAAGCAGTTCCTAATCTTCAGTGCGCCCTGTCTTTCCCCTCCTCCCTACGGCTCTCCTTTTTGTTTGTTCCTAGTTGCCCCTTAGAGCTGCTTCCCCATCTCTGTGCTCTCTTGGGCAAAGGTATCTTGGCTCTTCTTTTCCTAGACCCTCACTGTTCCAGCTAATTTTTTAGCATTTTGTCAGGTTCCACAAAAACTGTTGCTTTGCATTCATTTCTTGAGGGAAGGTTGGCTTTTGCAGTTTAGTGTTGCTGCGGTAGAACCGCGAGCTGGAGGAATAATTCCTGTTTTCCCAGTAGTGATGCTCTTCTGCTCTTTACCTGCTTCACGGTTGCAAGTGTCCAGCAGGATGAGAACCGGTCTGTGCTCTCACTGGCTAACGAAAAGGCTCAGTGCGGTTACAGGAGCGCTGACACATTGTTCCGTAACAGGCATAGCTGTTGGAGTGTGTTTCCCAGACTGATTGGAGATCAGACCCATCACACCTTAAATCCCTAAGTGACTGTGCTGTATATGTTTTTGTACGTGTGCTCAGACCTTCAAATAAAAAGCAAACACAAAGCCACACCGGGCCTCTAGCTTGGCGTATTCTACGCTTCCCAGGTGATTCTGTTTCTGCTTTACTGGGCCAGCTACTAGGGGAACCCTAACACAACATGATGATGAATGCAGAAGACCTCAAAAAGGAGAATGAAGGGAAGTAGACCACGTCCCCAAGCATGCCTCTTTGGCATAAGAATTGTTTTTAAGGAACAGCAGACACAGCAAAAGCAGGGGTTACCTTTTGTAATGAAATTAGTAAGCAAATCTCCATTTGTAAGGGTGTCTCCCTCTCTGTATTAAAAGGAGGAGGACCCTCAATCACAAGAAATGCTTATGAGGAGGAGCCCAACTTACATCTGCATGTCGACCTTACCATACATTTCCTTGTAGCTTCCCATAATTGGCCTGTCCCACCCCCAACACCTTTCTCGTGTGGGGAGAAAAGTAGGGTGATAGCCTGGCCCATTTTAGAGGGTTACTCAGTTTTCCTGCGTTTCTCCCATGTTTACAGAAGGTGTACACATTATTAAACTGTTTTTCTCCTGTTAATCTATCTTTTATTACAGGGATGGGATCCCCACCCAACAATCTAGAAAACAAGAGGGGAAGTTATTCTTCCTCCCCTAGAGTTTGGTGACCCATCATGGACTTGCTGAAACAGCATACTCCCCCTGGAGCCTGCAGACAGGATCCTGGAAAACTGGCAGAAGCTGGCAAAGGATAAGAAGCCTTACCAACATAGCTCCCCTAGCTGTCTCTCTGTGCCTAGTTGAGAGAGGAAGGGAAAATTTCACCTTCTTCATTCTTTACAAATTTCCATTACCAGGAGAAAATATTTGCATGAACAGTTCTTTGTGTGTAGAGACTCTGGTAAAGATTCTTCTTGTTGATCCCTTGTTTTCTGTTGGTCCCTTTCTTTCCAAAGACGGTCGTTGTTTTCTGTTGTCTCTTGTGTGTCATTTGTCGGAAAAAGGAGAACGATAGGCCAGACATTTTCCTTTCATTTTTGTGTCTTGAGAGCTTGGCTTTTTGACCAGTGAGAGTACTTCCTTGGTCTCCACTAGAGGGAAGATGCAAGTATGGGTTTAAACGTGACAGCCAGCCAGATAGGCTGGGGATCCAGGACATGAAGTGAGAAGCCACTGTGCCAGCTCTCAGGGGAGTTTATCTTAGGGGTTCCCAGTCCATAAGGGACGAGTCTTCTCAACCTTCATTGTCTCGGTGCCAGAAAAATCCCATTCTAGCAGCATGTGTCGAGGATCTAGAACTGGAGGTGTCTCACCTTCTCATGGGATACAAAAGACATCCTTTCACTATATCATTCTTATGGCCTATGACAAGGGAAGGTCTTTGCTTTCTTACATTAACCCTAACAGTGAACTTCCCGGATTTGTAAGGACTGCATCTTTTCCAGCATAGGGTAGGATACCTCTTGTCTGCCCAAAGAGGGCACCTCTTGCATCCATGGTTAAGCCATAAAATAGGCTTATGAGTTTGAGTCCCTTTGGAGGTTAATACAAGATTCTACTCATCAATAGCCAGATGATGACTCATTTGAATTGGAAAGACTTAAATATTTGAAAAAATATTTTTTAGATCTCAATCTAAATGGTTGCCTCACCGGTATCTAGAAAAGGATCAAACTGAAAAGAGGACATGGAGGAATATAGCATCAGCCTCAAGGACTCTCTTAACAAGAGGAAAGTGCAAAGCACTTTTTCTTCACTTTCAGAAGATTTCTATCAGCTTTAGAGAAGAGGTAGATCAGTGGCCGTTTACAACTCCACTCACAGAGTCCTCGACTGGCTGCTCAGGGGTCATCTTCTCACCCATGTTCATGCTGCAGTGATCGGACAACCCAGCCAGGCCTTTGGGGCAGACTCCCCTCACAGAGGAACTGGATGACCAGAATTTCTCCCAGGCCTTCCTGCAAATGCTCAGGAAATGGATTGGCTAAGGCTGATGTGCGGTGACTGATAAAAGCAACAGTAAGTCTTTTCACCCTAAAGTGAGTTGGTCCCAGGTTGGAGTCTACGCTCAGAAGAGGAGAGCATTCAGAGGTTCTTGTTGAATGTTTCATCTACTCTTCACACGGGTATACTGCATTAAGCCCTGAAGTTCCTGGACATAGGACTCTTGATTTCCATCTTAGTTGAAATGGAAATCTTCCCCAGTAAGGATATAAAAAAGCAAATCAAAGATAATGTAGTTGGATGGGTGTGTCAGCCCCATAATGCATTCAGGCTCCTCTACTTCTTTGAGGAATTAGAAATACCATCTTTTGTCTTAAAAATCTTTACAAAACTAGAAATGCAATTCTAGAAGCACTACAAAGTCCATCCATCGATACCAATCCCAGAGCCTCCCCTCTTCATCTCAAGATGCTTGCAGTTACTACATAAGATTGGAATATTGGAAATGGAATTGTCCTGCACCTAAGAAAAGGAAAACTTTTAATAGTAATTACTTTAGACTTCTGATAGTAGGCAAATATGCCCCAAGGGCCCTGGAGACAAGTTGGATACTTTCCCTTTTCCTTTGATGTAGATTTTCTACCCCCCCACCCCCATCTTCACTAGGACCTGAGAGCTATCTCTTCGAAATGAAAACTTTGGGGAGATGATTCTCATTAGAAGGAGAAAAGAAACTTTTTAGAAATTGGGCACATTTTTTTTTTTTAAAAAGTGGCTTCCATACAAATCTCAGTAAAAAAGCCTTTGCCTTCTGAGTTAGCCATAAGTAAACTTAACTCATTCCATCTTCCAGAAACACAATTTGGATCCAGCTGTTCTTTTTTCTTTTTTTTTTTTTTCCCTTCTTTAAAATTTTATTTATTTATTTGACAGATCACAAGTAGGTAGAGAGGCGGGTGGAGGGGGGGCGGTTCCCGATGCAGGGCTTGATCCCAGGACCCTGGGACCATGACCTGAGCCAAAGGCAGAGGCTTAACCCACTGAGCCACCCAGGTGCCCCACCAGCTGTTCTTTTCTAAACTACTGACTTGTGTGTTATTTTACCAGATTCATAGTTAAAATGTTACAACGGCAGGTATAAGGTCACTGTTTGTATCTATGTTTATGTGTGTCTGTGTGTGTGTTGTAGATAGAATATTTTTGGGGGGGGGGCCGCCTGGGTGGCTCAGTGGGTTAAGCCTCTACCTTTGGCTCAGGTCATGATCCCAGGGTACTGGAATCAAGCCTCACATCAGGCTCTCTGCTCAGCAGGGAGCCTGCTTCCTCCTCTTCTCTCCCTGCCTCTCTGCATACTTGTGATCTCTATCAAATTTAAAAGAAAAAAAATTTTTTTTCTTTTTTAATCTCCAGATGGTATTGCCAAAATTAATTTGTAAACTAGCTCTACTCTTGGTTGGCTCAAATTCATGTGATCTGGGAAAATATTCAATAAGTAAAAGCCAGTGTAATTTGGTTAATTGAAATAGGTATGTCTTCAGGATTGTCAGTTTTGTATGTAATGCAGACATACAACTTTTATTCTACCTGGTTTATTAGTCAAATGAGTTCCTTTTACCTGTTATAAAACTTGTCAGCAAGAAAACTAAAAGAATGATGGCCTTAATGTCTTTAGCAATCATCTCAGTATGATTATGAACAAGTGAATTAAGTAGATTTAAGTGGGATTAAAGTTTATAAATGAAATTTTCAACAGTGATATTTTATGACATAGAAGATATGCTTTCAGATCTTTAAAATAGCTTTAAAATAGCTTCCAAAATCTTTTTGGTAATTGTAACCTATAAAATTTTCCCAAGTTAAATGATGGAAATTCATTGGAATATCTAAACTTCCAAATATGATAAAATACTGGAACATTACTGAATGCAGGTTTTTTATATTTTTGGCTTAATACAGAAAAACTAAATATATTTGGGTGTATTAGTAAACATCTTGTACCACACTGAAAAATTATACTATGAAGCAGCATATGCTTCAAAAATTACGGAATGTATTCATAAATTTGCCAAACTACAGTTCATAACTGCTTCTTAGTTCTAGAAATTAAGGTTTCAGAGGGTTGGGAATACTTGTTAACATATGTAATTAAAACCTCTCTGTATGCAAGGGAAGTAAGATGTGGTTTGGGTTCAGAAAATGTATGAGATACAAAGATGCATTCTTGTTACAGGAAAGAGTAGTATCCTGGAGTAGACCGAGTTGTTTCAGAAAAGGAAAGAGGAGAGTAAGGGAAATGAATTGGGTATAGAAAGTTGGGAAGAGAAGACTGTGTATGATTAAGCTAGCTAAAATGGTATGAATTCATACATGTGTAAACATAAACTTTAGCATCAATAGTATACTCGAATAAAACTAAAACTTGGTTTTCTTCCATCTCCTGAAGGTGTAACTGAACCAACTTGAGTTTGTTCCTTGGCCAGTCAAGATAAACAGTACACCCAGTTGGGTTGTTGGACAAAGTAAAATGTGCAGCAAAAAAGGAGTTCACAGGGCATAACCTCCAAAGCTATGACTCCCTGAGTAAGTGTGCATGGGTTCCTTTCCTTTAGGGTTAGGGTGAATATTTTAAAAAGGGGCTCTCTTGGGGCACCTGGGTGGCTCCGTCGGTCAAGTGTCTGACTCTTGATTTTAGCTCCGGTCGTGATCTCAGGGCTGTGAGATCGAGCCCTGTGTCAGGCTCTACTCTGGACATGCTGCCTGCTTAAGACTCTCTCTCTCCCTCTCCCCATCCCCCAGCTCATGGGCACATGCTCACTTGCTCTCTTTCTCAAATAAATCTAAAAAAAGAAAAAAATTCATATCCTCTAAAAAGGATGGATCTCTTGTCCTCAGATGTGGAGGCAGGCATGAGATCCCGCAAGCACTTTAAGGAAAGATGTCTACGCTACATTGTATGTTATGTAAATGAGGTTGTGTTCCTCATTAGGTGGAGATTTTAGTATTACAATGAGGTGTAGGTAGTTGTCCATCACTCAAGAGGACACTCTGTGGTCCAAGGGCCCAGGTGTGAGCCAGGGGTTAAGCTCAAGCTGGTTTGGGTGGTGTGGGCCTGCTGGAGGTCTTATCAGGACCTTCCCTGTGCTATTGGCCTCTGCCTGAGTCAATAAACTGGAAAGAAGAGCTTAAGGAGAAATGTAGAACAAAGGTCGCTGAGTACAAGCAAGGGGCTGTAATGGTGAGGGCTTGGGTTCCAGCTGGTAACAAAAAGACAATGTTCTTTCTGACTTTGGTCCGCTCCTGAGAAAAAAACTGTGACAGGTTTTTCTCTACCTTTCAAGCTGACTGGACAGCAAAAGATTTTGTGTTTTACTGAAGTAATTTCCTGTGTTTCATGTTATCTTTATCATCAATTTTTTGATTACTTAAGAAAACCCAGGCTTCTCAAGAGTAAGAGCCCAGTTTTGCTCACAACTATGTAAGCTTCTGTATTTGCCTTTGAAATCTTTTGTCACTTTGGTTAAAATAGGTAATCAAGTATTGCTTCTAAATTCTGGTCAAGTATTCAAAACTATTGAGTTTTTTGAAGAGCTGAAACTCAAATTCTAAATGAAATCATTTAAAAAAGATTTTATGTACTTATTTGAGAGAGGTAGCATGAGAGGGGGGAGGATCAGAGGGAGAACCAGACGCCCTGCTCTAGGGAGCCTGGTGTGGACTCCTCCCGGGCTCCAGGATCACGACCCAAGCCAAAGGCAGTTGCTTAACCAGCTGAGCCACAGGCACCCTAAATGAAGTCTTTTTGACCTTGAAATAACTAGGGATGTTCCAGAGGGCCCCTAGAACATCTCAAGATTTGTTTCTCTCCTTGTTAAAAGAGCTATTAAACTAAAAAAAAAAAAAAAAAAAAAAAAAAAAAGCTATTAAACTAATTAGACTTCTATTCAATTACATGGGAAGCACTCCCAAGTAAGAGATACTAACCTTTGCTTCGGTTGTATTTGTATGGCTACAGGTCATTAACATAAATGTTCCAGAAATTGTAATTCCTAGAAATCTGTTAGGTCGTCACCACTTGTAATTCTACTTATTATCAGTTGCACAATAGTGAACTTTCACTAGATCTTTAGCCACGGCCATTTTTAAAGTGTTGCTATTTATAGGAGTGATGGTCTGCTTTTCCAAGACGGCTTCATAACCAAGGAGATTCATGGAAAAAACTCTGACAAATACAGGTGTCTGATAACTTTCAAATCATCCATTGAACTTCTAAAACTCTATGGAAAAAGTGGAATTACAAAATTGCTAATACGAGACCAAGATAAGCAAGGATAACATGCGATTGAATGAACCAATGAAGAAGATTTTAATTTTTATGACTTTGAAATACTAGTTATTTCCAGACTTAAGGGAAAGCTTTTTATTTTTTCTTAAGCTACCTTTGACTTAGAGCAATTTGGTAAAGTATGTATTAATGAACAAAAAAAAACAATTATTTTTTTCTCCCTACCTGGTCCCTCTAGAATTTGGAAACTCATAGGGACCCTTCTGATTTCCATGGCAATATGGTCACTTGTCAAGTTCAATAAGCATCTGTTCTTTTAAGAGGACGCAGTTAGAAACACTGGTTATACTACCAAGACTTTGAGTGGACTGTCATATCTGAGAATGTCCATAGAATCAGACGTGACTGTGCAATTTTAAGAAGGTTAGTTTGGCTTTATGGAGTTGGTACGACCCCTTTATAGGGTTTGAGGCAGCCTTACCCAATAAGAAAGGTTACTTTCTGGCAGGTGCAGGAACCATAGAATATTTGGGGGAATCTTAAGAGAGGAACTAACCTAAATCTATAGGTATTATAGGCAACATGAGGGTAAGTTCCAATCTGAGATTCCTTATGATAAGTTCCAGTAAGTTCCAAAATTTCAAAGAGCATATACGGTCAACCACTACTTGTTATGTAAATAATCAGGCCAAGTGTAATTTTGTTATTATCTTTGGCAGAAGTGGGGATGCTTACAGAGAAAGATGATGCTTCAGTGGAAACTCTACTACACCCCTGTGAGTATCAGATTCTAGTTGTGTTGTCTGACGTTTCATTATTTACCTGTAAATGGAATTCTTCTAGTTTCCTTGCATAATCTTGCTAGAGACCTCCTCAAAGTAACATTCCCAATTTTACTCTCTTTTGACTTGGAGTCACTGAAAACAAACTGCATGAAATTCCTGGAAATTTGATTTGATTATGTCGTGCTATAATGTTATCACTTATAATTCTAGTTACCTTAAAATGTAGGCCACAGAAGTAACCAGATGTCCTTGTCAGCTGCATTATCGTGAACTCTCATCAGATCTTTAATATTGGCCATTTTGTAAGTCTTTTGTCAATTACAGAAGTTATTTCAGAATGTTTTGCAAAAGCGTGGAGCCAAGCCCTGCAAACTGAATGTGAATGACTTGCTGTAAACGCCACAGAAATGCCCCAGTAGCTCATGTTTACAGTCTTCATGCCTGTTACCTTGTGGGCCAAAGTTGACCTCAACACCTGACGACAGAGACATTCACGCTGCAGAAGATCCTTTGACCCCAAGTAGAAATCTTCTGACTGGCTGCCCTCAGGGGAGAGATTCAGTGCATGATTTGCTCCAACCATGACCCTTTTCCTCCCCCCCCCCCCCATAGAAATGCTGATTAAATCCCTGCTTGCACTGTAGAGGCCTAGCTGGGCTTCCACCTGCCCCTCCAGCTCCCCAAATGAACCAGCCTGACCTGTTCCCAAGACCGAGACTGGTTCCATGAAACTACGGAACAGTCTGTCAATCCACTCAGCTTCTGGACTGTGAAGGTAATTTGAAGTTTCAAAGGCAGACCCAAAGGGGAGCAGATTGTGGCACCCCAAAATATGCCTCTTTGGCATAAGGATGATTTTGATCTAAATATTTTTAAGAAACAGGAGATCCAGCAAAAGCTCTGAAAATGTGGCAAGAGCTACCCTTTTATGAGGGAAATTGATATGGATAAGGGAACTCCCCATTTGTAAGGGTCTCTCCTGCTCTGAACCAGAGAGAGAAGCTGGAGCTTCTCTCTACATCCTAACACCCTTACTCTTGTTTACTGGGCTAACCGCTCATAGGTGACTCCTCCTCCCCCAACATATTTAGCTGGAAAAGGTACTCAAGGGGAGAACCTAGCCTATTTGGGACTTAATCAGTTCTTCTGGGTATCTCTCCTGTACACAGAGGCATAGTATTAAACTAATAGTATTAAACTAATGTGGTCCCCCTTGTGTGGGGATCTCAGCCAGGAACCTAGAAGGTAAAAGGAAATTTATTTTTCCTCCCCTACAGGGACAAAGTTTGATTTAAAAAAATGCTGTGACTTTCATAGTTTATATCAACCATGAACTCAAAGAAACACAACATAACCCATAACATAATGGCAGAATGGTATATTCTT
Source organism: Mustela lutreola (assembly GCF_030435805.1). NCBI lineage: Eukaryota > Metazoa > Chordata > Mammalia > Carnivora > Mustelidae > Mustela > Mustela lutreola. Next base: position 82,665,423 of record NC_081301.1, on the reverse strand, counting down.
AGCCTCCGCAGAAAGGCACAGAATCCATGGTTCCAACACCAAATCTGTGGTGGCCCTCAGAACTTTGGCAGGGGTGACATTACATTTGTTACACAATTTAGGCTTTTAGCCATTTTATAAGTTTACAAGACCACCAGAGACACTATATGTATATACACACACATACATATATAATCAGTCATATACACATGCGCACAAACACACACATTTTTCACCAATACAACATCTGTGCTGTCTAGAGGCCATTTATGTCAGCTTCGACTGCATGGTGATCAAATTATGGCAAAACTAAGATACACTGACATAGTCATTAATTTGGCTTAAGAAATAACACACAAAAATGTTAAAAAATCTTTGATGGCATGTTAAATGAATACTTCAGCATGAAGAGAGAAAACCACTCAATTTAAAATCTCTAAATTACAAGATTTAATAAAAAGCTTCAAACCCATTAACTTTTAAACAACAACAAAAAAATGCCACCCAACTTAATCCTAGAGGTCTCAAGGCATGATCTATAAATTAACAGACCCTTCTGTTATAGATTGTGTTAAGGACTATTATTAAACATCCTTTAACTTAAAGCAACAACATGTTAAATCACAGTGGCTTTTAAAATTTCTATAAAATACCAAATTCAAAACTTACACAAAATCTCATAGCCAAGTCAAGAAAAGAAATATAAAAACAAAGGCTTTGAAAAAGTTGGCTGAACTCCAGCATCTCAGACAGTCCATCACCCGTCCCTGGGGCCTGGTGCCGCTGGCTGGGTGGGTGACGTCACAAGCAGTGGCAGACAAAAGGGAGGAGCTCGCAGATCCTGTCCTGTGGGATGGATGAGGTGTGGCCGGCAGCTTTTAAACCAAGTTGAACTCCCTCAGGTTGAGTTGGAGAATTGTGTCCTTCACAGCCGCGAACACAAAGCGGATATTCTCCGTGTCTGTAGCACATGTGAAGTGAGAATAGATGACTTTCTCTTTGTCAGGATTCTGATCTTGGTAGAGCTTCAGGATAAAGTCTCTGGCAGCTTTGACATCCTGCTTCGGTCCTAGTCAAGAGTGCGGGGACAGGAATGAAGAAAGCTCCTAGTGGGCTAAAGTGCCCACTGCTATCTAAAAAGTGTAATTTAAAGCAATTTGTTGAAAAACAGTGACCCTACATTCTGGTTTGGGCCACTCAGGCAGACAGAAGTGGACTAGGGGCGGGGGAAGGAAGAGCACAGCACTGGGACTGGACGCCCAGGTCTGATGTTAAGCGTGAGGGCTCTCCCCACTAGCTGACGCAGGTGAGGAAGGCCAGGGCAGCGCCCGGGAGGCGCCCTCAAGTGCAGATGAGGTTGAGGGGAGCGTGAGCAGGACTTCCCCAAAGAGGATGTGCCTGAGCTGGGTCTTGGAGGACAAGGTGGAGTTCCCAGGGGTTGGCATGTGTGGAGGGGTGGAGGCAACAACAGAACCGTGCACCTGGAGCTTCCATGGAAAAGTCTGTGAGGAGCAGATCGGGGAGGCCCCCGGGCTCTGTCAGTAACGCTGGTCAGATGCCAGGGAGGACAGCAAGAGGGACACTTACTTACCTGTGTATTCTGGAAAGTAGCTAATTAGATGAGAGTACATGATTTTCTCCTCCAAAAGATCCTTCTTATTTAAGAACAAAATCACAGATGAGTTCAGAAACCAGGGATAGGTAATAATGGTTTTAAATAAGGCTTTGCTCTCCTCCATGCGGTTCTAAGTGAGAAACAAGGGACTTAGGGTTAAGAAAGAAAAACAGTACTTTGGAAGCACCAAGCCAGATTGCTGGTACCACCCATGTGTCCCCTCGCCCAGCTGCCACACCACTCTCCGTGCTGAAGCTGGTAAGCACAGGGCACCCCCGACCCCCAGGACACCAGGCCTTGAGCTTCTCTTTCCCCCACTTCCGCTCTGACTCTCAAACACCCCCTCCTGAGTCTGTTCTCCTGAAGCACCCCCAATAAACACACAAAATATAAGGCTTTTGTGAAACTTGGAAAAAGGTTTATGCCCATATTTGGCAAAAATTTTCTGTTAAATTATTGGGATTACCAAGTGGTGAAAATGCATAACGTAGACCTGTAACTGGGGGTGGGCTTCCAGACCCCAGGAGGGAGGGTCCTCTGGGAGTGACGCTACTGCGCCCCTTCCCTGGGCCGCACCTCACAGGTGGGTAATACAGGTGAGGTGTGCTCGGGGAGCCGGGTCCCCATTTTATGGATGAACATTCTAGTGCTCATAAATTTAAATTAGGTCCCAAGTCCGTGTAATAGTAGGATCCGGTCCAAATTATGTAGAAAAAGAGTAAAAAATTAACAATAGACATTGGCAGGAATATATCAAATGTTCCTAATTTAGGGAGGGTACCCAGGGCACACAGAAATCTTAGCTGGTGACAACAGTTGTTCTAGATTGTACTCTGAAGTATTTTTTTTATTTTTTCAGTCAGCTCTGCAGAGCCCACTGTGGAGCTTGAAGTCATCCCCTGACATCAAAGCCACATGCCCCACCGACTAAGCCAGGCACGCCTGCTCTCAAGGATTTCTAAGAGTAAAGAAATAAGAACTTCCCTTTATAGAGGGCAGCGGTCAAAGACGTGAAAGCCTTGCACGCCCACTCCAGAGGGATAAGTCTGTCTCCCTGCAACTCCTGCATACCTCGGCCCATTCTTCTATGCAGCCCATTCTTGGCAGTTAAGATCTGGAATTCATTACCCGACAGGTAACCCCTCAGTTGTTTTTAAAGCTTTAAAAAAACTTATTATGGTCTTACCAATAATGGTCTACAAGGAAGTTGACCCTTGAACATTGCAGGAGTTAGGGAGGCTGATCGCCTGGCACAGTTGAAAATGTACATATAACTTTTGACTCCCCCAAAACTCTACTAATACCTTACTGTTGACCAGAGTCTCACCAAGAACAATTAACACATTTTATGTGTAATGGATGTTATATTCCATATTCTTTCACTAAAACTAGAGAAAAAAATGTCATGAAGAAAACCCCAAGGTAAATACACTTACTGTATCATATTTATCGGGAAAAAAAGCTCATGTGTAAATGGACCCGGGCAGTTCAAACCTGTGTTGTTCAAGGATCAGCTATACATGAAGAAACACTTCCTGTAAGCCCAGTGTACACATCACATATCTACCCGCAGGAGGGCGAGTCTGGAGGGGAATTCCTCTCCCAAATACCTTGTGGCTTTTAGGAGAGGAGAAAATGTCTAATTTGTAAGCGTACTGGGTTGAGGCATTGGTCCCTTGTGCCCCTGAATAATCTTTTGAGTTTCCAGAGAAACATCATTAAGTAATCCTGAGACAAATTTGGAGCTCATTTTTCGTATTGATAACTTGAAGCCTTTTCCTTTTTAAAAAAAAAAAAAATGTCCCTCCTGGAAAAGCTGGGTGGCAGCCAAGATTCTTCTTTGTACAATGAGACCAGTAAATGGGCTAATCCTCTCCTAATTAGCTAATGTAACTCTGCTCCTCAGAGAAAAGCCTGCTCTCGAGAAATACAAAATATAATTTGTTCATAGTTACTGCCTAATCCTGGGCAGAATGCTTTACTGGTTTACTACCATGACCTAGAAGGAAGAGACATTTTTCTAGAAGGTCAGGATGTCTCATGCAAGGCTGGGAAAAAGACAAGGGGAGGACAGTGGTATCGCACAGCCCCACCTCCCAGAGAAGGGACAGCGACGGTTGTCCTCGCGCTCTGGGCAGATGTGGTTGCTGCAGTCCCCCACAGCTGGCACTACGGCAGCTCTGCAGAGGACTCAGAATGTCTGGCCAGGGAGCATCGGAACAGCTCTAAGCAATTCACACCACCGCTTAGCTCCGTTAGGACCTCATTTGGAAGCCCTGTGGAGAAAGACTGGGAAGCCTGTTCCCACATGCTTATGAGAAAGAGCACTGCTCAACTTTGGCTGTGCATGAGCACCTCTGAGGGGCTTGGCAAAGATAACCCGACTTAAACCCAAGAAATACAAATCTCTACTGTGACTTCCAAAAGATGGTCTTTTCTGGAAACCTCCCGGGGGATTCCAAAATGCATGCAGCCAGGACTGAGAACCAGTGCTTTTGGGAGGCTCTTCTACCCTTGGCAGCACCTGAGATCCCAAGCCAGGCTCAGCCCACCCCCACCCCAACTGCATCAGTGTCTGGAGCTGGACCCCTGTGCCAGGTTCCTCTTAAAGATCCCCAGGGAATTCCAGGGCAGTGATTCTCAAACTTTCATGTGTATTTGAATTACCTGGAATCTGGTTAAAATACAAGTTCTGATGAGCACAGCATGGGTCGATTGGGCATTCATTTCTAACAAGCACGAAGGTGATGCTGGTCCTCTTAATTCCACGGGCTACACTTGGAACAGCAAGACAGTGTAACCTCCAGAACAGAACCTAAGGCCAGAGCAGGCCGGCTTCTTGCAAACACTCAGCTGCCCCTCCCCACCCAGCATACCTCGTTGTCACACTCAGCCAGGACCTGGTCGTATTCACTCAGCGCAACCAAAAAAATAATGGAGGTGACACTCTCAAAGCAGTGAATCCATTTCCGTCTCTCAGATCGCTGGCCACCAACATCTACCATCCTGTTCGGCACAAACACAGGGCATCCAAAGGTTGAAACACATGGCTCTTTGGAGATGGACAGGAATCGTCATATCGTGTAAGTCGGCACTCCTTAGGGTCTTCGATAATGTTTTAGAGTGGAAAGGGGGCTTAAGACGCCAGTGTTGAAGCACCGCTGCTTTCGGCGGAGAGGGACCCTAGGGGCTTCCTAGCGAAGGAGGCACCGAAGGTAAGGGAGGTTACTGGAGACAGTGCCGCGGTCACTCGGGGAGCCTGCTCGGGGACACCCGTCTGGAAGCAGCTGCATTCGTCCGGGCAGAAAGCACAAGCATCACGTAAGTGTCCCTCTAAGCCCAGGGACCAGACGCGGGAGGGGCAGAAAGGCAGGTCCTCTTCCCGGCCCCCCAACTCCGCCAGCTGCCTCCCCGCTGCCTGTTTCCCACCGCTCCTCAGACTCACCCACCAGTCCACAGGACGTGGAAGCCACCCCTTCTGGGCTGTAAGACCTGGAGGTCTCCGCCATCCCCTGTGGCAACCCGAAGGCTCTACCCGGAGCTTTGGGAAAAGACTCAAGGGAGTCAGAGTCCAAAGATGGCTTGTAAGCACGACGCTGCAGGAGGCAGGCAGTTTACAGAAATGAGTCAAGTGGGTCTCTCCAGAGTAGAACAGCAGGCAGCCTCGAGAATGCTCTGGGCCCCGGCTAGAGGCTTGACCGCTAGGCAGCTGCAGGCAAGCACCGCCAGGCAGAAGTGCAGGCCCCCACCAGCGCCTCAACCTTTCAGGAGCAACCAGGGATCAAATGTTAGCGAAATGGGCCAGTGCTTAAATACTGGCTCAAAAGTGCCTTAGAAAACACCAAGTGGGCCACAGAGAATACAGCTGGGGACCAGATTCAGGGTTCAGAAGTAGCTGGCAGCACCGATTCTAAAAAGCTCACAGTCATAAATCCGTGGGGACCCAGATGCAGATTTTCAAGGGGCTGGACCAGGGGGCTCCCCAGTGCCACAATGCTCCAGAGGCCCGGAGGTGAGATGGGGTTCACAGACAGGACCTGGGCATGGCAGGACTGGACTGGTGTCATCTCCACTAGAAAAGCATCATGTAAAAACACTGATGGGGGGAACAAGGGAATGAATGGGTATAAAAGTGCTCTGAAATGTTCTGAGAACAGGAAGGCGAGTTCCTCTCTGATCCAGGACTGAGACCTCTCGTCGTGTTACACACTGAGATGGGGAGGGTCAGATGCCTCTAGGAGACCGATCCCTTGGAGGAATAACACACTTAAGAATCCCTCCAGGGACTTCCAAGGCCACACAGATTGGGAGGAGCATGTCAGGGCGACCGTCTTACCGAAAGATGATGTTTTCCAAGTCAAACGGATACTCAATGATGCCGGTTGTGGGCACGCGGACGCGAAGCACGTCTTGCTGCGTCGGCACGAACGAGGGCATGGCGATGCGGTCAATGTCCGTCAGGTAGCTGCGGTACCAGACGCCGAGGCGCCACGACTCATTTCAGACCAGAGAGAAACGTCCACCCTGCGACTCCCAGCACCCCCACGAGGTTCATGGGTTCCATCCATGCCCACCTGGAGAGCTGGTGCTGCACGGTCTCCCCACCCCCCAGCTATGTTTGGGAGAGAATATGGATCAGAAGCTTCCATGAGTCCTCTGGGAAGTCTGGGAATAATGCCTTCCCTTCCTCCAGGCTCTAAGCGTTCCCTCTCCCTGGCCAGTGAGGGAGCCAGCGGGTCAGAAGCAAGGGATGTTGGGGTCTGGTCTCTGCCCTCTCGGCTGCCTTCCTCCTTCAAAGCCCACCCCCCCCCACTTGCACCCCCACCCACGAACATCATAGGACGGAGATGCTGTTCTTAAAGTCTCTGCTCAATGACTTTGAGTTTCTATGAAAATACAAAGGTATAATACAGGTCAACTCAAAGTTCTTTCAAAATTACAAGATCAAGTTTACTGTTTATTGGGACATTAAACATCTAAAATCAGCCAACACTTGTCTCAGATTGTTTTTGGCTGCAGAGTAAAATTCCTAAGCTGAAAACAAATTACTTTTTCTGTTTTCTTGCTTTTTAACTTCAAGACCATTATACAAGGCATTTTTGAGTCAAAGAACTGTAACCCAGGCCCTGGCCAGCGATGGAGGGGGTGCTTCGGGGCGTCCTGCCCAGCATGGCTTCGCCGCTCCTCCCCCTGCACAGCGGAGGCTGCTGAGTGAGGACCTCAGAGTGCGGTGCTGAGCAAGGGGCATGAACGGGAACCGAGGGGGAGCTCAGGGTGGCAGGCGGGCCGTATTCATTGCGCAGCCTTCCATACAGGAAGCGAACCCCCCTCCATCGGGCCATCTGTCACCAGAGGACAGAGAACACAGGTTGGCCCCCAGCAGCACACACTGAATTGTTCTGAACTGAATGCCTGTCCCAGTAAGTAGACAGCTCTGGCGCGGCAGTTCCCCAGCTGGGGCAGCTGCTGGCGTATGAGCGCAACTCTCTGGGGCAGCACGGTCCCCCTAGCCGTTTCCTACATTCCTCCGAGCAGCTCCAGAGCTCCAGGGGGCTCTTCCCCGTGGCTCTACGTCCAGAGCCCCGGCCACTCCCCAGAACATTCACAGAGGTAAAGGACACTGGGTGGCCTCAGGGAAGGGCCAGAGACGCCCTCACAGATGAGCAGTTGGTGCCCCTCCGCAGCTGTCCACAGCTGTCCACCCTCCTCCCTGGGACACTGCCTACCTGCCTTCTGGCTCTTTCCTGAGCCAACCCCAGACCTCTTCGGGGCTTCTTTTATTTCCTTTTCCTCCTTGGCTGCTCTACCCCACCTCAATGTCCCTGTAATCAGATTGGTTGTGCCAGCCTGGGGTAGTAGCCTGAAGCACTCAGCCTGGCACTAGAACCAAAGGGAGACCATGGACACCGGAGGTGAGACTACAGGTTTCCTCTCCTGCTGGCTGCCTTGTCCAGACGATCGGGGTGAACTGCCCCCCCCCCCCACACCAACTTGGAGGGCAACAATGGAAGGGGAAGGGATCCTGAGGCCTTCAGAAGCTGGGAGAGGACGCGGGGCAAAAGGGAAAGAGCTGAGCTCCAGAAGCAGGAAGAACCGCCTCTTCAAGCAGCAACGTGACCAATCTATTTGTCCAGGGACCTAGCGGACAGAGGCACTGCCTCCGGAAATTCGGAAACGAAATTCTGTGATCACCTTGCGATAATTTGCATGCAGGACCATCTATTTTCTCTTACTTTAGGGTTTAATGATTTAAAACCAGAGCTTTATGAATCAAAACTAGAGTGTGGAGGTCATCCCAGGGAGTCATTAAGCAAAAGGCTTGTGGACTGAATGTCCTCAGTGCTGGGCCTGCAAAATCTGTCTTAGCCACCAGAGGGCAGCACCAGATCAGGTCTGGAGCAGGCCTATTGATTTTAGATTTGAGGGCAACGGTTCCTGCTGTCCTCTACTGATCAGGAAACCAGAAGGCGGAGGGATCTGGTGAGGAGGCCAGGAGAAGCCAGAGGCAGTGGTAGTCTTTACTCAGGTCACAAGATTTCAGCAGCCCAGATGAGATGAGCTCCCTCCAAAGAACCTCACATTTGATTGAGCTTCTCGTTGAATGAGAGAGGCTTCGAACACAGCGAAGAAAGGTGGGTATGGACAAGGACAGAGATCTGGGGGGCCCACGGTTTTTAGGAAGTGGCAAGACACACACCAAAGTCAGAGGGGGATAGTGACAAGCAGGAAGGGGGTAGTGTTGCCGCGCGCCCGCATTTTACAGGCCGCTCCTTTCTCCCCAGTGAGAGGCTTCTTTGAAACAGGGACAACGTGTGGCTGGGCTCTGCACTCACTATTTGGCCGAGTCTGACAGCTGGTACTCCCTTCTCCTGTCGTAACACTCCTGGATTCCTGGGTCCTCCCAGAGCTGCTTGATGGCCTCCACCTGGTCCCTGGACAGGGCGCAGACCTTGTCCACTTCCACTTCTTTGATCAGCTGGGCATTTTCCTGCATGAAGGAAAGAGAACCTGTCACTGGGTGAAGGAAGGGAAGCCACCCCATTGGTGACATGGGGACAAGACTTCCCCAAGGGAAATGGATTAGGGCTATGGATTAGGGACAATCTCCACTCACACACAAGCCCTGCAGTGGCAGCTCCCACCCGTGTAGACGATGTGGCTGCTTCACTCAGGGAGAGCCACACAGAGACGCGGACCTATGGCTTTTGGTCCTATCAGCCTCCAGGGGCCAATGCCACTGGCATTCAGCACCCACTGGTGAACAGAGAAACCCAAGAGCCATGGATCATCACTGTCATTTGAACATCTGCCTGGCAGGCAGAGCAGTCTGAACTGTTCTCATTGTCCGGGCATCTCAGGGGTGGGGTGGCAGGTGAGGCAGCAGTAAGAGAGGGCCTGGGCTGCAGAGAATAGACAAACACTAATCTTACCAGCTAGCTGGGTTGGTTGGCTCACTTTTTCACTTTTTTTTTTTTTTTTTAAATATAACTTAGTAGACTTTATTTCTTAGATCAGTTTTAGGTTCACAGCCAAACTAAGAAAATTCAGAGAGTTTCCATACAGTCTGCTTATTTGTCATCAGACATCGCTGATAAAACTCCCTCCCATTTGGAGAGCCCACTGCAACCCCTGCCCAAGTCAATTACTGCTTTCCTATTACATTTATCATTACTGTCTTTCAATAATTATTGCTGCAGTACTCTTGCTCCATTATTACAGTACTTAAGATTACTGCGGTCATTATTACTATTCTGTCAGTTACCATTTAGTGCCCACTTCCTGTGTGCCAAAAGGTGCACACACATTATCTCATTTAATCAATGTAAGGCTAGCACAGGGCCAGAAATCTTGCCAGACCTTAGCAAATGAAAATGGTATGGTTGGCGTACATCCTCAGCGTGTCCATGTCTTGTCCACAGAGATCCAACACCCCATCCCTTGGCGGCAAGTTGCACAGACAAGGGAATCCGGCCTCTCCTCTGCTCCCCCATCCCGGCGGCATCTCTGGGCAATGACCTCATGCATTGACCTCATGGCGGCTGTGCCCTGCTTGCTGGAAAAGCGCCTGTATCTTGTGTTATTCATCTTCATTAGCAATCCAACAGGAAGCTGGAGAAAGGGGAGATCTTAGAGATTTACTTGACTTGGGGCAAAACCTAGGGCTCTGATGAAACCAGCATGACTTTGTGTCCCTCTCCATCAAGAGTGGCTATTAACTCTTCCCCCTGGACTGTGAGATCCTCCGCAGGGAGAGGGTCCCAGTCGCAGAATCTCAGACAGGTCTTGGCAGCCTGGGTTAGTGGGAAGCGCCCTGGACCGGGAATAAGGAGCCCGAGTTCTAGTGCATTTGGGGCTTGTAAGGACCTCAGCGGTTCCCTATCTCCACATCCTCATTTGTAAAAGGAGCCAAAGACTTTCAAGGCATCTATATGGTTTATCAGTTATAAAGTATTACCCAAATGTAAGCAAAACCAGCCCTATTACTGTGACAGATGCCTAACACTGTTGGCAGAAAGAGGACACACTGATGGTCTTCCAGCCACGACTTCGAATCCTGCCCATGAGCACATCTGACATCCCCTGCCCAATCCAAGCCAGAGAGAGAGCGCCCAGCCCAGAGAAGCTGGACAATGTGTGCCTGGAGCCTCGGCGCTGGCTTCCTCACGCTTCCCTGCCTGCCTCCACTACCCTCTTCCTCCCGAATAGAATCAGATGGTCTCTCCCCACCCTGGGCTTGGCTCTTCCCTCAGCATTGAAAGGATCTGTTTTCTTCCCCGTCTTTGTAATGAGCCAGTGTCTTAATGCTCCGATACCCCAGAACCTAGCGCAGTGCCCAGTGGTACAGCAGCCCGCAGACATGCTGCCCGTACACCGGTCCATCACCGGAACACAGAACATCCCGAGAAAGAAACAGCCGAAGAACGTGAGGGCAGGTGACGGCAGCCTGTGCCCATCCCAGCAAGAGCACTGCTCGAGGGCAGGAAGGGCGCTCTCTGGGAGGAAAAGCCTTGGTGATTGCTGGCCAGCCCGTCTTTCTCACTTTGCCCCTGGCAGGCAGAATCCTTGCTTCTGGGGTGCCTGCCTCTCGTGCTGCTCTCCTAACTACGACTTTTTTAAAGCTTATTTTTAAAGTAATCTCTACACCCAGAGTGGGGCTCGAACGCATCACCCCAAGACCAAGAGCCAGCAGCGCCCCCTACATGCAACGATTACATTCAGCTCACCGGAGAGTCCCACCTTCCTGAGTGGGTACAATGCGCAGAGACGCCCCGCCACACCACCCTGGGTACCGAGCTCAAGCCAGAAACCCTCTTTGCTTGTGAGTTTCTGCAGCGTAACCGACGCTGTCCTGACCGCTGCACGTCGCAGTGGGTAAGCCCAGTATTTGCCTCTTCCAGGAGAGAGCAAAGTGGAGCCAGGGAGGTATCCCTGAGGAAAGCGGGCTCGGCCACGGGGATGCGGGGATGGATGCTGGGGAAAGACAGCCCTGGGCCTCCAGGTAAGCAGCGGGGCTCAGCCAGGAGAGCAGGACCCAGTGACGGTCCAGCCACGTGAGGGACAAAGGAAGGACTCTGGCTTGAAGAAGAGGGGACCACGGTCTCCTCAGAGACTCAGGTTTCTAAGGAGACTGACGGCCCCCTAGAAACCCAACAACTGGGAACTGGGTTTGGAACCGATCTGAGTTCAGAGCCCTCCGCCCAGCTACATCTCCCGCCTGCCGAGGTGGTTCTTTTTCAGCTTATTTTGAAATAATTTAAGACTCGCAAAAATGTGGGGGAAATGGCACAGGAGTTCCTCGCTGCCTTTCAAGAACGCCCCCGTGTTGAGAATTTATGACCACGCGTATCATCCAGCCCCTCTCCCTCCGAGTGTGTGCGAGACACACACCCCTTCTGCCTGAAATATCTGCGGGGACGTCGCAGACACCATGCCTCTTCATCACTAAAGACTTCAGTGTGATTTCCCATTTTTAAATAAATTTTATCGGCGTGTGACTTCTGTACACAGTGAACAACATCTGTGTGTTCTAGAAAGTGGGGCTCGGGGCCTCTCTACCTGTGACTTGGCTACATACCTCCCCGCACAGCAGGAGCCGGGAGAGTGTGACGAGTGTGTTCACACACCCGGAGAGTTCACGCCATCTGAGAGCTGGGTGGGGGGGGGGGGGGGAACATGTGTGTGGAGCAGCTCTGTGTGCAATGTGGGAGCAGCTTTGTGTTAAAAGGGGCTCCTCGCACTGAGGGTCTAATGGCCATGGCAGGAAGACCCTGAATTCCCCTCCTGCACCAACTACAGAGCAAGTACTCCGGATGAGAACGTGAGGGCTGGAGCGCCGGGTGGGGCGGGGGTGTCCTCTGTCGGTTAAGCCTCCAACTACTGATCTCAGCTTGGATATTGATCTCGGGGTCATGAGTTCAAGGCCCACGTTGGGCTCCATGGTGAGCCCCATTCTGGGTGTGGAGCCAGCTTAGAACAAAACAAAACAAAGAAACAGAAAACCGAGGGCTGGCTGAACGGTTCTGCACAACAAAACTAGGGAGACCACGCAGAGAACAGCAAGAGAGCCAGAGCCACGGTCATGAGGGAACCCCACCGCCGACGCTGCCCACAGCAGTGGGGACAGACAGTACTGAGGGATCAGGAGCAGATTTATCTGCCCTGGGGCACAGAAAAAAGCTGCAACTTAAAAGAGCAACTAGTTCTAGAAATCCAGCCTCCACAGAAAGGCAGGAGAGCTGCTGGAACGCTCTCCGGGGGGAGGGGCCGGTGACCACAGTTGATATTCACCTTCCACTTTGATACCGAGACAGGAACAAGCCCCGGGCCCCTAGCCTGTACCAGCCCGAGCTGTCCCATGAAGGCAGCGCGCGCACCGTGCACCCTGGAGCACCCTGGGGTTGGCATGCAGGATGGCTGCAGCCGCCACGTCCAGGGGACACAGGCACAAAGCCCACTGGAACACTCCAGACCTGTCCCACTTTGGCCCCAGGTGGCTTCCTAGAGCAGCCCCAGCCCACAGCCCTCTGGGAGCTCCTGGCTCATGACCACTTTGTCTCCAGCTGCCCTGCCCCCCGCCTGATACAGTCCCTGTCCTAAGTACCCGGGGAAGCTCTGGCCCATGCCTGCCTCCATTCCAGCTGTGCCCCCCACCCCCGGGCACCCTGTGAGTAGAGCAGCCTAAGACTCCTGGCCAGTACCCTGCCTTTGTTCCAGCCACCCTTCAGGGTGCTGCCTACACATACAGCCCCAGGACATCCCAGCAAGGGCCATCCTCAGCTTCAGTCATCCCACCAGGGTGCCCACCTCTCTGGGCACCCCACGATAACCTTGCTTCCACCCACTTCAGCTTCAGCTGTCCTACCAGGACACCCCTGCATGAAGCACCCAGGGACCCCCAACATATACCCTATCTCCAGCTGCCCACCAGGGCACCATCTGCACAGAGATCCTAGGGACAGCTTGTACCCACACTTCAGCTATAGCTGTCCTGCCAGTGTGCCCTCTGTGTGGAGAGCCGGGATTGTTCTGGTTTCTGCCCACTTCAGTTCTGGCCATCCCACCAGGGCAACCCCAGCACGGAGTACCCCAGACCCCCAGCCTACACAGACACAGCTCCAGCCAGCCAGCCCAAGTCACAAAACACACACAGTCTACAAAATTTATGATCATACACAAGACCATTCCTTCAAGTTAAGAAGTAGCTCTTTGCCTAATTCATAGAAACACAGAAAATCAATCAAAATGGGAAAGCAGAGGAATATGCTCCAAATGAAAGAACAAGACAAACACACAGAAAAAGAAGTAAAACAGAGATAAGTAATATGCCTGATGAAGAACTGAAACTAATGACTGTACAGATGTTCGCTGGACCAGAGAAAAGAGGGCAAGATATCAGTAAGAACTTAACATAAAAAAGAACAAATTGAAGAACATAACTGAAAAACAAAATAAAACAAAAAACCAACACTGGAGGGAATCAACAACAGATTAACAGATGCAAAACAGATCAGCAATCAGGAAAGCAGGGTCATGGAAAGCACCTAAGGTGAAGAGCACAAAGAAAAAAGAAAAAATTTAAAAAATGAAGGTAGGTTAAGGGATTGCTCAGAAAACACTGAGTGAGAAAAAGATTTGTATTATATGGGTCTGAGGAGGAGAAAAGAGAGAGAGAGGGGCAGAAAACATATTTGAAGAAATAACAGAGAACTTCCTTAACTGGGGGAAGGAAACAGACATCAGTTTCAGGAAGCACAGAGCGTTCCCAACCAGATGCACCCAAGGAAATCCACAACACATAATTTAAATATCAAAGGTTAAAGATAAGGGAAGAATTTTAAAGGCATCAAAAGAGAAGCAAAAAGTTTTATACAGGGGAAACCCCATAAAACTATTAGCAGATTTTTTTTTTAAGATTTTATTTATTTATTTGACAGAGATCAGAAGTAGGTAGGCAGGCAGAGAGAGAGAGAGGGAAGCAGGCTCCCTGTGAGCAGAGAGCCTAATGCAGGGCTTGATCCCAGGACCCTGAGATCATGACCTGAGCCGAAGGCAGAGGCTTTAACCCACTGAGCCACCCAGGCGCCCCTATTAGCAGATATTTTCAGCAGAAACTTTGCATGCCAGACGAAGTGGCATAATATATTCAAAGAGCTGAATGGGAAAAACCTACAATCAAGAATACTCTATCTGCAAAATGATAATCTTGCAGATAGAGTATCATTTTGCAGATAGAGTATTCTTGATTGTAGGTTTTTCCGCTTTCAGCTCTTCAGGGTAGCAATACCTGTATCAGACAAAACAGATTTTAGTTTTTTGAAGATTTATGTATTTATTTTTAGAGAGGAGCCATGCTCAAGCGAGGGAAGGAGAGCAGAGAGAGAAAGAATGTCAAGAAAGAGTTTCCGAGACAAAAGTTTAAGGAGTTCCTCACCACTAAGCCAGACTTAACAACAAATGTTAAAGGGGCTTAAGTGATAGAGAAAAGGCCATAGCTAGAAGAAAATTATGACTAAAAAGATGTAAAAAATGACAACATATACGTAAAACATGGAGGAGGAAGTAAAAGGGGCCTTTCACAATGCATTTGAGCCTTAATAACCATCAACTTAATATAGACCACTATACACTTAGGATGTTATATATGAACCTCATAATCACAAACCTGAAACATATGATACACAAAAAAATAAGATAAAGAAATCAAAGCATAACACTGTAGAAAGTCACCAATCACAAGGTTAGAGAGCAAGAACAGAAAAAGGAACAGAGGCCCACAATCAACCAGAAAACTTACACAATAGCACGGCAGGGTGAAATGGATTAAAAAAGAAAATGAGACCCATCTATATTCTGTCTACAAGAGACTCCAGACCTAAAGACACATATAGACTGAAAATGAAAGGCTGGGAAAAGATATTCCCTGCAAAAAGAAGTAGAGGATAAAATCTAAGGTACCAATACCTGTATCAGACAAAACATTTTAATTTTTTAAAGATTTATGTATTTATTTTAGAGAGGAACCATGCTCAAGCGAGGGAAGGAGAGCAGAGAGAGAAAGAATGTCATGCAGATTCTGCTCTGACTGTGGAGCCTGATGTAGGGCTTGAGCCCACAACCTTGAGATCATGACCTGAGCTGGAATCAAGAGTTGGCCACCCAACCAGGTGAGCCACCCAGGCAACTCTGGACAAAACAGATTTTTAAAAAATATATTTTTATTTCTTTGACAGAGAGAGACACAGCTAGAGAAGGAACACAGTAGAGGGAGTGGGAGAAGGAAAAGCAGGCCCCCCACAGAGCAGGGAGCCCAATGTGGGGCTCGATCCCAGGACCCTGGGATCACAACCTGAGCTGAAGGCAGATGCTTAACAACTGAGCCACCCAGGTGTCCCCGGACAAAACAGATTTTAAAACAAACACTGTAACAAGATACAAGGGCATTACATAATGATAAGTGGGTCAATCCAACAAGAGGAAAAAACAATTATAAATATATATGCACCCAACATTAGAGTGCCTAAATACATAAAGCATATACTCACAGACATAAAGGAACAGTATGACAGTAATACAATAGTAGGGGACTTTAATGCCTCACTTACATCAAAGGATAGATTATCCAGGCAAGAAATCAATAAGGAAACAGCTTCTTTCAATGATACATTAGACCAGATGGACTTAACAGATATACACAAAATATTCCATCCAAAAACCACAAAATACACATTTTTTTCAAGTGAACACAAAACATTCTCTAGGAGAGATCACATGGTAGAGCACAGAACAAGTCTTATTAAATTTATGAGTAAACTCCTGTCACGCATATTTTCCAACCACAACAGTATGAAATTAGAAATCAATCACAAGAAAAAAAATGGAAAAAAAACCCCCCACAAAACATGTAGAAGCTAAACAACATGCTACTCAATAGCTAGTGGGTCAATGAAGAAACCGAAGAGGAAGTAAAAAAAAAAAAAGAAACATGGAGACATTGGAAAATGAAAACACAACAGTCCAAAGTCTCTGGGACACAGCAAAACAGGTTCAGAGGGAGTAATATACAGCACTACAGACCTACCTTAAAAAATAAGAAAAGCTCAAACTAAACTTACACCTAAAGGAACTAGGAAAAGAATAAATAAAACCCAAGTTTAGTAGAAGGAAGAAAATAGCAAAGATCAAAGCAGAAATAAATGACAGACTAAAAAAATAACAATAGAAAAGATTGATGAAACCAAGAATTTGGTCCTTTGAAAAGATAAAGAAAATTGATAAATGTTTAGCCAGCTGCAAGAGGACAAAAATAAAAAATAAAGGAGAAATAACAACCAACACCATAAAATTAAGAAGGATTAGAAGAGAATACTATGCAAAATTACATGCCAACAAATTGGATAGGAGAAATGGATAAAATCCTCAAAACACACAATCTTCCAAAACTGAATCAGGAAAAATTAAAAATCTGAACAGATCAATTATGAGCAATGAAATTGAATCAGTAATCAAAAAACTCCCCAACGACCAAAGTTCAGCACCAGTGAGATTCACAGGTAAACTCTACCTAACTTTTAAAGAAAAGTTAGTATCTCTTCTCCTCTAACTATCCAAAAAATAGAAGAGGAAGGAAAGTTTCCATATTCATCCTACAAAACCAGAGAAAGATATTACATAGAAAGGAAACCTGCAGGTCAATATCCCTGCTGAATGCAGTTTCAAAGATTCCCAGCAAAAGAGAAAATCACGCTCAATGATACATTAAAAGGGTCATTTGCCAAAATCAAGTTTTGGGGATTCATGGGGATGCAAGGATGGTTACATATTCAAAAATCAATCAACTGATATACATCATTAACAAAATGAAGGATAAAAATCACAAGATCACCTCATTAGAGGCAGAAAAGGCATCTGACAAAAGTCAACATTTGTTTATCATAAAAATTCCCAACAAAGTATTTTTAGAGGGAACATACCTCAATATAATAAAGGCCACATATGAAAAACCCACAGCTAATACCATACTCAATGGTGAAAAACTGAGAGCAGTTTCTTTTAGAAACAAGACATGGATGTCCACTTTTGCCACTTTGATTGAACATACTACTGGAAGTCTTAACCATAGCAATCAGACAGGAAAAAGAAAAGGCATCCAAATTGGTAAGGAAGAAGTAAAACTGTCACTATTTGGCAGAGAACGTGACTCTGTATATAGAAAGCCCTAAAGACTCCCACCAAAGACTATTAGAATAAAGAAATTCAGTAAAGTAGCAAGATGCAAACTTAATACACAGAAATCGGTTGTGTTTCTATATGCTAATAACAAAGTAGAAAGAGCCATTGAGAAAACAATTCCATTCACAATTATGCCAAAAAGAATAAAATACCTAGAAATAAACTTAACCAAGGTGGTGAAAGACCTATACTCTGAAAACTCCAAAATAATGATGAAAGAGATTGAAGATGACACAAATAAAAAGATACTCCTTGATCACAGAATGAAAGAATATTGTTAAAATGTCTATACTACACAAAGCAATCTATACATTTAATGCAATTCCTATGAAAATACAAACAGCATTTTTTCCCCACAAAACTAGAATTATCCTAAGGTTTGTAATGAATTAGAAAGACCCAGAATAGCCAAAGCAATCTTGAGAAAGAAGAACAAAGCTGGTATCACAATCCCAGATTTTGAGATATACTACAAAGCTGAGGCAATCAAAACAGTATGTATGGTATTGGCCCCCAAGTAGACAATCAGATCAATGAAAAAGAATAGAGAGTCCAAAAAGAAACCCATGCTAATCATGTCAATTAATCTATGACAATAAAGGCACAAATATGCGATAAGAAAAGACAGTCTCTCTTCCGGTCTTCACTAATACATGGTGCTAAGAAAGCTGGACAGCTCCATCCTGGAGAAAGACACTGGATCCCTTTCTTACACAGAAATAAACTCAAAATAGACTAAAGACCTAAATGTGAGACCTGAAGCATAAAAATCACAGAAGAAATCATGAGCATTAATCTCCTTGGCAGTGGCCTTAGCAACATTTTTCTAGCCATGTCTCCCCAGGCAAGGGAAACAGAGGTAAAATTAAACTGTTGGGACTATACCAAAATGAAAAGTTTCTGCATAAAGGAAGAACCTGCA
This sequence comes from Mustela lutreola, assembly GCF_030435805.1. NCBI lineage: Eukaryota > Metazoa > Chordata > Mammalia > Carnivora > Mustelidae > Mustela > Mustela lutreola. Next base: position 82,647,178 of record NC_081301.1, on the reverse strand, counting down.
TAAAGGATGAATGGGAGAAGATATCTGCAAATGATATATCCAATAGGAGGTTAGGATCCAAAATATATAAAGAACTTACATAATTCAGTACCAAAAGAAAAGTAATCTAAAAAATGCACAGAAGATCTGAATAGATATTTTTTCAAAGAAGATACAAATGGCCAGCAGACACAAGAAAAGATGCTTAACATCATCAGGAAAATGCACATCAAACCACAATGAAGTATTACTTTATCTCCACTAGCATGGCTAGAATCCAGAAGGCAAGAAATAACAATAGTGTTGAGGATGTAGAGGAAAGAGAACCTTGTGCACTGTTGGTGGGAATGTGAATGGTGCAGCCACTGTAAGAACAGTATAGAGGTTGCTCAAAAAATTAAAAATAGAAGGACCATATGATCTAGTAATTCCACTAGTGAGTAATTACCCAAAGAAAATAAAAACACTAATTCAAAAAGATAAATGCACTCCTATATTAATTGTAGTATTACTTACAATACCAAGAAATGGAACCAACATCAAGAGATGCCCATCAAGAGATGAATAGATAAAGGTGTGATATACATATACAGTGGGGTGTTTATTCAGCCATAAAAAGGACGAGATCGTGCCATTTGCAACAGTATGGATAGATCTAGAAGGTATCATACTAAGTGAAATGAGTCAGAGAAAGTCAAGTACCCTAGGATGTCACTTAACATGTGGAATCTCAAAAGCAAAAAAACAAACAAAAAACAGAAGCAGACTTGTAAGTACAGAGAACTGATGGGTTATCAGAGTGGAGGGGCTGGGGGATGAACACATGGGTCAAGAGAAATGAGAGATACAGGTGTGAAGTTACAGAATGGACAAGTCATGGGACTACAAGGCGCAGCACAAGGAATGTAGGCAATGGTATTGTGATAGTGCTGTGTGGTGACAGATGGAGCCACACTTATGGTGAGCAGAGTATAACCTACAGACTTGTCCAATCACTACATTGCACACTGAAGCCAACATAACACCGTGTGTCAGCTGTACTAAAGTAATAAAATAAAAATATTGACTTCATTTCACAGAAAGAGGGTAAGAAAAATCAGAAGAGAATCAGGTTTGGGAAACTGTTAATGATTTGCATAGGACACATGCTGAGTCTAAGGGGGCCGACCTCTAAGTGGAGATGTCCAGGAAGCAGGTGAAATGGGTCTGTAGTTTGCAGGTGTCCTGGGCTAGAGCAGCATACTGAATTGAAATTGCCTAACACGTTAGTTTCATCACACACAAAAAAGAGAACAATCTCAAAGCAGTAATTATTATAGGAGTTACTTAGCTGATGAAGACACACAACCACTTTCTTAAACACTGAGCTCCTATTGGGCATTTCTTTTTTTTCTTTCTCAAACAACCACCATTTTCACTGCTCTGAAAGAGGAATACAGAAAACAGATGTCCAGCGTGTGTGTCTCGCTTAGAAATTCCCAGGGTGACCCATGAAAGGAGCTGCTCGGGAAGCGGCGCCTTGCTACTCTCACGCAAGGGTCCGCAGCTGCCTGGGTGACAGTCCCTGTGGAGACCAGCAAGCCCCTCTGGCTGGAATTCAGAGCCCAGCAGGCAGCCTGTTCTCTGCCAGATCCTTACTGGGAGAGCTCCTTCTACCATTAGCCTCCCAGGACTGCAGGGCCCCAGGCTTTCTCTGGAAGACTGACTTTCTTACTAAATATGGCAGATTCTTCTGGAAGCCGGGGTTCTTTTGTCAGATATTCAAGCACTTTTGTTAGAATTTATATTAATACACTCTGTACAAAATCTTATTAGTATTTCAAGTGTCTACTGTCCTATGTAAGACCTATAAACTTTACAAACTTTGTGAAAAGAAGATTAAAATAAAATATATGATAAAAAAGGAAAGTTCCCTGTAACATAGTATTGCTGACTTTTGGGCAATCACCACCTCCCCTCGCCCCGCCCAACTTGTTTTGGCAACGGCATCAAAAGCCAGAATTGTACCTGTAGACCTTATTAAACAAAAATTATTAAGAAAAATCCAGTGCCCATTACGATCAGCTTTTAAGGCATCTCAAATATTACATTATAAAGAAAATGCCAGTCAAGGGGCACCTGGGTGGCTCAGTGGGTTAAAACCTCTGCCCTCAGCTCAGGTCATGATCTCAGGGTCCTGGGATCGAGCCCTGCATTGGGCTCTCTGCTCAGCAGGGAGCTTGCCTCCCCCCGCCCTTTCTCTGCCTGCCTCTCTGCCTACTTATGATTTCTGTCAAATAAATAAATAAAATCTTTAAAAAAAAAAAAGAAAATGCCAGTCAAGTATGCTAGAGACAGAATTTTTTCTATAGGAAAATCAATGAGAAAATTCTGCTTCTGGCAAAGGGCAACTAGGAATTTTGGATTGATTCTTCCACTGAGGACAGCTAAAAATGATGAACAAAATATTTTCAAACATACATCTGAAAAGATCACAAAAATAATGACATAGTAAATAATTACTGGGCAGAATATAGGGAAGAATGGCACCTAAAAAGTTGAACCAGCGTTTGAGAAGGTCTTCTCCCCAGGACTTCTGCTTATTCTGCAAGGGGCAGTTCCAAGGTTGAGCAACTCCTTTTTCAAGGTCACAGGACTAGGGATTGAAGTTCAAAGGTTAGCAAGAGCCAAAGGCCCTTAGAGGACCTCTGATTCTGGGTTTGGATGCCAAAAGGGGGGTAGCCCATAGGGGGTTTCAACTCAGCATGGAATCATCATGATCTCAGAGCTGAATATCCCTAGACACCTGGCAGAAGAAAAAGAAATTCCTTTCTGGAGTTTATAAGATAGTATCTTCCTTTCCCTCAAATTATTTTTTCACATATGTCCGGCACATCAACAAAAAGAACCAAGCATAAGAAGATAACTCCCCCAAAGGGTGACAAATTAAAAAATGGAGTAAGATAGACCATGCAAACATTAACCCAAAGAAAGCTGGAGTCTATTAAAATAAAAGCAGGCTTTAAGGTTTGTCAATAATACCTCAATAAAGCTGGAAAAAATGTAGATTTCAAGATTAAAAGCATCACTAGAGATAGGAATATTTTTATTTAATTTAAAATCAATTTAATTAACATATACTATATTATTAGTTGCAGATTCATCAATTGCATATAACACCCTGTGCTCATTACATCAAGGGGTCCTGCTTAATGCCCATCACCTCACCCACCTCCTCTCCAACAACCCATTTGTTTCCTATATTTAAGAGATAGGAGTATTTCATTTTTTTATTTTAAAGATTTTACCTATTCATTTGAGAGAGATAAAGCATGAGCAGGGAGGGGAGGCAGAAGCAGCAGCAGACTCCCCACCGAGCATGGAAAGAGATGTGCGGCATGAGCCAGGACCTGGGCATCATGACCCCAGCCGAAGGCAGGCATCTAACCATCTGAGCCACCCAGGCGCCCCACACTAGGGATAATTTAAATGAGAAAAAGGTTTAGAAAGACGTAACAGTTTTAAAGTTCTACGTAGTTAATAACAAAGGCTCAAGATACATAGAGCAAAATTTCTTAGACCTAAATGGAAAAATAGACAAATCTTAATCTTACAGGAAATTTTTTATTAAGCTTTTCTCTGATTTTGATTAGTTAACATCTGTAGTGATATTCGTTTCAGGTGTACAATATAGGGATTCAACAATTCTATACATTACTCAGTGATCATCACACCAAGGGCCCTCCTTAATCCCCATCACCTGTTTCATTCATGGGGGGGGCACCACCTCCTCTCTGGCAACCAAGAGAACCATTTGTTCTCTTTATTTAAGAGTCTGTTTCTTGATTTGTCTTTCTCTTTTTTCCCTTGGCTTCTTTGTTTCTTAAATTCCACATGAGTGAAAATGTGGTATTTGTTTTATTTGTTTTTCTCTGTCTGACTTAATTCACTTAGCAATACATTCTAGCTCCATCCATGTTGTTGCAAGTGGTAAGATTTCATTCATTCTTTTTTATAGCTGAGTAATATTCCACGGTACAGATGTACCATGTCTTCTTTATCCGTTCATCAGTCAGATGCTTGGGTTGAATCCGTAATTTGGCTATTGTAAATAATGCTGCAATAAACATTACTGTTTGCATATTCTTTGAGTAAATACCCAGTAGGGCATTGACTGGATCATACGGTAATTCTATTTCTGATTTTCTGTGGAACCGCTGCGCTGTTTCCCACAGTGGCTGCCCCAGATTGCACTCCCACCAACAGCTCATGATGGCTCCTTTTCCTCCACATCCTTGCCAACACTTGTTCCTTATCTTACAGGAAATTTTAACACAACTCTCTCAGTAACTGATAACATTTAAAAAAAAATCAGTAAAGATTCAGTCAATTCAAATATCATGATCAGCAAATTTAACTTTTTAGGGACTCATGGAGAGCATATATTTAAAGTAACTGTAGAACATAGGCCTCTTGAAAGCACACCTGGAATATTCTCAAAATGACCATTTACTTATTAAGACCTCACATAAAAATTGGGTTGTCCAGCTTCTTCTGATCCAATTCCAGCTTCCTCGGCAACTCTTGGCTCCAGCAGGGACCTACTTTCCCCTGGCCACCATCGCCACCAGGGAACCTCACTCAATAATCCAGCCCCAGTCTAAAGCTACCTAGAGTTCTCCTTGTAGAAAAGCAACCCTCCATCATGCTCAGAATGGAAATTAAGCTTTCTTAACTCAATTTAGAATTCAAAAGAAGGGGCGCCTGGGTGGCTCAGTGGGTTAGCCTCTGCCTTCAGCTCGGGTCATGATCCCAGGGGCCTGGGACCAAGCCCTGCATTGGGCTCTCAGCTCAGCAGGGAGCCTGCTCCACACACCCACCCCCCACCCGCCTCTCTGCCAACTTGTAATCTCTGTCAAAAAAAATTAATTAATTAAAAAAACATTCAAAAGAAGCCTTTATTTCACTCCAGTATTTGTCTTCCTCTTTTTCTTCATCTTTTTTTCCAACAAAAATAAATAACAGAATTCACCAGCCACAAATCGTTAGCACAAAAGGCCAAGTTACTTTATCTTTTCCTGTCAGTCAAAACTCAAGTGGGTTTCACTGAAAAAGCTCTTTCCAAAGGCTCCTGTAGTAAATGACTTTGGCACAAACGTCTGTAGGCACAAGTAGTGTTAATGATGCAATTGAGAGATGCAGTCTGTGGCCTTGTATGAGTTCACCTTGGCCCAGCTGGAACATACTTTCCCAGAACTCCCTTCTTTGTGTGATTCTGGTTTAGGGTTGGCCACAAGAGGACTCTGCAAGAGCTTTGGGAATCAGAGGAGAAACACAGCCTGTCTTGCTCTCAAGGCCAGAGCTCTGTTTCAGCTCAAGCTGGGGCTGATCTTCTGCTCCGCCCCGCTGTGTGGGCAGCAGCTGGGCCCTTGGCAGCCCAGCTCCAGCTTGGACCTTTTCCGTCAGCTTCTCCAAATCCTGGGGCAGCTTCTCCAGAGCCTGGGGTAGACACATGTGTGGGTCCAGGGCCAAGGATGCCAGCTACTTCTACAGGTCACCTGCGTTGTCAACACAGAGATGGGGAGAGACACGTGCAGCTTCCAGCGAATCCCCCTGGGTCCCTTTTGCCTTCAAGGGTTTGGTTTATCTTTGCTCTGCCTCCTTCACATCCATCTTTCTTCCCCCCACTGCCAGCCCTGCTAACCAACCACCAGATAGGCAGAGGGAAGAGCCTTCTAGCACATTCTTCAAAGCTCCACCAGTTATATACAGTGCATCCTTAGAGTAAATCAGCATGATTTATGTATGTATCATTCTGAGGGACTCTGATTTCCTGAACAAACCCAAACTGATGCAGAGAATCTCCCATTCTGGTCCATTCAATTCTTTTTAGGGGCAAAATCCCCTATAACCTCAGGGCCAGATGGTGGTAGCAGCTTAAGCCTCCACTGGGGTGACCTAAACATCCCAAACTCAGCTGGGCACTGGCAGCCAGGCTTGGTCCCCTTTCAGGGCACAGGATCCTACACCTGCTCCAAGTTTGATCCAGGCCTGGCACCTGGGAATGTAGCTAGGACTGTGACACTGCCCTTGAAGAGATGAGCATTACAACTGGGCCCACTGTATGAAAACCACACCAGATCCCAAAAAGGAAAAACCCAACCAAAGTTGAGGGAGGGGATAAGCTAACATCTCCCACCAGAGGTGGCCTGATGTGTGTCAAGAGAAGGGGGCTGCATGCCCTCCTCTGTCCAGGAATGTGGATTCCTGAATGCTTGCCAAAGACAGCCCTGGGAGAGGGCAGGGACCCCATCAGCTCTTTGCTGTGGTGACTTTTATATGGCATTCCTTCCCCTGAGATGCTTTCAAAGCATCGGAACCCCCTCAGGTCCTAGGGTAGCAGAACATATTCAGGGAGAATTTACCAGCAGCATCTGGTGGGCTCCCCTCTGAACCCTTGCCCCATCGAAGCTGCTGTCAGAAAATCACCCCTTTGGGGGCGCACTTTAACCACATGTGTTCAGAGGCCTTTGCAAGGTGTCGCTGTCACTGTCTCATTCCTCCCCTTCCTTCCCTCATTGACAGAAGTCCATTTAGGTTTTTTTTAGCACATCAAAATTGTGTTAGAGAGACAGTTCAAATTCCCAAGGGGAAGATCTGGCCTTTCTGTGCCTGTGCGTGTCTACAGACGCTAATGGGAGGCCTAGCAGTGTCCATGCCAGTCTCCACCCAGGCCCCCCACAGATAAAGCCAGAATGACGGTGGCCAAGGCCTGGTGTGGGGAAGGCTCGGACCTGCAGGGAAAGACCGAGCGGCAGAAGGACAGATCAGAGTGGCAGGGCTCGGGTGGTAGTGGGCCTGGTGGGACACCAAAAGACACCTCCACCTCCACCACCCACCTGCCACCCCTCTCACAGGGAAAGGTAATGAGAGCTCTGCTCCCCCTATGGGCTTCCTGAGCATCACTGTCAGCTGTAAAAAATCCCATTCTCTTTGTCTGTGGCCCTTCCAGACAGGAAGGCACCCCTGAAGGCTTCCTGTTAGAAAAGGCGCTGGCAAGGTCTCCACTGGAGATCACATCAGTTCTAAGTATTTATTTGTAAAGTGAGTCTAGAGAGCTCAGTGTTTTGCCATCAAGACAGAGACGGCGAGGGGTCCACCAAACCCTGCTGTATCTTCCTGCTGGACTTCCCGGCCCCGGTGCTGGGCAGGTGGGACCCCGTAACAGTCCCGAGCGACAGCATTCAAGCTGAAATGCAGCTCGCCACTACCAGGCCTGGCCTTAAACCGCCGCACGCACAACCCTCCCCCACCTCGCCTTTCCCCGATTCTCAGCCAGAAGGAGAAGAGACTCGGATCTCTGAAGAACCAGCTAGAGGGTAGCCCACCGCCACTAACTCAGGTTGAGGTGACCGTGACCAAGAAATCAACACCGATTCTGCTGAATCACCGTTTTAGTGCAGTTTTACGACAGAGGCTATCAAAGTTTACTCCCTTCATCTACAGGGAAAGAGAAGCGGAGTTAGGATGGGGAGGTCCTAGGCTACCTCCAAGAAGCGAATATTAACCAACACAGAGCTGAACCGTCGTCCTCCAGGCATCCAGCCGATCCTGGCGCAGGGTTAGCGCGGTTCGTGTACGCTCTTTCCTCCCAAAGTCTCATTTCTCCATCCGCCATCCTACCTCCCAGGGACTCGAAGGCCCCCGGAGTCTCAGACCCAGACCGGGGGGGGGGGGGGGGTGCCACTTCCTATAGACACGCTTTCCAAAAGAGTGTGAGCACCGATACCTCCGCACGCCCTGCTCTGCGATCAAATACCAGCCCCCCACCCCCCAGCTGTGAGCCCTGGACAGAAAGGGAGGGTTTCTTCACCTGTACCTGAGCCGAACGCGGTATTAATAGGGCGTTGAGGCTAACGACCCCCCAAATCAGGGCCGTAACAGCACCTCCGGGATTATCTTACACTCCTTCCCTACCACCTTGCGTGCAGGGTGTGGGTGGGGAGGGCTCGGCTCCGCGTAGTCCTCCGGGTACCCGGCTCGCTGCAGCAAGTGGCTGCGCCAGCTCCTGGGGTCCCCTGGGTCCCGCCCCGGCCCCGGATTCTCCGCAGGGGGTCGGCCGGGGAGGGAGGAGAGCCCAGGTGACAGGCAGGATGTTTCACGAGCCAGGTGTGAGCGCGGGGCACTTGACCACCGTCCGAGGGCGGGAACAGGCCACGAGGCGTGCCCCCGACCGCAAAGGAGGCTGGGAAGTGGGGTCCTCGGGCGCGCAGGCGCAGAGCGGAGCCGCCTTCGGCGAACGCCTCCCCCGATCTCTGCCACTCGCGTGCGTCCCCACAGTGACCTCTGAGGTCCGTGTGGTGCCTCCGTGTGCTTTTGTACAAATCAGGGTAAACTGCAGCCCGCAGGCCAAATCCAGCTCTGCCTGTTTTTGTAAGTGAAGTTCAGCTGGAACAGAGCCACGCCCTGGCACGGGGCTGACCTCCCACCCGGGAGGGCGGCCCGGAGTTGTTGCGACGGAGCCTGGAGGCTCCACGATGCTCCGAACGCTTCCTTTCTGGCCCTTTGCAGAAACTGTGTGCGGCGCCCGGGTGTAGATGGGTCATTTCTAACTAAGTGCGTCCATGGAGAACTCTGCTGTGAACGTCACTCCTTTTTTAAAAAATTTTATTTGCCAGAGAGAGGGAGAGAGAGAGAGAGCAGGAGCAGGGGAGCGGTCGGCAGAGGCAGGGGGAGATGCAGACTCCCTTCGGAGCAAGGAGCCCCATGCAGGGTTGCATGTGTGGACTTTGAGACCATGACCTGAGCCGGAGGCAGACACTTACCTGAGCCACCCCGGCGCCCCCTAAGTCCCTCATTCACGGACTCAGTGGCCGTGAATTACAACACACCCGTTCTTTGCCAGGTATTAGGCTAGGCACGCGTCTATGACTATGACAGGACATGTCCCGTCTTTGCAGGAACAATGGTAACAGGTGTATGTATGGGACATGGAAAAGGAATCCTCTGAAAAACATACCCAGTGAGTATAAAAAGCAAGAGAATCCCACCTGGGCAAATCTCCCCTTGCCTTCAGAATTTTCCTGCGGATTGCGGACCTGCCCCGAGACTTGGAAGCCTACCAGAAAACTAAACGGAAACACCGCCCAGTGGAAAAAGCCGGAATTGTTCCTGATTCCGACATCTTTTCACAAAATGCGGAGGCCGTGTCCCTTTTCTGTTTTCCTTCATGACTTCCTTAAGCGGTTCCTTTTATTCCGCGCTAGTTTCTGGAGGTATAATATTCTGCAGTTTGTTTTGTTAAGGCGTCTGCTGTGTCGACCAGCCTGGGGCCCACTACCAGATGTTTCCGGAAACCCTGAGATCTAAGACCAGCAGGCTGGCCCCAGACTAAGTGGCCGGTCCCCATATTCTCCCCGGGGGGCCTGCGGACATGCAAGAGAAGCCAGTGGAGGGTGGGGAGGGAAGGAGCTGCTTTAAGGCAACTGGCCCGGGTGGGGTGGGGGGGACCCTTCCCCTTACCCCCACTCCTGTAAAGCAGGTTTTCCAACAAACGCAAATGGAAGGAAATGCCGGCTTTACAAGTTCGGCCCACCAGGCAGGTACATTCAAGGCTAAAGGACATTCAGAAAGTTCCTCCATGATACTGAGTCAGAGCCTTATCTGGACATCTCTCTCTTTAAAAGCCATTTTAGGCCTGGGCACAATTCTAGAAATTCCTTGGGTGTGCCTCATAGTGATCAGACACCCCCGCCCCTCCCTGCCCAGAGGCGAACATTAGAAACAACAGAGAACATGGAAATTCAGCAGGATTATGTCATCCCATGGGGATTGCCTGGAAGCCGGGGCACGGCAGAAGGACATCCAGTATTCCGAGGCCCTTGGTGCCCTGGGGGACATCTGTCCCAAGGACAGCAGGATTCTGGGACTTTGGAATTCAGGTTCCTGGCTGCTAGACCACAGAAATTGCCCTTTTCTGACTCCGCACTGGGTTCTTCATGCTCCCCTGGTCTTGGGTCCTGGTTTATATAGCAGGGCAAGCTAAGAGCATCTTTTTGTGTCTACACATTTCTGTCCACGGGCTTTGAGTCGGCCGGGCAAAATATCCAGTGCTCAGCACAGTGCCCCGTCTCCATTAAGCTCCTCACAGGTGGTGGCGACCCTAACCTGGGCCCCCTCCGCCTCCCCATGCCTTTCTGCAGGCCTGGCACTTCCCTGTCTCCTTGAAATAAAGAAGACAGACAGTCGGTCCTCATGATTCGTGGATTCCAGATTTGCAAATTCACCTACTTGTGAAAATTTATTTGTAACCCCCCCATCACAATACTTTCACAGCCATTTATGGGCACGCACAGAGCTGAGAGGACTTGGAATCGCCCGATGCCCACGCTCCCAGTGGAGACAGGCACCAGTTCCTTGGCTCAGCTCTCCTACTGTAAACAAATGTCCCTTTTGCAGTCTATTTAGTGCCGTGTTTTTGGTATTTCTGTGCAGTCTGTCAGCGATTTTGCTGTTTAAAAGACCCCCAGGATAGTGTTGCAGTGCCTTCCTAGGTTCCTAAGCAGAGGAAGGCTTGGACATGCCTTATTTGGGCACGAGGGGCCTCAGGATAGAATTTCAGCTCATTTGCCAATAAGGAGCTTTAGATCAATTTATCCTAATCCAGAGCCTCAGTTTCCCCTCTGGTAAAATGAGGTGGGCAGGTGGCAGGAGAAGGTCTTTTCAACACCGGTGTTCTACTGTGCTGGAGAACGTTTTCTTTGATTCTAGGTCTTTGTCAACATTTTGTCTCGTGGATACCCTTCTTTCAAAGCACAAAGGACAAACTCAGCCTTTCTAGAAAAAGCAATCACTAGAATCTCCAACACAGGATGAGTTGACATCTAGAGAGCACGAAAGGGATTGCCTCCATTAAAGTACATGGAACCCACAGCACAGAACTACAATGGACCGACAAGAGGACATTCCTGCCCCAGGGACCCAGGGTCATGGCTGCTCTGGGCTGGCCTTAAAAATCCTCAGTACGACTAACGTTTCAGCCTCTCTCTCGCCTGTCACACCTGTCCTCAAAACCCCCAGGAAGGCAGCATCATCACAAGCACTTACGCCCTAAGATAACATCATCCAAAACCATCTCCTTTCTCATCACACATTCCTCAGCAACATGGAGGGCTCTGGAAAGGGCCAAAGGCCACCAAGTCACCAGCCACCCTTCCAGATAATAATGCGAGGCTCTGTGCAGGAACTGGGTAAGAAAAGCTATTGCCTCTCCCCTCAAGCATCTCAAAGTCGTACAGACATTTAACCAAGTTTTATGCTCCCTCTCAAAAACTCCTAACCTTGAGGCAAGCAAGTGTGTGTAGGCAGTGGATACTATATGTTTGTGTAAAAAACTGGACATGGTCTCTTAAAGTTTCTTGGGTCCAACAGAACCTATTGCATGCTTATGATGTGCTAGCTGTCACCCTGCGTGTAGGGGGCAGGGGAGGAGGCAGACAGCAATCCACGGAGGCTGACCTAAGAGAGTCGAGATCCAGCAGGAGACAAAGACCTTGCATATCCGATTGCAACACTGCCTGATCCAGCATCTCTTAGAAATCGCCAGGCCTTGTCAGATGTGGGACTGACATCCAGTCAATCAATGAACAGTCTCAGATAAAGTCTCCATATTCCCGCACTCACCCCCTCATGGGACACGTAAAACATGTACATTTCCTCGTAAGCAGCAACAAAGAATATCCAGACTCCGGATGCTGGTGGAGAACTTGGCGGCCATCTGTCTGCTATCTGACTCCTATCAAATGTTGGAAGACATGATATTTATGATATTTATGGATGTTTTTCCTAAGTACGCATGGCCCAGCTATGCTTTCGTCAGCATTTCCCAGAGTCATATATCAGAGAGAATGCTACTCTACAAAATGTTGTAAGGACACTGGGGGCGGGGGGAGGGGAGTTCCTTGTCTAAATAAGTTTAGGACAAGGTCTGAAATGGTCAATCAAGCTTTTCTTAAGCCGCAGGTCCTCTCCGAAGCGGTACATGCACGTGGGTGTGTGTTGCATATGCACCTTTGGGGGCACGGATCTTAGTCTCTTGGCTTGACTGATGCACCCCAAGTGCCTAGAACAGTGGCTGGCACATCAGTTATTCAAATGAATAAATAAACGTCACATGAAAATCTTCACCTTCAATCAACACTGACAAAATACACTGAATGTTAATAGAATTTAAGAGTTCATGGAAACATGTAACTATGAGCACATTCCATCATTTGGTATGAGGATGCACATATGTATGATGGGGGGGCGGGGAGCCTCAAACTACCAGAGAACTCTGTCAGTAAATGCATTTAGTGACAACTTAACCAAACAGAGAGAGGACGTCAGCAGTCTCAAGCCCGTAGGAGCTACAACAGAACACCATTGAGTAGGGACACCCAGCAGAGCACAGAACTTTTAAGAGGGCTTTTCATTTTGAGTTTCCCGAGAGGAGATGTGGTATGTGCTCCTTGCCCAACTTCTGTAGCTTAAATGGCAGCTGGGACCCCACTTTCTCACAGGGTCTGACTCACTCGACTTCAGCCAGATCAGCAGCTCTTCCAAAACTCAGCCTCCTCACCCCCTACACAGAGCATCCAATCTGTTCAAAATCTTGGGTTTCACAACCAAGGGTCACATCGCCTGGCCTTCTCCTATCTTGGTGGTTCCAACATCTCTGTTCTTCAGCTCTCTCTCCCACACTTTTGAGTTCAGGGGCTCCAATTCCTTTACCTTTCCTTGTAAGAGTGATTTCTTCTTTCCTCAAAGAGGAAGCCAAGCAGCACTCTGGTTCTACCCCAAATTTACAAGCCCGTCCTATGTCTGTGAACACCCCCCAGTCCTTTACTTTTTGGGTGGTCAGCCATCATAACCCCTCCTACTGTTTACAGTCATCCTTGGGGGACCTACGTTAATCCAATTCAGGAATCCTGTTCTCCCATGGCTAACTGCCAGGACACCCAAACTTGACCAAGACTGTGAACCCCAAGCAGAATGATAACGGTGGGCACAGGGAAATGGGACAGGTGAAATTCTTTCATGTTAATGGCAATGGAGCCATCAAGGTTCTTGGTAGCATGACCTCAGGAATTCCCAGGTTCTTGTCCATTTGAAGGCTGTTACTTCAGACTTTTTCTCGACTCCATGGTCTCTACGACAGCCTTTCAATAAACTCTCTTGTGCGTCTTAGCCCAAAGAGCCTACCTTGTCCCAGTGGGAGAACAAAGACTTCTTCTCTGATGTGAACAGTCAGGGTCTATAAGAAAAGGTTTCTTTTTCTCATTTCTCATCTATTAACATCTTCCTCTATTCATGTTATATTAAATGTAGTTTGGGAAATGCTCTACTTGCTCTAGGCTTTATTTCTGAATCTACCCAAAAGCTGCAGACTTCAGCCATATTATCTGGATGTGTTTTCTATCGCTGTGTAACAAATCACCCTGAACTTAATGGCTTAAAACAACTTAGTTTTCATATCTCACTGTTTCTGTAGGGGAAGCATGGTGCGAGTGAATTCTCTGCTCAGGATCCCACAAGACCGAAATCAAAGTTTGTGCTGGACTTGTGTTGTCATCTGGAGCTCAAGATCATCTTTGAAGCTCATTTCAATTTTTGGCACAATTTCAGTTTCTTGTGACTATAGGACTAAGGTCCTTATTTTCTCATTGGCTGTCACGTGAAAGCCACTCTTGGCTCCGAGAGGTTGCCCTCAGGTTCTAGCCCCATAGCCCTTTCCTGACATGGTAGCTACTCCTTTGAGACTGGCAAGAGAACCTCCATACCTCTAGATTTTCTTCCAGTGGGCTGATTAGGTCTCACCACCTGAGATGATTGAAGTTGACTGATTAGGGATTTCAGTTATGCCTATAAAACCCCTTCAGCTCTGCCTTACCATAGTATCTAATTATAGGAGTGACATTCATCATGCTCCTGTCCCATACTCAAGGAGGGGGGACTGTGAAGGTCATGTAGGGGGTATAGCAAGAAGTCTAGGGGGCCATCTTGGAATTCTGCCTACCACATAGACTTAATCATATCTCTGGACAGCATAACTGCCTTTTACTTGTCTTTTGGATTGTAATAAAGGAGTGCTTACAATAGTTCATACAGGGCTATTGTTGGGGTTGCTGTTTCTTACATCACTTAACATTAGCATTTAGCATTTAGCTATATGATGTTCCATATAATACATATATTTTTGTAATTAAGAACAAAGGAAAATTATGCTTCCTTGAGCAAATGGCAGTTTTGGCCTTAAGATCCAAAGGAATCATTGAACTAAAATGGATTCTTTTTTGCTTTAACTAGTGGGAAGCTCAAAAGCAAATACACAGGTCAGTCTAGGTAACTCAGAAGTTTATGGGCACCTGTGTCTCACAATACCTATGTCGTCTTCAACCCCCATCCAGCTTCACTCTTTAACCTTAATTCAAAATTTTTCTGGCACTGAGTTGGATTGTGTGTGTGTGCGTGTGTGTATGTTTCTTAAGGTACATATTCTTATAAGTGGTTTCCAAGAAATAAGGCATAAATACAAATGAACATAAGCAAAATGATAATAATAGCAAGCATAAACCAAGCCACTATTATGTAAGCATGTTATATAAGTATGGTCTCGTATGATCGTTACAACGAAACCATGAAATGCGATGCTCTGAGTATCCTGATGGTATGAATGAGGAAGAGGAGGCTTGGCCAGAAGAGGTAGGCAGCCGTTCAAGCCCAGGAGTGCCTGAAGCCAGTTAACTGCCCTGCTCCATCTATTTTAAAACCTTTACATTTCAAAGGCAGGAAAGAGTGGGGGATAGGGGTTTGCCTCGGAAGCCCTCAGGCTAGACCTAGAGCTTGGGTGTGAGGACAAGAATTGCTGCCAACCGCCCTTCTACAACCTAACACGAAGTTCTTTGGGATGCAGAATTGAACAGCCAGGCCCTTCTCAAAGCCAAGGAGGGAAGGGGCCTCAGAGACAAAACAATGACTTAGAAATAAGTAAACCTTTCCCACAGTGAATTGCAAGCAGGTGTGAGAGCACAGCACACCAAGCCCCAAGTACAACACGCCTGTCGCCATCTAGAACACTCTTCTGTATACCCCACGCTATTGAGGAATAAATGTGTCCTTAAGGCAGAATATGGAAACCAGACTTAGAAAGGCACTTTCTGAAGGCACGTCCCTCCACCAGCCCATGTATCTTTAACCTCTATTCTCAAGGATATCACTTATACAGTAATTCCTCCTTAAAGTCCACTAATGGCAGGCGCGCCTGGGTGGCTCAGTGGGTTAAGCCGCTGCCTTCGGCTCAGGTCATGATCTCAGGGTCCCGGGATCGAGCCCCACATTGGGCTCTCTGCTCAGCGGGGAGTCGGGGAGCCTGCTTCCCCCTCTCTCTCTGCCTGCCTCTGCCTACTTGTTTTCTCTCTTTCTGTGAAAGAAATAAATAAAATCTTAAAAAAAAAAAAAGTCCACTATTGGCTGTGTTGGTGGTTTATATCCATATCACTGTGAGGTTTATAGGAAGATAAGCAACATTTGTTAGTTTATATACTTACCAAAGCCCCTAAATATCCATGATTGGAGAGGCTGGCCTTTTGCCACCATGGCTTGTGGCGCCACCTAGTGACAACCTTTCTGATTGCATGCACAGACCATAGCAAGACTCTTCCCTAGGACTCGCTCTCTATTCCCTCACCTATAAAGTTTCAGCCAGAATCACATGGTCTGCATTTTATCTGGAAATCTATCTCAGAATTAGTAATATCCAGGCAAAGGCTGAAACATTCTCACTCTCGGAGACTAAGAAAGACTCAGAGCTAGAGTTCAGCGGAAGGCTCGTATTAACCACTTGGAGGTTCAAGTGCCCTATAAATTCAAATTTTACTGGTATATCTTCTGAAGTGCATAAAAACTGGCAAGAGAGATTATGCCGCTTCCAGTAGCCGTAGGCAAATGAGTGGTAAAGGGCATCAGTCCAACTGCCCACATCCGCAAGCTGTCCACATGCCTTTCCCAGTGCCTTTGGAGCCGGCTCTGCCAGGCTGACAAGCCGGGCCCTGCCAGTGTGTGGGAAGGCACCATCGCAGAGGGCAGCGGGCCACCCTCGCACACGACGTCCTGAAGGAGGTCACCCCGCTCTTTGCACTGATTTAATGTGCTCCAGGTGTTTGCACTTCCCGTTGGCCTGCCCTTCCTCTCCAAGGCACAACCATCTGGGCGACAGACACCCGCCCTCTGCCTTGTCACCCTTTCAGCTCTCCAAATCCTGGTCCGGGGATGCCTCACGCCCCGTCCGTCCTCCAGATCTCCCTCCACACCGAAGCTTTTCTTTCTGAAAATGAAAAACGGCCACAACTCCCCGAGAATCGTCCAACAACGTTCCTTGTTCTGGGTTTTGTTTTTGTTTTTGTTTTTTTGGCTGTTTCACTTTTTCCATTCTTTCCAATAGGCTGAACAGCTCTGGAGCACACCACAACAAATATGTGGGTCACAGCTTGCTTTAATGATGCGCTTTCGAAACGATGGTTTTCATCCTGGATGCGTTTTTGGTTGTTTTTTCCGTAAGAATCCGCAGGCGTTTCTGCTGGGAGGGGCATCAGGAGAGTAGGGCGCCCCAGATTTCCCAAGGGTTCCCTTATCCTTGGCTCCGAGGGAGGCCCTTCCACACCTGCACCCTGCCATCTGCAGGGGGTGCCCTGGGCTCCCTCTGGGGGTGCGGGGACAGTGGAGAGGAAGCAACTACCTCTACCTAGGGGGCACCCAGACTGGCCCATATGTCCTGTGTCAGCCATGACCTACTTCCCTAATAGGTGAAACCAGGTCCAAGGGGATGGCTTTGAAGGAAGAAAGGGGGTCTCCTGGCAACTCCATGGGGTCTTCGGGGTCTGGGGGACACATGAGTGCTTTGTCTTGGTAGCCCTTGTGACACTCCAGAGCAGGAGCTAGGGGTGGGCTAATGAGTGAGCCTGGAGCATCCTCGCTGAGTTCTGGGATGGTGGAAAGGGGCACCAGTGCAAGTGGGTACAGTTAGCCTAAGTTCTGCATTTAATTAGTCCAGATATCAAAGCTCTGTAGAATACAATTACCAAATAGAGACAGAAGACACCCAGTGAAGTTTGATGTCTAGATGCACAACAAATATTCTGATGGCATAAGGGTGCCCCATGCATTTGAAAAGAAAAAAGGATCTTTTTAACCTATTGTTGTATTTTGCTATAATCATAACACTAAAGAAATGGGTACTTCTGTCTCAGCGCCTATCAACACCGGCGGCGTTTCTCCCATATTCAAAGCAAACTCAGCACTAGCCAGGCTTCCCGCTCAAGGGGTGAAAGCAGACATTGGCGCCCTTATGTCTCTGACTGTTGGCTCTGCTCTACTTTCCCAAAGTCCACGTCCCTGAAGAACCAAATCTTTTTCACACTCTGCAGAAGGATCAGCTCTTTTCTCCCCCTCCCCCAAGCCTCCAGGCCCATCTCCTCATGGGACTTCTTCTGCCACCAACTTCAAATACACACACACACACACATACACACACAGACACACGAGGACTCTCCTCCATCCATCACACATGATGAGAAGAAACATGCACAATGTGAGTGTATTTAATGCCACAGAACTACACACTTAAAAATGGTTATGAAGAGGGGTGCCTGGGTTAAGCCTCTGCCTTCAGCTCAGGTCATGATCCCAGGGTCCTGGGATGGAGCCCCACATTGGGCTCTCTGCTCAGCAGGGAGCCTGCTTCCTCCTCTCTCTCTGCCTGCCTCTCTGCCTACTTGTGATCTCTCTCTCTGTCAAATAAATAAATAAAATATATATTTTTAAAGATTTTATTTATTTATTTGTCAGAGAGAGAGAGAGAGAGAGAAGTGAGAGTGAGCACAAGCAGACAGAGTGGCAGGCAGAGGCAGAGGGAGAAGCAGGCTCCCGGCCGAGCAAGGAGCCCGATGCGGGACTCGATCCCAGGACGCTGGGATCATGACCTGAGCTGAAGGCAGCCGCTTAACCAGCTGAGCCACCCAGGCGTCCCTAAATAAAATATTTTTTTTAAAAACGGTTATGAAGAGAAATTGCATGCTCTGTATGCTTTACCACAATTTTAGGAGAGCAAATGTAAGGCACAGGCCAACTGACAGAGCATCCCAGCAGGCCAGGCCCGCCCACAAAATTCAGTCAAAATGGCGTCTGCTCTCACCTCCTACTACCTGCCTCCACGTGCTCTTGACTTGACCTGTGTGCAAACCCACGGCCTTTCCTACTTCCATGTTGTGTCCCCATGTGGCTCTGTCGCCCTCTCAGGGCCCCACTCACTTGTCTCCTGCCAAGGAAAGCCCACCCCTCTAGGACCCTCAGCAAGCTCCTTCCTGAGCTCTCCTGTGTTGATCCCACCGGGGAGGCTGGGCCCGGGATTCATCTGCTGTTTATGAAGTATTAGCAATGCCTGATCCCTCAACAATTTTCTTTTTTCTCCCAAATGTCAAGTCAGCTTCTCAGTGGCCAAACACAATAACGTGTCCTTATTCAACCCCAAACTCCCCTGACTGGCAGGTACAAAGCTTTCTCACAACCCACGGAGCCCACAGAGTACCTTCTTATCTCCCGGGCGTTTCACTCTGCCAAGGTTTCATGCACTGCCCCTCCCCCTACCTTACAGTGGCCAGGGCTCAGGGGACCCTTCCACTGAGCCCTATGGCGACCACCCCCCAATCTTATCTATATGCCAGGAGAGTCCCATGCACCTCTCCTCAACAAGGTTGTGTCCTTCCCTGCTTTGATTTCTCTTCTGAAGTGCCCCACCACACAAATCTTCTGTCAGAAAGCTCTTTCAGGCTCTAGTCAGTTAAAGAATGTCCCCACCAAATTTACGTCCATCTCAGAATGTCACCTTATTTGGAAATAGCATCTTTGCAGGTATAGTTAAGGTAAAGGCTGAGATAAGATTGTATTAAGGTTAGTGTGGGCCCTCAATCCTCTGCGAGGTCCTTAAAAGAAGCAGACAAGGACACACAGACCCAGAGGAGAAGGCCAAGTGAACATGGGGACAGAGATGGGAGGGATGCATCTGGAAGCCAAGAAATGCCAAGGACTGCCGGCACCGTCAGAAGCTAGGAGACAGCCATCTCCCTCAGTGCCTCTGGAAGGTACCAATGCTGCCGACGCCACGATTTCTAACTGCTGACTCTTTCCCTAGGTGTGTGTTCCACCAGGTTGACCTGGAGTCTGTGCCTGTCAGGAGGGCAGCTCTTTTCCTCTGCAAGCTCATCTGTACTCAAGTGTGGTCCCTGGGTACCAGTCATGGAGGAGCAGTCCTGCAATGAAAGGCCAGTGGCTCTTTCTTTTTTAAATAGGTGGGACTTGAACTCATGACCCTATGATCAAGACCTGAGCTGAGGTCAAAAGTCAGACACTTAACTAACTGAGCCATCCAGGTGCCCTAAGGCCAGCAACTCTTGCTGTGCACTCCCTTTTGAAATAGTTGGATACAATCTCTCTTAGAGGTCCCTGGTCTTTCTAGCATTCTCCTGACTTTGGTTAGGAAAGACAGTACATTCTTTCTGCAGCCTCTGTCAGCCTTTTTAGGTTTCAGGGAGAATGGGCTTCAAACATCCCCCCAGGAGCCACAGATCCCCAAACACCAGATTCCTGTAGCAGATGCACTGTCCTTGGGCCTCCGTACTGGGCTCTCACTGCCTCTCCAGTAAATGGTTCCTCCCATGGGAGAGGAGGCCACGTGAGTCCCCTCCTGAGCTAAGTCAAGAGTGACTTCAGCCTCATCCCCTCTCCATGGCCCTCTGCTGACAACAACTCAAGGGTACTGAACAGCTTGGGGTTGGAAACACCGAGTAAGAGTAGGATTTAGAAGACCAAGCTCTGGACCCTCTGTTCCTATAAAACATGCCATTCTAGAATACTCACTTGTGTACTAGATCCTGAAACTCACACCAGTGTACAGACTCATTTACTCTCTGGATGAGAACAGAGACTCCAGATCTCTACCATGACCAGACACAGTAAGGATGAATCTAGAACAACGGCCACAATTTAGCCAAAGCCATTATTAATATCTTCCCACTCAAGGCACCGAAGACCCAGAGCTGCTCACACAAACAGTTTGGAATCGGTTGATGTCATTTAAAAAGGTCGCATTATACATGGACCGGTCAGTTCTAAGACAGATGCTGACCTTTGCTTTAGAAAATCTCCCTGTGCGGCACAGGGCAGGACCATGGCCAAGGGGATTAAATCTGAGAAAATGGACCTTTATCCTTAACCTTTCATTTTTAACTCCAGCCAAACATTTCTGTCATTTAGAAAGTATGATTAGCTTTTAGATAAGGTTTTTTTTTTTTCCCCCCTTCAGCAGGGAACATGTGTCACTTCTCAAGGAATATTTCAAAAGCAATTAGAAATGTCTCAAAAAAATGATGATTTGGTTTTTATTTCAGGAGTGGGTGGTGGCAGAACTAGGCCAGATTCAATAGATGAGTACTCCAATGAGCCCTGAGAAAGGGCTAGAAACCTTCAGATCAGGGAACACTGGTAAAGCTCAACAGAACCAGAGTGAAGGGCTAAAATCCAGAATTTATGCCTGGGTCCTTCTGGCTTCATGTGGGCAAAGTCATATATGGAGTCCTCTCTTTTATATGACTGCTTTTTTTAACAACAACAAAAAAAGAAAAAATACATAATTATATCGTTTCTTATCATTACCTACATTACTGCCTTTCCTGAATCCCTGAGTTTTCATATGGATTTGAATTACTGTCCGGTGTCCCTAGCTTTCTGCCTGAAGACTTTCGGTATTTAAGGAAGGCCTGCTAGCTATGAAGTCTCTGTTTTTTTTCTATGCAAATGGAGGAATGTCTTGATTTCTCTCTTTTTTTTTTAAACCAACTTTATTCAGAGATAACACACATACCATAGAGAACACCCACTAAAAACGTACCATTCAGTGGTTTTTAGGATAGTCAAGAGATCTTCCAACCATCACTACAAGCAATTTTAGAACATTTTTTCTTTCCAGCAAAAGAAACCCTATGGGTGCCTGTGTGGCTCAGACAGTTAAGTGTCTACCTTTGGCTCAGGTCATGATCCCAGGGTCCTGGGATCGAGTCCGCGTCAGGCTCCCTGTTCAGTGGGGAACCTGCTTCTCTCTCTCCTCCCTGCTCGTGCTCTATCTCTAAGTAAATAAATAAAATCTTTAAAAAAAGAAAAAGAAAAGAAACCCTGTATTCATTGGCAACCTGTCGCAGGTTAAACCGTGCTTCCCCTATGTCCCAGTAAAAAAAGAGATGATGAAGTTGAGTATTAGCCCCAGTACCTCTGAATGTGCCTTATTTGAAAATAAGATAGCCACATATGTGATCAAGTTAAGATAAGGCCATCAGGTGGACCCTAACACATATGACAAGTATCCTTGGAGACAGAATGAAATCTGGGCACGGCAACACAGAGAAGAGAATGCCATGGGAAGCCAGGTACAACACACACAGAAGAAGGAGGCAGAAATAGGAGCAATGGAGGGGTGCCTGGGTGGCTCAGTCAGCTAAGCGGCTGACTCTTGGTTCCGGCTCAGGTCACAATGTCAGGGTGGTGAGACCAAGCCCCCACACAGGCTCTGTGCTCAGCAAGGAGCTTGCTTGAGATTCTCTACCCGCCTCTGCTTCTGCCCCTCCCCCCACTTGCGTACATAAGCAGGTGCTCTCTGCCTCAAGTAAGTAAATGTTTAATAAAAAGAAATAAATTGGAGTAGTGTAGCTACAGTGATCGAAAGATCACCCGGGGCCACCAAAAGCTGGAAGAGGGAAAGAAGGATCCTCTCCTGGAGGCTTTGGAGGGAGCACGACCCCGCTAACACCTTGATTTTGGACATCTAGCTTCCAAAAATGTAAGAGGCAGCTTTTGTGTGAAGACAATCAGCTTGTGATACTTTGACAGGGAAGCCCTAAGAAAGTAACACACAGTCACTTCCCCTTGCCTCCACACTTGCCTGGCTCTAGGCAACCCACAGTACATTCTACGAAGGGGACTATTCTGGAAATTGTATTCAAATGTGAACCATACAGTATGGGATCCTTTGTGACCTTTGTGACTTAATTCTGTAGCATCATGTTTTCAAGGTTCATCCTTGTTGTCCACGTATCAGTAATATTGCCTAAAAATGTTTCTTTGTATAAATATGTTTACATTTACCCATTTGGACACTTGGATTTTTTTTCCTCATGCTTTTTGGCTACTGTTACGAATGCTTCTATAAACATTCCCATACAAGTTTTCACAGGGGTATCTGTTCTCCTCTCTCTTGGGCATAAACCTGGGAGTAGAATTGCTGGGTAACTGTTTAACTTTTTGAGGAATTATACTTTTCCCAAAGCAGCCCCATTTTTTTTTTTTTAAATTCCCACCAGCAATATCTGAGAGCTGCCTTTATTCTTCACAGACTGCTTTGTTGGATATAGAATTTGGGGTTGACAATTTTTTTTTCCTTTCAGCAGTCTACATGTGCACAACCTTCTGGACCCCGAGGGGTGGACATGGTCTCGGGAACATTATTGTTGGCTCTTCAATCTGCCATTGTACTTGTTGGTACTGGTATTAAGCTCCCAGCACGCCCTTACTGGCTCACCAGCAAGATTCCCCTGGTTTTCAACTGTGACCTCAGGTGTAAACTCCTCCATGCTGTATTTCAAGTCAAATCACTGCTCTCAGACAGAAATACCATTCTTACCTCCTATCTCTCCCTCAGAACAGAATCCCTATGCCAGAACTGGGGGTGGGACAATGGCCTGCTTCTCTCAGAATGAAACGTCTGCTCTCTGTTAGGAAGTGTTAGGAAGGGGGAGTTAGTATCTCCCTTGGTCAATAATCCTTGGTCTTCTTCTCTAGGCCCTTTTGACATGGAACCTCTACAAACAGGCTTGGGAGGAGGCAGGAAGAGACCTATTTTGGGCCCCTCAGAGGCTCTGCCCCATGAGTAAGAGTTAAGCAGGGAAAGAAAGCCCAGACCTTTCAACCATACTTGCCTGAGATCGTGTTTGCACACCAGGCAGGGAGAGGATAAGAGCCACTGGCAGCCTGCCCCCCACTCCTGCACTAGGAGCTTTGCTCCCCATCCTCTCAGCTACCCCCTCCTGGAATAGAGCTTCCATCACATGGAGCTGGGGGAAGGGGGAATGGGAACAGTTCATGGCTCCAATGCTATCCACTCTTGATGTTCTTATAGAAAATCCGGATTTTTCTTGAATAAATGTTTCTCCCTTTCCTGTAGGTTCTTGGGACAATTTCCAGAGACTTTAAATGATTGTAATTTTTCACAAGTTATATGGTTTCACTGGAGAGAGGGTCCACCAAACTCCTCACACCACTGTTCTGAAGGCCTGAAATCCTCTCTTATATTCAGATGTATAGAGATAAATCAGGTTCTTTCCAGCACCACTTAAAACACCCTCCCAGGGGTGCTTCGGTGGCTCGGTCAGCTTAGCATCTGCCTCTTGATCTCAGCTCAGGTCTTGATCTCAGGGTCATGGGTTCAAGCCTTGCATTGGGCTCCATGCTATGTGTGGAGCCTACTTTAAAAAAAAAAAAAAAAAAAAAAAAAAAAAAAAAAAAGAACCAAAAAACACCCTCCAAAATCTGGTGTGGCTATTCTGCTCTTGTACCATGTTTGCTATGTGGGGAGACAGGTCTTCAGAAACTCTTCAGACAGGATTCAAAAATACTTCACTGGCTTCTCTTTTTTCCAGGAATATGGAAAGATTACCTTTTCCTACTCTTTGAAACTGGGTGTGACCCTGAAATCTCCTTTGGCAAAAAGAAATATAAGAAGTCTGTTACTTCATTGGCTTGAAATGAATTGCTTCATTGTGGCTGTATAAGTCTCTGTTGCAACAACCCCTGGAGCCTTGTGATGACAGGACAGTATAGGAACCAGGGAAGCCTCTGTTACCCTGGGTCCCAAGAAACAATCGTGTGGACCAGAACCTTTACTCCTCTGCTTGCACATGGGGCATGGACAAGAAGTAAATCTTCAATGTTCTAAGCCAGTGAGACTTGGGGATTGTTTGTTTCTTCAGCATACCATAACCTATCCTAACTGATAAGACTGTTACTTGTTTTAAAACTCCTGTCACATGTATTAATTGAAGATCTTGGTTCAGGTCAATTTCATCTCTTGGTTATACATATAAGATCCATCTCCCTAGCAAGTCCACAATTTCTGTGCCCTGCCAATCTTTTGGTGTCAGCCTCTTTCAGGGCACTCTACCTCTCCCTCCCTCTCTTGTTGTATGTAACTGTTTGAGGCTTCTACCCCCCCCCCCCAAATACCACCTGTTCTCTCCCTTCCTTTGCATGGTACCACCCATCCATCCTTCTGGACTCAGCATGTACCCTTTTCTAGGGACAGGGAAAGTCAGGAGGTGAAGGTGAAATGAAAAGAGGGAAAGAACAAGATGTTGCATTCATATATAAGTTGTGAAAGTGGGAGGGCCCTGAAACACTCTTAAGATGAACCGTGTTGAAAAAAACTTTCCAGAAAAAAATTGCTTACAAGTATTTGTCAAAATTACATTTCAACCACTGCAAGGAAAGACGGACAACCACGAAAATCTAGTTAAAGATTATTAGGTTAGTCAGTCAGTTGGGTGGAAACCCTAACTTCCCAGAATTTCTTAATCACTTAACAGTATCAGAGAATTGCCCAAGCATTTAATCAGGAATGCAAATTACTTCCCAGAAGGAGTTTGAGAATTACATCATGCAGAAAGTTCTGCTGCAGACCTGGTTTTGGACAATTTTTCTTTCTCAGGAGGCTATGAAGAGACAGACTTGGCTTGACTTGTTATAGTTCTTTCATCAGTTTCCTCTTTAGAATTAAAAAGCATTCCTGGATTTTGTTTTCATTCATTCAAACACTTATTGACTACCTGCCAGATGGCGAGATGCTGATGTTATAAAGATAAAAAGAAAGCCTCCTCTCTTCAGAGAGTTCACTGTCTTTGGAGGAAAACAGACATATCCATACATAATTGAGCCAAGAAACAAAACTGTGCCTTGGAATGTTCAGGGGGCTAAGCAAGCCATGCAGAGGAGTGGGTTTACTTGCACTCATAGTGATGGCAGAGAAAAGGAAGAGGCATAAAGAAAAAACATCTCCATTTTGGAGGCCAGCAAGGAGTCTCTAAGGCATCCAGACACACTGAAAACTAGAAAATTCTCAAGGGTATAGAACGGACATGGTAGGTTTGAGATGTCCAAAGGTAAGGAGCCTGGAATGAGACCCGAGGACATGCAGTGGTATCCAGTAACTCTGGAGAATATCTTTAATGAGAATAAACTGCAAAAAAAAGAAAGAGTGGTTGGGAGATCAATACAAGTGACTATAAAACACATACGAGAAATAATCAGGGTCTGATCCCATTAAATAGCAAAGTCAACCACATTGGCTACTAAATACTCTGTTATGGATTCAGGGTCCCTTTCGTTGCAAAGAGCTTAAAGGAGACTAAGTTACACACATGTACAACTGTAACTAAGGTTGTTAAGATAGTAAGTAGCAACTGTCAAAAAAGTTATAGGTTAAGTACTATAGGGTCTTAGAAATCACGTGAAATTGCTACCAATTGGAGAGATTAAGAAAGGTTTAGAAGAGAAGAAAGCACTGGAGATGAGTTCTGAAAGCACAATAAGATAAGTGCTGAGATGGGGAAGGCATTCAAAGCTAAAGAGACCAAGTAAGCAAAAATCTGGGAATAAGAAAGCAAAGGGACAAAAATGGAAGAGGCTGAGGTTTGGCTTCAGCAAGAAATAAGATGGAAAAGAAATGCTGGGGCCAGTACAGGGAAAATTTGCATGCTATGGATTTTGAACAGAATTTTACAAGAAACTGGGAGCCATTGTGGTTGTGAAGACACAGATGAATAGAGGCTGCTCTAACAATCTGGGCTACTCTGTTGGCGGGGGAGCCCTGAGAATACGGGAGAATGAAGTATGATACATGACCCATTAAAGACGAGACAAAGGAGGCAAGGGATCAGAAGATGTCGACATTAAATAAATATGGGAGACAGACAAGAAGTAAATGGCATTACCAGGAGAAACTGGAAATCAGCAGAGCAGTCTCAGCTAGGGCAGTGGGGTTCAATTTGCTGTAGATAATTTTTGAGATGTTAAGGATGCCTTTTCGGGGAGATGTTCAGAAGGGAAGACGGAAGCATAGGAGAAAAGCCAGATTGGCAAGTCAAGCACTCAAGTCCTTGGCTACCATCCTACATGAGCTCAGATGTGCCATCCATGAATTCAGTGCACTGCACCACACCAGGCATTTGTAAAGGTAATAAAAAGGTCTCTATTCTCAAGAATACTAGGAGGACAAAGTACACCCCCAGAAAATTACTATGAGCAAGTATGAACAAATACATAAAAAGCAATGTATGTGCCAACTGCATTAGTAAGAGGTAGTCTATCGGATTTGGAAGTTTGTTTCCCCAAGCAATCCCCCGATTAATAAACTGGAGTCGAATTTGTCTTCTGGCTTTTGACAAAGTGCTGAACCTAGTAGTGGTTGTCCAAGTGAACTCAACTCCACGTGGCTTAACCTTAGCACTGCTGTCCAGCATCCCCTCCCCCCAAACTATTTACAGATTAAAATAGCCTTGCCAGTATGTGCACTAGAACTTCCACTGGTAACTTGGAAAATGGATGACAACACATTTTTCTGTTGTGAGAGGTTTTGAAATGTCATCATGGGAAGGTATGATAAGTGGAACCATGTTACTCTTGGTTTCACAAAGCTCCTTTCTGTTCACTGAAGCTTCCATGTCATGGTCTCAGTCATAGTGAGTGAGGGAAGACTACATTTCTGAGCCCTAACCTTCCAACAAAAGACACTGTACTGGAGATTCTGGTCAGGACAACTAATCAATAAAATTAAAGAAAGAAGGAAAAGGAAAACATCCAGATTGAAAGGGAAAATGTAGATGACATGATCTTGCCTGTAGTGAACCCTAAGGAATATACTAAAAACCATGAGAATAAAGTTCAGCAAGGATGTAGGATACAAGATCAATATTAAAAAATCAATTGTAGGGTGCCTGGGTGGCTCAGTGGGTTCAAGCCTCTGCCTTAGGCTCAGGTCATGGTCCCAGGGTCCTGGGATCAAGCCCCGCATCGGGCTCTCTGCTCAGCGGGGAGCCTGCTTCCTCCTCTCTCTGCCTGTCTCTCTGCCTGCTTGTGATCAAATAAATAAAATCTTTAAAAAAAAATCATTTGTATTTTTATACACTAGCATCAACATTTCAAAAATAAACAATTCCATTTGCAACAGCACCAAAAAGAAAATACTCTTAAGAATAAATTAAATAAAAGTGAAAAATGTGTATGCCAAGAACACAAAAGGTTGTTGGAAGCAATTAAAGATCTAAATGAATGGAAAAACATCTCATATTTATGGATTTGGAGATTTAATATTTTTAAGATGACAATATTCTCCAAACTGATCTACGTATTCAATATAATCCCTACCAAATTCCCCTCTGGTTTTTGGTGTTTTTTGTTTTGTTTTGTTTATAGAAAATGACAAGCTAATTCTAAAATTCATAGGCGAGTATTAAGTGACCTAGAATCACCAAACTAATCTTTAAAAAGAATAAAGTTGGAGAACCTACAGTTCCCAATTTTAAAAATTACTAAAAAGCTACAGTAATCAAGACAGTGTGGCGCTGGCATGAGGCTAGACATAGAGATCAATAGCGTAGATAGTCCAGAAATAAGTCCTTATATTTATAGTCAACTGTTTGTGTGTGTGTGTGTTTTTTTTAACAAAGGTGCCAAGACAATTCAGTGGGAAAAGAATAATCTATTCAACAAATTGTGTTGGGACAAATAGATATTCACAAGAGAAAGAAGCTGTGTCCTTATCTCTCCCAATACATAAAAATTAACTCAAGATAGACATTGACATAAATGTAAGAGATGAAACTATAAAACATTTAGTAGAAAACATAGGAGTACATCTCTGTGACCTCCAGTTAGTCAATGGATTCTGAGATATGACAGCAAAAGCAAAACAACAGAAGAAAATCGGTAAATTGAACTACATAAAAATTAAAACTTTGTGCTCTGAAGGATGCTATAAAGAAAGTGAAAAAAAAAAAACAAGCCACATAATGGGAAGAAACAGTTTTAAATCATATATTTGAGAAGGGACTTCTTTTTTTTTTTTTTTAAAGATTTTATTTATTTATTTGACAGAGAGAGATCACAAGTAGGCAGAGAGGCAGACAAAGAGAGAGGAGGAAGCAGGCTCCTGGCTGAGCAGAGAGCCTGATGCGGGGCTCAATCCCAGGACTCTGGGATCATGACCTGAGCCGAAGGCAGAGGCTTTAACCGACTGAGCCACCCAGGCGCCCCTGAGAAGGGACTTCTATTCAGTATAAAGAACTCTTAACAATTCAGTAATAAAAAGATGAGCAACTCAAAAAGGAACAAAGGATTTGAATGACATTCCTGCAAAGAAGATATAGAAGTGAATGATAAGCCCTTGAGAAGATGCTCAACATTGTTAGCCACCGGGGAAATACAAATCAAAACCAAAGACATAACTATTTATACCCACTGGGTTATTTAAAAAAAAAACAAAAACAAAAACAGAAAATAACACATGTTGGTGAGAATGTCAAGAAATAGAAATCCTCATACTTTGCTGGTGGGACTGAAAAATCATGCAGCACTTTGAAAAACATCTTGGCCGTCCCTCACCCGTTAAATACAGGGTTACTCTGACCCAGTAGTTCCACTACTAGGCACATACAAGAGAGATGTATGTCTGTGAAAAACCTGTTCATGAATGTTCACTGCCACACTATTCATAATAACCAAAAAGTGGAAATGAGCCAACTATGCATCAACAAATAAGTAGATAAGTGAATGTGGCATGTCCATACAACAGGATATTATGTGACAATTAAAAGAAATGAAGTACTGACCCATGCTACCCCATGGATAAATCTTGAAAACATCACACTAAGTGAAAAGAGCCAGTAACAAAAGGTCACATACTGTACGATGCCATTTTATGTGAAATGTCCAAACAGGCCAATCTATAGGCAAAGAAAGTGGTCAATGGTTTCCCAGACCTGGGAAGTGATGAGGGGGAATAGAGTTTCTTCCATGAAGGACAACAATTTTCCAAAAAACATTTAACTGTATGCTTACTTTGGAGGGGTGAATAGCACAGTTTGTGAATTATACCTTCATAGAGATGGGGCATTCTTAAACAGTAGCTTAGAAAGAGGAGCAAAAGGAGACAGAAACTAGAGAGATCTGGAATTCTGGTCCAGGGGGTATAGATGAAGCAGTAATCCATACTGCTTAATGAGGATGACATCTCTGTTCTGTATATTCTTCCTTCACTAATATTCAGCTCTAAATTCAAGCCATGGGTCAGAAGGACTATCCTACTCCAGTCATTCCCAAGGTGTGCTTCCTACCAGCAGCATCTGTGTTTCCTGAGTTAGTCAAAAAGAATCTAAGCTTCTGCCCGACCCCTCAACCTCCAATCTCTCTGAGGGTAGGATCCAGCAGTATGTTATTACATGTGCCCCAGGTGATTCTGAAGCTTGAGAACGGCTGCTCTTGTCTAGGAAGGTAGGAGCAACCTCCACCTGGCAGCTGTTTGTGTGGACACAAGCCCAGATGCAAAGGAAAGACAACATAACCTGTTGCTTATCATTCCTGAGTGATAGGAAGTCACATAGGAATAATGGAAAAACAACATAAGAACAGGGTCTGAACTGGGAGACAAAGTATTGGTATAAACACTCTTCTCCAGCATGGCCATGCAAAGGAACTTGTTCACCAGGTAATCACCTATACCTATGGTCAGGTTTGGTTTTAAAGATAACTAGAGGGACACCTGGGTGGCTCAGTCGGTTGAGCAGCTGCCTTCGGCTCGGGTTGTGATCCCAGCGTCCTGGGATCGAGTCCCTCATTGGGCTCCTTGCTCGGCAGGGATCCTGCTTCTCCCTCTGCCTCTGATGCCACTCAGCCTGCCTGTGCTCTCTCTCGCTCTCTCTCTCTCTGGCAAATAAATAAATAAAATCTTTTTAAAAAAATAAATAAAATAAAGATAACCAGAAATCTATTGCTCCTATTAAGAAAATCTTGATCACTAGTGCCAGAATTTGACAGGGCTTAGGTAGATGATAGTTCTTACAATATTCAGGCCAAATGATAGTATCAGGATTTAGTATTTATTTGCCTCACCTAAAATGTTTCTTGAAGCTATTGGGTTTAGGAAGATGGTGGAGAAAGGCTAGGGGAATGACTCTGGTCCTTCAGCAAAAGAGAGAAAAGAATCTGGCCTTGGAATTGTGAGTGGTCTGGCTCCATGGGGGAGGGGATAGAATCACGCCTATACACTTAATTTCCTGTTAGCTCCCCTAACTCTTACTAGTTGTCATTATTTCCTTAGTATCCTCCCAGGATAAGGCTGAGACAAGCAGATCATCTAGGGTACATAATTAAGGGGGACAGAACATGCTCTCAGGTCCCTGGTATAACCACTGTGGGCTTCAGATTGTGTGTACTAGAAACATCTGGAAGTGAGCCCTGGGAGCAGCTCAGTGCAGTGGGCAGGAGATACAGGGGTTCTGGCTCAAGCTCCGGGTAGGCATGTCATGTGAGCCCCCTTAAAGTCCCAAGCGGTGCACTCTAGCTTGAATCTTTGAGAACTAAATTGGCTTGGTAGAAATACACATGTCTAAGAAGTGGGAAAAACAGTCCACCTTACAAGTAATTTGAGAAATGGGAATTCATACAGTAGTTTAGCTCCGAAGGGTTTAAGCAGAGGGGGGAATGGTCACCATGTTTCAGAAATGAAAGAATCTGTAGCATCCCACTTCCCAGTGAAATTATTCATATTGAGGTTTAAAAAAAAAATACTGAAATGACAAAATTTTACCCAGAAAAATTTCCGTTTTGGTACTTTAAAATAGCAGAGGTATCAGGATTCTGAAGACTGGCACTGCCATCTCTCTAAACGAGGAGGCAGCTCTTGGAGAGCTGGGTAACCAGAGAGCACAGTCTAATGGCTGGTTGGTTTTTTTGGAATGAACAAAATCAGAATCACAACTCACACACAGAATAATAAAGTTCACACACAGAAGTATGGCAGATTTCACACTTGGAGAGGAAACAGCCACACAGAAGAAGAATATTTGTGTCAAAGAGACAGTGTGGAAACAATGTGAGCTAGATATCCCCTTAAATGGATGTATTAGTTTGCTTGCACTGCTGTAACAAAAGATCACCGGGAGGGTGGCATCAACAACGAAACTTTATTCTCTCACCATTCTGGAGGTTCAAGTCCAAAATCAAGATTTTGGCAAGTTTGCCTTTCTCTGAAGCCTCTCTTCTTGGCTTGCAGATGGCTGCCTTGTCACTATGTCCTCACATGGCCTAGCCTCTGTGCATACAGGCCTATTGTTCCTTCCCCTCCTTATACGGCCATCCGACTGGATCAGGTCCTTCAGTCTTAATGACCTCATTTAGCCCTAAGAACCTTCTTAAAGGTCCTATCTGCAAACAGAGTCGCACAAAGGGTTAGGGCTTTAACACATACATTTGGGGAGAATTCATTATGAATATATTATATTATGAATTCAGTCCGGAATACATGTTTAACTCTATACATATGCCCTCTCCAAAAATCTTACTAAAATGATAAAACAGCATATTTTTAAAAACCCTGACAGCTCCAAGGGACAAAATGCACTGGAGATGTTGTGGAGAGGCAGCAAGAAAAACTGTGGAAATGGGAAGCAGATGGCACATGAGTGAGTGCTAAGCACTTAACAGTAGAGGAAGTCAGCCCCTCTTACCTCCGCTGGAGAGAGACAGCCACAAGAAGCTAGTTGATTCATAACTCGGGACACCTCAGAGGCTCCTGAGAGGCCCACCATTTACAAACTAGATGTCCCTAAAGGCAGTGGGTTAGCAGATGGAATGTCTGCGTCATCACAGACATCATCACAGATCATCATCACAGCCAAAAGTCTAGAGTTTACTCACTTAACGAGGGGACTCAGGGGCACCAAGTATGGTTTGAGAAGCAGGTGCATTTTGGAAACAGATATTTACATAAAAGACTATGTAGTAAATGGTGAGCCCCTAGGTTGACTCTCTGGTTTAGAATATGGCAGCCATACTTGAGATCAGTACATTTCCATCTGTGAAAACTGTCCTTCCCAGGAAAAAAGACCCCTAATACCAGGGATTTGAAACTCCATCACAAAGCAGTCTACCATCTAATCACCCATCCATAACACAGACCTTCTATAATCTTTTGCCATGCCTCACTCTTTAAAAGGAACAGTCAAGGGGTGCCTGGGTGGCTCAGTGGGTTAAAGCCTCTGCCTTCGGCTCAGGTCATGATCTCAGGGTCCTGGGATCGAGCCCCGCATCGGCCTCTCTGCTCAGCAGGAAGCCTGCTTCTACTTCTCTCTCTGCCTGCCTCTCTGCCTACTTGTGATCTCTATCTGTCAAATGAATAAATAAAAAAATCTTTAAAAAAAAAAAAAAAAAAAAAAAAAAAAAAAAAAAAAGGAACAGTCAAGAGTTAGCAGTAAAAGGCATCTCCAACATAAAATAGCAAGATGCAAAGAGAAGGAAGCACCATGGGAGAAAACAGAGACAACACAGAGAAGGACAATTTTAATAATATCTTTAGGAATAAAAGACAAATCCTGGAAGCAAACACAGAGTGATCTAGAAAAAGAACACTTGGAGAATAGAAAATTTGAAAAGTTCAATAGATAGATGGGGAAAAAAATGTCCAAATACAGAATACAAGACAAATATGTAGAAATTAGAAGTAAAATAAGAAAAATTAGAGAATCAGGGGTGCCTGGGTGGTGCCGGTGAGTGACAGATTCTTGGTTCAGGCTCAGGTTGTGATCTCAGGGCCGTGAGATCGAGCCCCGTGTTGGGCTGCATGGTTAGCGTGGAGTCTGCTTAAAATTCTCCCTCCGTCTCTCTGCTCCTCCTTGCTGCACGCGCTCTCAATCTCAAATAAATATGTCTTAAGAAAGAAAGAGAATCATCCACATGGTCTAATATCTGGCTGACAGGAATTTAGAAAGCAAGAATAGAGAAATGGAGACACATTTTCCCAAAGGAGACTTCTATGAAAATTCCCACAACAGATTTTTTTTTTTTTTTGAGAGAGAGAGAGAGAATGGGAGAGCACGAGGGAGCAAGTGAGAGAGAGAGAGAGAACCTGCGCATGTCAGTGGGGATTGGGGGAGGGGCAGAGGGAGAGGGAGAATCTTAAGCAGGCTCTGCTCACAGAGCAGAATAAAAACATTTTAACACATTTAAGGGTAGGAAAAAAAACCAACAACAATCATTATTTATGCTCCTCTTCTTAGGATGCCATTGAAGGATGTGCTCCAGACGAACAAAGGGTAAACCAGAGGGAAGACATAGCAGGTGGAACACAGGGGCTACAAGACAGTAAGAAGTAAAGGGAAGTCTCATGATCAGAGTTGTGCAACTTACCAAAAGAATAATCCATTTAGAGCAGGAATATAAAGGGCTTTAAGTAAAATGAATCCTGGGGAAGAAATAGTATAGATAATATAGTTTATTTTATCACATTAAAAAGGATTTGTACATTTGCCTGAAAGTTCACGAATGTACTAATTATCAGCACACAAAATAATTTTGAAAAAACTTTTAATGTGTTCAAAAAGAAAATGGTAAAAAAAAAAAAAAAGTGGGTTCAACTGTGAATAAGACATAAATGTGGAAGTGACAAATGATTTTACCCCAAACTGTTTTATAATAAGGTGTGTATGTGTGTGTGTGTTGGGGGGGGGGGAGTCAGTTGGGAATAGATATAAATTGTTTTTATAATAGGAGGTGAATAAAAATGTAAGAGTAAACCTTCAAAATACACAGATTATTAGCAAAAGACATAGCTGTAACTTTGGAAAGTTTTCATTTGTGGGTAGTTTGAATCAGGTAAGAGGCAGGGGACTGCTCTTTTCAGTTTAAGTCTTTCAGTATAAAATTTTAAGAATATTATATACCTGTGTTATTCAGATTTAAAAAAATAAGTACAAATATGTAGACAGTTGAGGGAGATTGAACTGTTGAGATATGCTGGTTAATTAAAAACTGTGGCAAGTAATCAACTGCAGTCTTAGCCACTTATGAATTACTGATTTTAAAACAATTCCGAGCACCTAACACTAAAGCCCTCCTGAGCACGACCTAATTTTTCTTTAGAGTTTCAGAAGGTACTTCTGGGCCTCACCATCTCAGAATCATCATTGTGAACACCAGTGTGCTCAACATACCAAGCCAGACCTTGCAGCTTATTAATACAAAGCCAGAAAACCTAGCTGACACCTCATTTGACATAAGGACCACTACATAAAAGGGAAATAGATAATTTGGAAGAATCAGAGAGAAAAGAGAAAGACTTAAAGCCTTGTATCATAGAATGTATTCTCCCAAACTTTCTACCAATCCCACTTTCCCCAGAGGAAAATTCCAGCAACAAAAAAATATTTGGGAAACACTGCAGAGTTTATTTCCAGACACGCGCAATGCCTGTTAGTGTATCAGAGATGCCAAGATATCCTCAAAAAAGAAACCAGTTTTACTTTTTCTAACACAGTATTTCTCAAAAACAGTTGACCATTTTAGATTTAACATTTATTTAAATCCCATTTGAGGACCACACTTTGGGAAATTTTGATTTAAAAGAGTTGGAAATTTCTATCTACAAGGAAATACTGAACTGGAAGTATTCAACTTTCAAAGTGAAAACCAAAAAGAGAAGAAAGGGCTTTTACATTGGTAGAGTTGTCCTTACAAATACTGGAAACTTTTGTATTGCTGTATTGTGTGCTAAGAGAACACAAGGAAACGGGGCTCAGACTCAGTATAGACTTAGGTTAGACCAAAGGAAGAACTATATAAGATCTCAGATTGTTACAAAGTAGGATGCTCTAGGGGATTGGGGGGGGGGAGCCATCCTCCCCCCTCCAAAAAAACCCCTGAAATGTGGAAATAGTTGCTCATTAGCCAAGAACAAATTTTATTCACCCACAGTACTATAAAGATGTAGGAAGGTAATTTCTGGGTTAATTAGCCCTCTGTGCTACAGTGACTAGCAGATAACATGCTGAAGACAGCACGGGCCCCTTATGAATGTAGCCTGGATCCCTGAGTCACTGCTTGGAAAAAAGTTGCCCGACTGGGTCCATGGTTTTTATATGAACAAGAAATACACATCTCCTGTGTGGAGGCACTGAGATTTGGGGGTTGTTTTTTTACGATTGCTAATATTACTCTCCCTGACCATGTAGCAAATGTGACTAACAGATTTTAACAAAGTGATCCAAAGGCATTTATTATATTCTCTACAGTTTGCTACATATTTAGAATACTTTGTAATAAGTAGGAAACCAGTATGCTCCATGCCTTAGGCTCTCTGAGAAATGCACTAAGCTATGGTTTGAAAAAAGCAAGCAAATGCAAAGAGTAAAGTATACAAGGGGCTTCAACTGTATTTTAATGTTCTATTTATTTAAAAATAAGCTGCTCTCAGCAAAGGAAACAGTTGACAAAACCAAAAGACAACAGACAGAATGGGAGAAGATTATTTACAAATGATGTATCAGATAAAAGGCTAGTATCTAAAATCAAATTCCAACACCCAAAGAACAAATAATCCAATCAAGAAATAAGCAGAAAACATGAACAGACATCTCTCCAAAGAAGACATCCAAATGGTCAACAAACACATGAAAAGTGCTCCATATCACTTGGCATCAGGGAAATACAAATCAAAACCACAGTGAGATACCACCTCACACCAATCAGAATGGCTAAAATTAACATGTCAGGGAATGACAGATGCTGAAGAGGATGCAGAGAAAGGGGAACCCCCCCTACACTGTTGGTGGGAATGCAAGCTGGTACAACCACTCTGGAAAACAGCCTGGAGGTTCCTCAAAAAATTGAAAATAGAGCTACCCTATGACCCAGCAATTGCACTACTGGGTGTTTACCCCAAACATACAAATGTAGTGATCCAAAGAGGTACCTGCACCCCAACGTTTATAGCAGCAATATCCACAATGGTCAAACTATGGAAAACACCCAGCTGTCTATCGACAGATGAGTGGATAAAGATGTCATATATGCAGACAATGGAATATTATGCAGCCATCAAAAATGAAATCTTGCCATTTGCAACTGACATGGATGGAACTAGAGGGTGTTATGCTAAGTGAAATACGTCAATCAGAGAAAGACAATTATCATATGATCTCACTGATATGTGGAATTTAAGAAACAAGGCAGAGGATCATAGGGGAAGAGAGGAAAAAAATGAAAAAAGAAGAAACCAGAGAGGGAGACCAAACATAAGTGACTCTTAGGCTTAGGAAACAAACTGAGGGCTGCTCAAGGAGGGGGGAGGAATGGGGTAACTAAGTGAGGGACATTGGGGAGGGTATGTGCTGTTATGAGCAGTGAGTATTCTCTAAGACTGATGAATCACAAACCTGTACCCTTGAAAGAAATAATACATTATCTGTTAATTTAAAAGAATAAGTTGCTCTGAAATTACTCAGCCAAACATAAAGGAAAGACTACTTGTTCTATTAAACAATTAAAAATCCTATTCATCATGAGTCGGCTTTCTTCCCAGAAAGGATAATGTCCCATGAAAAGGATGGAGGACATGCATGGTACCAAGGAGACCCTGGCCTTGTTCTCTAAGAACTGGATCCCAACACGAGCAGGAACGATGTCCAGGACCCCTCCTACCCAGGGAAGTGCTCTGGGGGAGGTAGCGTATCTACATGCTTCTTGGCACCCTTTATTGTATCCTCTGGAGAAGAGTAAACAGGAAAGGCATTTACTGTTTTTCCTTCCTTTGGCAAATAATGACATTTCAAGGCACGATAGTACCATATTTGAATTTTAGGAACCTTTTATGTAATTGTGCCCATATGATCAAAGAACTCGGGCTGGGTTACCTTCCCCTGGACTGATCCATCAAAATTCACAGGTCCGTGAGGCAAACTGTCAGTGGATACAACAGAGTGGTTCTCTAACCAACTGTTCACTAAGTCCTTTTAAGAAGAACTTTACCTAGGGGCACTTGGGTGGCTCAGTCATTAAGCGTCTGCCTTCGGCTCAGGTCATGATCCCAGGGTCCTGGGATCGAGCCCTGCATCAGGCTCCCTGCTTCTCTCTCTCCTGCTCCCCCTGCTTGTGTTCCCTCTTTCGCTGTGTCTCTCTCTGTCAAATAAATACATAAATCTTTAAAAAAGAAGAAGAAGAAGAGCTTTGCCTAGAATGCCCTGCTTATTCAGAGCTCAGATGCATAAAACTTCAAGGTGCATAAAACTCTACCTCCCCCGCCCCTGTATGTTCCTAAGCTCCCTCTGTGATCCAGCAAGAGGAATGGAGGAAGGGGTTCTCCCATCTCAGAGTTTCAATGTCCTTGTCGTCAGTTGTTTGGACCTGGCTGCCGGTCCTGGGACAGCGATCCTAGTACCGTTCCTCCCAGGGTTCTGCACTTTTTATTGCCCACACTCAGCTGTAGTGACCCACTCAAGGAATAAAATCGGAAACTCTCAGAGCTAAAACTACTGAACGGCTGGCTTCCATTTCTGGCATCAAGGCTCGTTCTTCCATTTAGCAAACTGACGGACAATCCTCCGAGCAACGCCCGGGCCAGTGGGCGACCCAGGGCAGAGTTAGGCAAGACTATGCAGTAGGAGAGGAGTGACTCGGTTCTGCCAAGGAAGAGGTAACTAGCTTGTACAGCAGAAATTTACAGACCTATTCTTTCAGCTACAAAAGGAACTCAGATGTTTTCAGGGAGGAAGGGACATCTGAACCAGACCTGAGAGATCATAATGAACCTATAAAGGAAAGGTCAAAGTTACTGAAGATCAGGAAAGTTCTCACTGTGGGTTAAGATGAATCCACCTTTTAACCCCCATTCATGCTATGCTTTATGTTTTTAATGTGGTATTCTGAACAAACAAAGATACAAAGAATAAGGTAGCAAATGTTTTTATACCTGCTATCCTGTTTCATCAAATTTTAACATTTTATGGTATTGGCTTTTGGTCTTAGTATCTCCTAGAAGCTGTCTAGGGAGTCCTCCATTTCATATTTTTCTCTTTCTCTCCAGAAGTAACTCACTCATTTTTCTTATATGGAATTTGTAACTCCATGGCAGACACTGCTAATAGAACACTTATTCTTTCCCCTGAACCTTGCAAAAGTTCTCCACCTGGGACTCTGAGTGAAGCTGGCGTGCATGATAAGACCTAATGGTATTGGCTCTAACTCCAAACTTTTCCAGGCGGCTCAGGATCTAAGAGGGAGTATAAAGACTTAACTGGGTCTTATCATTTGTGCAGAAGCTAATCTGGGCCTGAAGTGGACACTCTAGAAATCACACATCAAGAGACACAAACCCCTCTAGAGCAACGGTCAGAAATCCTGGTGTCAAACCATAGCTTCTGCAGCTCTTAGCAATGTGACCATGGGCAGAGCCCATTTTTTTTTTTTTACCTATAAAATGAAGACCCCACACGCCTGAGCTGCCAGCCCACCGGGACTGTCTTGTCTACCTTGGGCATGCCTCCTTGGATCCTTCCAGCTGCCTCTTTCGGAGCATTCCACAACACTGTCATAATTACTGACTCACCTGTCTTCTCCAAGCTGTGACCTTCTCGAGAATGGGAACCATGGGACTGACGTGTAATACATGCTCGATAAATAGAGGATAATTTAAACTGCTCACACATAGACATATTTATGACCTGACCTATCTATGAACATATTTATGATCTATAAAGGATACAAACAACTACTGGGTATAATTCTCGTTTGGCAACACTAATGAGCATACATGACATTGGTGGCCAGCACTACCCCATGTGAACATGGATACATGGACTGCCATCCCTGGAACTTCTCCTCTGACAGTGACCAATTCCCCAGCCTCTGAAGCTGGGCTGTCTGAGGTTAAATACGGGCATTGCCACTAACCCGTCATGGCAAATACTTAAGCTCTCAGCTTCTCAGTTTCTCATCTGCAAATTAACCCAAATGAACATGAGTTGGATCAGGACAACGATTGGAGTCTATTTTACTCACTAACCTAACACATATGTTGAATGGAGCAAGGTCCATAGTGGAAAGTCAATACACAGTATATACAGTTAGGGAAGGACTGGCTTCTAGGACCCACTTCCTAGGGGGGTCACAACATAGAGTTCACGTGATTTGAGGTGTATGGAAGCGCTCAGCAGAATGCCTGGCGTGCAATGAACACAGAATGCACACCTCTTTAAGATAAAGGGTTTGAGGGGCACCTGGGTGACTCAGTGGGTTAAGCCTCTGTCTTCGGCTCAGGTCATGATCCCAGGGTCCTGAGATGGAGCCCCACATCAGGCTCTCTGCTCAGTCGGGAGCCGGCTTCCTCCTCCTCTCTCTCTGCCTGCCTCTCTGCCTACTTGTGATCTCTATCAAATAAATAAATAAAAATCTTTAAAAAAAAAAAAAGATAAAGATTTTAAGAGTTCATGACTCTGAGAGAATGGTATAATGAGTCTTAATCTTGGTCTTCTGGCCCCCAGATTGTCTCACACCGGAGGATGCTATAACGACTGAGCTCAGAGGTGCTCACGGGCTTCTCTGGTCCCCTAAGCTTTGTGTGCTGCAGATCCCAGGATCCCATGAGGAAAGCGCAAAGGCAGTGAGTGGGTGTCTGTTCTCTCCCTCCTGCACCTCTGCTCTCCTCCTCATTCTATCAAGCTTCCTGCACACACAAGGGTCCAGTAAACTAGGTAATACCTACACAACTTCAAAAGCTGGCAGGGAAACACTAACAGCTGTGAGGAATTACTTGAGTGGAATTTTTTTGGCACTTTGGCCTGATGTGAGGGAGCAAATGTCAAGCATGTTCTAGATTGGGGAAGATAACAAGCAAAAGGCTACCATGTGAGGAATTCCACAAACCTACTGGAAACAAGATGGTATTAAGAAAAGGGTAAGTACTTTAGCCAGGTGGTGGCTGCCCCGAGCCTTTTAGTCTTACCACCTCCAAACATTCCCTTCAGGCTCCTGCTCTTTTGTGTTTTTCCTGATTTTAAAAGCTCATTCCATTTTTTATAATTATAAAAGTTCATTTTTTTAAATTCTGGAAAAGACCAGAAGAACGAATCAGAAATATGAACATTCTCCCATCAGAGATGTCCACTATTAACATTTTCAGAAGCCTCCTCTGGTTTTTCATAATTAATATATTACTTCTTAAAAAAATAAACTCATGACCATATTACTAAGAACAAAGTATAGTTGTTTTTATTTTTAAGATTTATGTATTTATTTTAGGGGAGAGAGAGAGCAAGTAAGCAGAGGGAAGGGGAGAGCAAAAGAATCCCCAAGAAGACTCCACTGTGAGTGTGAAGCCTGATGCAGGGCTCAATCTCACAACCCGGAGACAATGACCTGAGCTGAAACCAAGAGCTAGAGATCCAACCGAGCTACCCAGCTGCCTTAGTACAGTGTTTTTTCCATGCATGTCTTACTGTGTTATTAAACTTAAAATTTTTAAATGCTTTTAGTCTATTAGAAAGCAAGACATACATACAAAAAGGACTATGAAATGCATAGGTACATTGCAAAAATAAGAATAAAAGAAAACGAATACCCCTGGGGTACGGTTCTTGCTGATTACATAGTATTTAACACAAAGAGGTGACATAACTTAATCTCTCTCCTATTAAATATTTAGGATCCAGGATCTTTGTGCAAATCTCTGGTTATCTCTTTAGGACAAATTTTGGGGAGTGAACCTATGGGGTAAAGTGTATATAACCATTTTTAAATTTAAGCTTTTATTTTGATAGAATTATAGATTCACAGGCAGTTGTTAATAACAACAACAACAACAATAATAATAATAATACAGAGAGATCCTATAGATCCTTTACTCATTTTCCTCCAACCACCAGGATATTGATACGAAGAGTCAGGCTATAGAACAGGTCCACCATCACAAAGGTGATGTTGCCCTTTTATAGCCATGAACACATTCTGTCTCTATTCCACCAGAACTCCTGGCAACCATCCACTGTTTGCCATTGCTACAAATTTGTCATTTCAAGAATATTACATAAATGAACCCTATAGTATATAACCTGTTGGGACTGGCTTTATTCATTCAGCCTCTCCACCATCATTCCTATTTCTTGTTGAGCAGCATTGCATGGTATGCATGCCCTACATCTAGCCACTCACCTGTGAGAAAAATATCTGGGTTGTTTCCAGTTTGGGGCAATCAGAAACACAGCGGCTGTGAATACTTGTGTATGGGCTTTAGTGTGAACTTGGCTTTCATTTCGCTGGGATAAATGTTCTCCAAGAGCATACGTGTTGGGTTATAGGGTCAGTGATTTAAGACCTCAGGGTCCTACTTTACATGCCCAGGGGCAATTTAGGAGTGACCCAGTTTCTCTACATTTTCCCCACAGGTGTTGTCATGGCTTTTCATTTTAACCATTCCAACAGGCAGAGGGAGAGGCTCACTGTGTTTTAATTTGCATTTCCCTAATGGTTCATGATAGTGAGCATTAGTTCACGGGCTTGTCTGCCATTGATCTAACTATTTCAAGGAGATGTTTCTTGGTGTCTTTCGCCCATTCTCTAATTGGATTCCATTTGCTCTTGTTGTGATTGTGGTTGTGGTTCTGAGCATTTTTTATACATTCTAACTCTAGTCTTTTGTTGGATAATACAGTTTGAAAAAACTTCCTCCCTGTTTGTAGCTCGTATTTTTAAAAGCGATGTGCAAAGTCTATTTTTCATTCGAGGTTTAGACTGGGGGATTTCTCTGGTTCTTTCAGCACAAGGAGTGCTTCCCTGGTCTCCTTCAGTCCGCTGTGGAGCCCATCACGGAACATTTTGTTTGGGTTACTGTACTTTGCCGTTATGAAATAGTTCTTCCTTAAATCGTTGATTTTCACGGTTGTTGCTGTGACTCTGTTTCTCGCATGTCCGGGGTCACCCGTTGCGGTGTTCTGTTCACAGCTGCTTTACAACCTTGTCCTATCGTACTGACATCTCAGTCACTATCTTTCTCCTCCAGCTTGAGCTCTTCCGGTTACCTGGCATAATGAGGGATACTCACTTCACCTGGAAATTCTGGATATTACGTGATGGAATTCTGAATTGTTTCTATTGGCTTGCCCTGCTCTGGCAACAGAGGTGGCCAGGGCTCCCTGCTCCTGCTGGCTGACATTGGGAGGCCTCCAGGGACACTTCTGCCCAAGGGGAGGTGTGAGAGCTTCATTCCTCCTCCCCGCGTGATGTCCATCCACACCGCCAACAGCAGGGCTGGTCTTTTTACTCTTGGCATTGACCACGTCTTTTATTTTCTGATGCTCTGACATCTGGGTGCCTTGCTGACCTTGGAGGGAGGCTCCCTCAGGGCTAGCCATTTCCTAGAAATAGAGAAGGACTCCCTTGCAGGGATGTCTCTCATATACACAGCAACAAATCCGGAGCCCACTCCCCCACCCCCAGCCACCTCCTTTGCTGGGCTCTTACAGTCCAGGCCACTATTCTTCTGCCCTTACTCCAGGGCAAGGTATCAGACAACTCAGGACAGCTCCCAAAGCCCTAAGAACGGCTGAAATTATTCAAACTGGCCAATCTTAAGTCTACCTACCTAGACTCCCCTGTTCTTCACTTGGTAACCATAATAAAGGCTCTTGGCCAGGTTTTCTCCTGCTCTTTCCGCCTGCTGACCCCCTCTGGGGCTTCTCCACGTGGCCCCGCATGGTGGGTGTGCCATGCCTATTTCCAGGGAAATGTCAGCATAAACGTCTTCCTTCCTGACAGCCATTTCCAAGTCTGCATGCGTTTAACATGCCTGATTAATGAAAACAAATCTTGGGTACCCTTAAAACACTGCTGGGTAGCAGTAAGAGTCCCAACTCTCCCCTTGGCTTTTTCCCACACTGACCCCGGGGAAGAGGGAGCATCTCTTGTGACCTCCCTGTGGGGATTTAAGTCCCTTCTCTGAACTGCCCCAGCAGGAGCGCTGGGGCAGGTTGTCAGAGCCTGGTGACCATGGACATCTCGGTTCTCCTCTGGGCCTTTGTGGGCATGGGTAGGATAAGTCACAGATTTTTTTTTTTTTTTTTAATGGTGTTTGGCTAGAGTAGAGTGGCTATTACTTAAAAGCTTTCTGTCTTGCTAGTATGTCTTTTCCTGCTGCTCTGGCTAGAGAGAGCAGGGGGTTTTGTTCTTGTTTTTGCCTGATCTGGCTGTATTGCCAAGTTACTGGCATTTTCAGCCCCAAGTCTGGAACACGTGAGGGGACACAGAAACCCAAGAACTCCCTACTCTGTTCTTCCTTGGGTTCGGAGGTCCCTGCTGGCCTTCCTTTTTCTCTCCACCTTTCAAAGCTTTGTTATGCTTGTTTTATATATAACGTACAGGGCTTTTAGTTGTACTCAGCAGGAGGAAGAAGAAAAAAATACAGCTACTCCATTTTTG
Organism: Mustela lutreola; assembly: GCF_030435805.1. Taxonomy (NCBI): domain Eukaryota; kingdom Metazoa; phylum Chordata; class Mammalia; order Carnivora; family Mustelidae; genus Mustela; species Mustela lutreola. The sequence continues at coordinate 82,603,576 of NC_081301.1, read as the reverse complement.
TGGAAGCGGAAGTCTTCACTTCCTTTTAACGCACAAACAAGACAGGACCTGTTCTAAAGGCCAGTCCTCACAGGTTGACCAACTGTGCCCAGAGCAGTGTGAGGAAAACAGTCCCCATGGGGTGATCCTTGAAGAATTTCAGGAAGAGATGAAAACGTAAAAGGTAAAGGGCCTAGAAAGGAGGCACCTGACAAGCCCTTTCATACGGAACCAACCAGTTTTGTACAAGTGTCGATGACTTCAAAAGCTTCAAGTGCACTTCCCTCAGAAATATGGAGAAACTCCCTTAAGTAAAAGATGACTTCGGGAAATATGCAAAATTAATGTCCCTCCCCATGTCCCTGTTCTTCTGGACACAAGCTGTGTGCTTACACGGATTTCTAAAAACGTTCTGTGGAAATGTAATGAACACCCAGCTTGACTAAGCACACAAAGATACTAAACCACATTGGCCAGAACACCAGACTCCCAACGCAGAGCACGATGGGATGGGTAACAAAACAAGCACACAGAATCCCCTCCAGTAAGACCCCACCACCTCCCTACTTACTCCGGCCACAAATCATCCATTCCAACAGGCTTCATCACCCACTTTTGTTAGGTTTCCATCTGAGAAGTGAGAATTTAAACAACTCCCATCACAGCCGACTTAAGTTATGAGTAATGGAAACAAATCTTTTTCGCCACCTTCCATCAGAAATTCTTCTCAAGGATCCTTATAAACACTGTCATTTTTTAAAAAGCCTTAAATATTTGATTGCTTGCTCGAGACTATACAAACCAGATCGCTTCCCAAGGCTTGCTGCTTCCCATAAGCCTTCAGCCTACAGGGCAACCCTGTTAAGACCACACAGAGCTCTCTTCCGAAGGCCAAAAGCCAGCAATGTTGAAAGAAGAAAAAGGTCCTCAGAAGACTCATTAGCATGACCAAGTTTTCAGTATATTCCTCACCAAAAAAAAAAAAAACCAGCCTGTAAAAGTATGATCTCCCCCCCGCCTTTTTTTTTCCAATGAGAAACAAATCCACATTTCAAACCAACTGACTGTGTTCTCTACTGGAGAAGCCCATGGCTCTACTGGGCTATGGCATTCTGGCTGTCTGACTTACTTAAAATTCTTTCCAAGCAAAAAGCCCTTGATCATTTGTACTCACCCTTGCCTGAAAGGATGCAGAATTAGATGTATGGATCCAAACAAAGAATTCTCAAGAGAGTCTCTCCTGACAAACAGATCATCGATAAATAACCCATATCTACCCTTGCAGAGAGTGAGGTTGGCCAAGCTACAGTCAGCAAACAGACTGAATTTCAGAGCCTAAGTAGACCCAGGCTGATGATGAAAAAATATTTACAAAAAAGATCTTTTGAAAGTGTAGCCTGAATAAGAAACTTTCAGCGTTGCATTTGGTATCTTTCAATCTCTTTAAATAAACTTGGCAAAGCCTCTTAGAATAACAGTACGAATAACCAAATTTAATTACCCCAAAGCCAAGCCAAGACATGGTCATCTTTCTTCTCTCCCGGTTTCATTCTGCACAGAGCTCCAGAAGGGATCACAGTGCTGTCCTCCAAATCACTGGTCTGCACGGCTGACACTCTTCTCGTCCATCTCCCCAAAGACCGAAATTGTTAAAGGGAAGACTGAGTCTGTAACTCAACCTTGGACTGTGAGGACGCAACAGAGTGCCTGATAAAACTCTTGGATTGAATAAATGAATGTTTGGATGAGTGAATGACCAATGAGGAATACATTAGCACATTTTCTGTCACGTACTATTGGCTAGTCAGAAATTTCCACGTGTGACAAAGATTTTCCAAGAGGGAGAAAGGACTACAGTTATAGCAAGGCACCACCATTTTGGCCCTATTTTTATATAAAACTTTTACATCCACGGCTCAATATGAATGCATGGCAGGCTGACAAAACAAACTTTTTTTTTTTTTTCATCTTGGATGAAAATAGGTTAGACCAGCCCTGACAGAAATATAATGAAATGTTTAGAAAATATGTGACGTTAAGGTCCCTTATGAAATTTAAAATTTTCTAGTAGCCATTAAAAATAGACAGAGAGAGGCATCTGGGTGGCTCAATGGGTTAAGCCTCTGCCTTCGGCTCGGGTTGTGGTCCCAGAGTGCTGGGATCGAGCCCCACATTGGGCTCTCTGCTCAGTGGGGAGCCTGCTTCCTCCTCTCTCTGCCTGCCTCTCTGCCTACTTGTGATCTCTCTCTCTCTGTCCAATAAATAAATAAAATCTTAAAAAAAATAGAGAAACAAGAAAAATTCTAATAAAATATTTTTAAAACTTGATATATCCAAAGCATCACTTCAACATGTAAGCAATGTAAAAAATGGTTGTGATAACTGTCTTTACTTTTACCAGGTTTTTGAAACCCAGTCAGGGATCCTGACTCCAGCTAACCACAGCTGAAGGACTCACTTGCCCCAGAGGGTTAGTGGGTACCACAATGAAGACCAAATTTTACGTTCACATCTGCAGGAGCTACTGGTAGTTTGGGCTTCTGGTGTCTTTACTATTTCCTTCACGAATCCCCTGAAGACAAGCTTCCTCCTTCTTCCCCCTCCTTCCTTTTTTCAAATGAGAAACAAACCCACATTCAACCCAACTGACTGTGTTCTCTACTGGAGACGGCTGTCCCTCTATCCTGACAGAGATTGGTTACAATTGTGTCATTTCTTTTAAGTTCACCTGAAAAAAAAAATGTTTTTGGAAGGGTGTAGGGCACAAAGTCTAAAGGAAAGGAAAAACAATGCGGGTTTTATCCCCGCCTCACAGCGGAAGAGTTGGAGCCCAGATCTTGAAGCCCCTCGAGTCATCCAGCAGGTACGTCTTAGGCTGTAACTAAGAACGAGGCCTTCAGACACTTGCTCCTGCGTATCTTCACTTCTACCTCACCAGCTCTTTGAAAAATCAGGGAGACTTCATAGCGGGGGGAAGGGGAAACAGCTTATTTGAGAGTTAGTGAAGGAAAAGAACCTCTTGTTTCAAGACGCTTGTCCAACTCCTACACAAAAGGCCAAGTGGCGCGCTGGGGTGAGAAAGAGGTTAGGTCTCCAAAGGAAGTTATTTCCCCAACTTGAAAGAGATATTTGGTTCTCTTCCAAAGGCAGGGGAACCTTTTAAAAACAAATCAATTCCTCATTTTAGGAACAACCATGTGGAGCATGTACCCTGGATCAAATGCCACGTCTGAGAAATGTCACCATCAAAGCGGAGTCCAGCCCCTGAACCCCCCAACAGGATAAAATCTTATCAGCAATTCATAAAAAACAGCTGTCTTTCCCTCTTTTTTCACCGTATATTTTTTTGCTTAAGTAAACAAACAAAGCGTTTGTTCCAACAGTCAAAAACTCATTTTTTCTAGATGCTTCTTTTGGCTCCTCTCTTCCCAACTGTTACACACCTTCACCCTTATTTAGTGTACTTGGTCATGTGTGTGTTAAAAGTTGAAAAAGCCCTCTCTCTTTCCCTGTCTCCCTCTAACCTGCCCCTCACCTTTCTCCTCCTCATTTTCCTACACACCCCACCTCTCTTCCTCTTTTTTATTCTCCACCATCATCACGACCAGCACCATCCCTATCTCAATTCCAACCCTTATCACCCATTAAGAAAAAAAGGAAAACAGATTTAGAAAATGTGCACACCACTGCTAAGAATCAGTCAATGTGCATTTTATTCCTTGAGTTTTTAACATGATTCGTGGTATTGGTGGAGTCCATCAAAAATTGTGTTTTTTACTGAAGGATGGACCAAATGAGTAAGCGCGTTGGTATTTGGGGGAACAGGAGTTGTCACTACTGGCAGAGAGTGATGAATATGGATTGCAGTCAAGTGGGTGGAAATGTGGTATTGCATGTAAATTGGAGATTAATGATTAACATGTCTGTATTTATCTGTAACTCTGTGTATGAATGCATGTGTGCATAATGTGTGTGTGTGTGTGCGTGCGCATGTGCATATGCATATGTATGTTCCAGCTCTGTCCACCGAAGGGGTGAGAAGCACATGCGAACCAAACAGCAATGAGCTCACCCAGCTTCCAGATCTTGGTTTATGATTGCATTTCCCTATAAATGGAACCAGTCTCCTTGGAGAAAGGGCTGAGTCCATGACTGGGACAGACACAGCCAATGTAGACCTAAAACTACTTGTGCCAAGGGGTAACAAAACAAAACTACTACTACTAATAATAATAATAAATACTCCAAGAATAATGAGGGATGCAGGAGCAGCATAAAGGGGCTACCAGTGGCCTCTGTCTGACACCAAAAAAGAATAATTATGACATTTTATTGAAATAAAAACCTCTTAAAAAGGGGGGGGGGTTTGGGTGGTAAAATATACAAGCAATTTACTACCTTAACCATTTTTCAATATACAGCTTAGTGGTATTAAGTCCATTAACACTGGACAAGCATCACCGCCTCCCATCTTTGGAACTTGATTTTGCAAACTGAAACTCTGTACCTATTGAACAGTATTGCCTATTACCTATTGCCACTCCCCCAGCCCCTGCCAATCACTATTCTATTTTCTGTCTCCATGGATTTGACTACTCGAGGGACTTCATAGAAGGGGAATCACACAATCGTTGACTTTTGACTCAGCATAAGGTCTTCAAGATTTATCCATGTAGTAGAACGTATCATTCCTGTCTAAGGCTGCAAGGTATTTTATCAAACATACATATTTTGTTTATACATTCATCTGTTGACAAATAGGAGGGTTATTTCCACCTTTAGGCTATTATGAATAATGCTATGAACACAGATGTACAAGTATCTGTTGGAGTCCTTGCCTCTAATTCTTTTGGACACATACCCAGAAGCAGAATTACTGGATCAGAGAATTATTCTGTGTTTAACTTTTTGAGGTCTAGCATAATTTTTAAAAAAGGGAAAAAGAAGACTTTCTCTATGGAAAATTCCCAGCTGCCTTGGAAGCTCACTCTAAGACTCATGTTTTGTGCCAGGCTAGATTGTCATGAAACAGAACCCTACTGAGATTCTTTTCAGTCCTTCTAATTTGCCTTGGGCACATTATCTAATCTTTTTAGGCTTTGGTTCTCTGAAACATGAAAATATCTGGGTTGACCAAGAAGCCACTTGTGGGTCCCTTCGAGCTCTGAAATTCTATGACTCTAGAATCATACTTCTTAAGTAGAATTTAGGATGAATCTCCCTTTGAATACATTTTTATGGAAGTGACATTTTAGGGCTTTTCTTCATGGAACTTTAGATGGAATGAGCACCTCCTTTTAATGTTAACCAAAAATCTCTAATCACATTTAAACAGTTCAGCCTGAACATGGTGGAAACATCCCATTGTCCTTATGCCAAAGCAAAATGCCCTCAGATAGGTCCCATTGTACAGTTAGGTTCGGTTCCCAGTCAGTGGCCTCTGGGCATCTCACCAAGGAGCAAACCTCCATCCACAACCCAAGATGCCCCTGGGACATCCAGGGAGACAGAGATGGAAAGTTCCCTTTGGTCCCTTCTATATCTGGATCCTAGGATATAATTAGAAGGCAGATCCCAGAACAGATGTGCAGGGAGTTAGGTTGGAAAGTGTCCACAGAGAGAAGGGGAGAGGAGTAAGGAGGCATGTTGTCTGGAGATCCTAGGATTCTAAGATTATCTGATAAGTGATGAAGCTCTTAGAGGAAGGGGAGATGTTCTCAAAACTAGCCATAGTAAGAGGTGCCAAAGGGTAGGGCTGCCCAGTAACACTGCATCTCAGGCCCTTGAGTCACAGGGCACAAGACATTTTCTCATCTCAAAAATATTATTTTTTAAGGCAAAATGAAGGAGGGAATTTTTTAAGCAGAGAATGAAGGTTAAAAGAACCTTGTCCCCAGGTTGATCATAATCTGATGAAATCCCAGAATGTCATTATTTCCCAGTTCTAAGACTAGTCCTCTCTTCTTCTAGAGTTCAAAAGTTCAAGGTAATCTAGTCTAGTTCCCTCGTTTTACAAACAAGGAAGCAAGTTCAGAAAGGGCCAGGAACGTACCCAGGTTATCAGGTTAACTAGCCATGAAGGCACAGCAACTTCAATTCTTGCTTTGCTCTCCAAAACAGACCTTACACTTTTAAATCCCAGGAACATCAAAGTGGTCTTAAGATGGGCACAAAACAGAAGACATGCCATTCATCTGGGTCTCAACCAGTGGCTCATTGAAAGGCGCCAGGAATCAGGGACCATTTCTCAAACACACAGAGATCTTAGAGGTACAAAATGTGTTTGCCTTGCCACCTGAATTAAACCAAACTCATGAGAAGGTCTGAGAGTCTGAATGGATTGAGGATGGGGCTCGTTAACACTTATAATTGCATTCCAGGTATAATCCAGGCAGAACCCCAAAGCTAAAATGAGTCCCATTCAGACCACTAACAGAATATACTCTTCATGTTTTTGTTGATCTTTCTGGACTCTCTAACACTGGTTCAAAGTCACGGTCATGTTCTGATTCTTTCCATTTGCAAAATAAATTTGAAGTCATCTCTGGCTTATTTACAGCTCTAAGTTAGTAAGAAAATGAGAAAATACATTTAAATGTTCTCCATGCAGCTGTTTCAAATCTACTGAAGAGACTGCTCTTCAATCCTCAAAGTTCATCCAATGGATGCTTTAATCCTGATATTTCCTTTTCTTAATTGTATGACCCCTCTGTGTAAATATTGAGAGGGGTAATATCGCCAGTGTGAGCTAGCTGAATCACAGCCAGGAAGAAAAAAATAATTAATGAAGGTGGCCAAGAATAGAGATTCTGAGACAGAGAACCCTCCATTCATATTATTTACCACTTGCATAATCAAACTTCTAAACAACCTCTCGCTGGACGTGGTCTTTTCTCACCTGTAGAAAAGCAGGAAGCACCATGGCAACAGCTCTACCTGTGAAGTCAGGCCACCTTGATTCCATTTCAAGGTCTGACATGTAATACCTGTACAACCTTGGAGAGACTACTGACCCCACATAAACCTCAGTTTCCATATCCCTGAAGTGGGCAACTGATAGCCACACTGAAGAACTGGTTAGGACAGCATGAGATATTCTCAGTAAAGCCTGGAGCAGCTTCATACTCACTTCACCCACCAGGAGTCCCCACCCTCAGGACCTCACTCAGTAGGAGAGGAAGTGGCCTTCGGTAGTGATAGCACAGGGTTACACACAATGGGGAAGCAGGTGGGTTCAGTCCTACTCTTGACCTCTGCCCTTTCCTCTCTTCTGTGCTGAGATTAGGGGGACCTTGGGAAGGAAGTATGGGGTCTTCCAGAGCTAGTAATGACCTTATGGGGAGTCTTACATTTTGTCTCAGTATTAAAAACTCACATGACTCTGTAATGAGCTACATTCTCTACTCTCAGCTTTGGCAATAACACATGATTATTTTGGTGATCATGTGCCTTAATTGCCATATTTTTCAATTACTTCAGAACTGGGTTGGTGGAGAGGATATGATTTACTGAGTCTCTCTTCTATCTCATAAACAAGTCATTCTTCCCCACAGCCCCATTTTTTGGCTCTATGTGATTCCAAACATCTGCCTGGTGATTCACCTTAAAAAGAGTCCTTGCCACTATCTAACTTGGACAGGCAGAGTACATCTGCAGTTCGCTGAATGCATTTCAGGAGCTGCAATGGTCAATCCCAAGCTTCTTACACTGGGTTACTGCATCCAAAGACTGTGCAAGACTTCTTCATTATCCTGCCACTCGGAAGCAACAGTTCCAAAAGCCAAATATCTCTTTACAAGAAGAAAAATATGACCATGCTGACTATCTGTTATTGTTTTTGCCCATTATCACAATCCCAAAGGCAAGGAAGCAAAAATGAATCATAGGAAAGAAGCATTCAGTCATCCTTCGGGAAATTGTGGATTTCACCCCTTGGACAAAGCTCTAACACCGCGCTGAATTTATGGTACTATCTTCACAGAAGGTATTAATGTCACTTCATTATTGAGCCCAAAGGGATGCAGAGAACAAGAGAACAAGATTCTCAGTCTCAAAGAACTCCTACTCTGAAGCAGAAGTGATGCATAATTAAAGAATCATAATGTAACACAGTAAATGTAAGGTATTATGGGGACACGGGAAAGAGCGCCTAACCCAAGGGGCCATGGAAGACGGAAATTGTCAAAGTTTGCTACAGTACTAGATGGCTTATTCATGTGGAATAAATAAAGTCACCTATTTATGACTGCAGAGGCAGTGGTGGCAGGATGTTCCAACAGATGGAGAAAATAAGCAAAAAGATGCATGGGATACATAGGAGTTCACAGTCCATTAGGGAGGACAGAGGAGGCCATAAAATGTGCCCCTAAGAACTCCAGCGTGGGCTTCTAAAAAAATCAGATCCCTTTGCTATGGAAATCAGCAGAAAGGGTTTTGGCAAACTGTCCAGCATCCTTGCCACGCACAAGGTGCATATAACAGACACAATCCTGGGTCCTCATGGAGCTTCCATTCTGGAGGAAGACAAAAACATCCCTGGGTAGGCAAGGAGAGAAGTGAAGGGCAAAGAGAAGAGTTTATGTCAAGTCCAGGACATGAAGGAGTGTTGTCAACACCAGGCCAAGAGAGAGGAGGTCCCAGTGGTTGGGGCGGAATGAGCAAGCACCAGAGCCCGCAGAGATGTGGCTGCTGCCAAGAACCATCATGCTGGTAAGAAAAAATAACAATAATAATAAACAATTCTGGTCTGGTGGATGGAGCTAGAGGGTATTACACTCAGCAAAATAAGTCCATCAGAGAAAGACAATTATCATATGATCTTCTTGATATGAGGAAGTTGAGAGGCAACGTGGGAGATTTGGGGGGTAGGAAAAGAATAAATGAAACAAGATGGGATCGGGAGGGAGACAAACCATAAGAGACTCTTAATCTCACAAAACAAACTGAGAGTTGCTCGGGGGAGGGGAGGTAGCGAGAGCGTGGTGGGGTTATGGACATGGGGGAGGGTATGTGCTATGGTGAGTGCTGCATTATTGGGTTGGTTTCTTTTTTTTTTTAATTTTTAAATTTTTTATTAACATATAATGTATTATTAGCCCCAGGGGTATAGGTCTGTGACTTGCCAGGTTTACACTTCACAGCACTCACCATGGCACATACCCTCCCCAATGTCCATAACCCCACCACTCTCTCGCTACCTCCCCTCCCCCGAGCAACCCTCAGTTTGTTTTGTGAGATTAAGAGTCTCTTATGGTTTGTCTCCCTCCCAATCCCATCTTGTTGCATTTATTCCTTTCCTACCCCCTAAGCCCCCACGTTGCCTCTCAACTTCCTCATATCAGGGAGATCATATTGAAAGGTCCCCCAATAACAGGTCCATGATCAAAGGAGCGAGACTGATACAAAGCAAAGGTCAAGCAAAGCTTTATTTCACACCAAGTATAGAGAATCAAACTGACTGTTCGGGGCCACCTCTTAAAGAGAGGGTGACCACCCCCAGCCTCACAGACTAACTTTGTTTTTTTTTGTTTTGGGTTTTTTTTTTTATCATACCTGAAAAAAACTCCTGGATTATATGAAATAAAACAGCCTGTGTTGATATGTAAATATGGTACTTCAGTGAGGATGTAAACAGAAACAGAAATAGAAGAGAAATAACAACGGATGCCACAGAAATACAAAAGATTATATGAGAATATTATGAAATGTTTATTACATGGCAACAAATTGGACAGTCTAGAAGAAATGGATAGATTTCTTTTTATTTTTTTAAAGATTTTATTTATTTATCAGAGAGAGAGGGAGAGAGAGAGAGCACAGGCAGACAGAATGGCAGGCAGAGGCTGAAGGAGAAGCAGGCTCCCCGCTGAGCAAGGAGCCCGATGTGGGGCTCGATCCCAGGACGCTGGGATCATGACCTGAGCCGAAGGCAGCTGTTTAACCAACTGAACCACCCAGGCGTCTCTCTCTTTTTTTTTTTTTTTTAAGAAATGGATAAATTTCTAAATGGAATCAGGAAAAAAAAAACAGAAAATTTAAACAGAGCTACTACTAGCAATAAAATTAAATCAGATATTTAAAAACTCCCAAAGTACAGAAGTCCAGGACCAGGACTACAGGTAAATTCTATTAAACATTTAAAGAAAAGTTAATACCTATTCTCCAACTACTCCAAAAAACAGAAGAGGAAGGAAAGCTTCCAAATTCATTCTATGAGGCTAACATTACCCTGGTACTAATATCAGATAAAGACACTACAACAAAAGAAAATTACAGATCAGTGTCTCTGATGAAACACAGATATAAAAATCCTCAACAAAACTCTAGCAAAACAAATCCAAAGATTCATTTTTTAAAAAGCATCTCTACGGGCGCCTGTGTGACTCAGTCATTGAGCATCTGGCTATTGACTTGGGTTCAGGTCATGACCTTGTGTCTTGAGACTGGACCCCGTGTCAGGTTCTGCTCTCAGTGGGGAGCCTGCTTGAGATTCTTTCCCTCTGCCCCTCCCTGGATTCTTATATACTCTTTCTCTAAAATAAATTTTAAAAACAATAATAATTTAAAAATCACCACCATGGTCAAGTAAGATTTACTCCAGAGACGCAAGGATGATTCAAAATTCACAAATCTATTGACATGATGCATCACGTTAACAGGAAAAATGATAAAGACTATATGATCATCTCAATAGACACAAAATAAGCATGTGACAAAGTACGACAACCATTCCTGATAAAAACTGTCAATAAAGTAGGGTCTAAAGGACCATACCTCAACATAATAAAGGCCATATATGAAAAACCTACAGCCAGAATCATACTCAATGGTAAAAAACTGAGAGCTTTACCCTTACAATTAGGAATGGGAAAAAAATGTCTACTCTTACCACTTTGATTCAACACAGTACTAGAAGTCCCTGCTACAGCTATCAGACAAGAAATAAAATGCATCCAAACTGGTAAGAAAGAAGTATTTGCAGATGACACGATTCTATATATAGAAAACCCTACAGACTCCACCAAAAAGCTACTAGCACTGATAAATGAATTCAGTATAGTTTCAAGACGCAAAATTAATATACAGAAATTGGTTGCATTTCTAAACACTAATAACGAAGTAGCAGAAAGAGAAGTTACAAAAACTATCCCATGTACAACTGCACTGGAAAAAAAAAAAAAAAAACCTAACAATAAACTTAACCAAGAAGGTGAAAGACCTGTACTCTGAACACTATAAAACACTGATGAAAAAAATTAAAAATAATAAGCAAACAGAAAGGCACCCCCATCATCATGGATTGGAAGAACCAATACTGTTGAAATGTCCAAACTAACCAGAGCATTCTACAGATTTAATGTAATCCTTATCAAAATACCGACAACATTTTCCACAGAACTAGAATAAATAACCCTACAGTTTGTATGGAATCACAAAGGACCCCAAACAGCCGAAGTAATCTTGAAAAAGAACAAAGCCGGAAGGGTCACAGTCCTAGATTTCAAGATACACTATAAAGGCATAGTAATTAAAGCAGTATGGTACCAATATCCAAGGAAACACACACATCAAGTGAACAGACTAGAGACCCCCAAAATAAACTCATGCTTATATGGTCAGTTTATCTATGACAAAGGATCTAAAAATGCAAGATGGAGAAAAGATGGTCTTTTCAACCTATGGTGCTGGGAAAACTGAACCCTAACAGGAAAAAGAAAAAACAAAACAAAACACACACACATACAACAAAACAGAAATTGGACCACTTTCTAATACCATACACAAAAATAAGCTCAAAATGGATTTAAAGACCTAAATGTGAGATCTGAAACCATAAAAATTCTAGCAAATATATAGGCAGTAATCTCTTTGACATCAACCATCACAACGATTTTATAGGTATGTCTCCTCTGCAAGGCAAACAAATGCAAAATTGAACTACAGGAATGAATGAATGAATGAATGAATGAATATAAAAAATAAGCTACCGGAGCTGTATCAAAATGAAAAGCTTTTACACAGCAAAGGAAATATCCGCAAAAAGGCAACCTACCAGATGGGAGAAGCGATCCCCAAATGATGTATCTGACAAGGGGTTAATATCCAAATATAAAGAGGTTATACAGCTCAACACCAAAGAAACCCCAAATAATTCTATTAAAAATGGGCAGAGGGCCTGTATAGACATTTTAAAAGACACAGGAAAAGATGCTCAACATCACTAATCATCAGGGAAAGGCAAATCAAAACAACAATGAGATATTACTCACATCTGCCAGAACGACAGGTCAAATAATAAACAGTGTTGCTGAGGATGTGGAGAGAAAAGAACCCTCGTGCGTTGTTGGGAGGAATGCAAACTGGTACAACCACTGAGGGAAACAGTATGGAGGTTCCTCAAAAAATTAAAATTAGAATTACCATATGATCCATTATTTCCACTACTGGCTATTTGCCCAAAGAAAACAAAACACTAATTGGAAAAGATACATGCATCCCTAAGTTTACTGCAGCATCATTTACAATAGCCAAGATATGGAATCAATTCCAGTGTCCATCTATAAGTAAATGTACAAATAAGATGTGGTACCTGTACACACACACATGCACGCGCGTGCGCCACAGAATATTAAAAAGCATGAGATCTTAGCATTTGAAACAACATGGATGGACCTACAGAGTATAATCCTAAATGAAATAAGTCTTTCAGCAAAAAACAAATACCTTATGATTTTTCTCTTACGTGGAATTTAAGGAACAAAGAAAAAGAGACAGGAAAACAGACTCAAACACAGAGCATGGTGACTGCCAGAGGGAGGGAGGTGGGTGTGTGTGTGAAATAAATCAAAGGAATTAAGGGGACACTCACCTCAAGGAGCACTGAGCAATGTAAAGAATCACTGAGACATTATACTATAAATCTGAAACTAACATAACACTGTGATGTTAGTTATAATTCAATAAAAATAACTGTACTTTGATGTAGAGTCTTATTAACTAGGAAGTTAATAAAGTAATAACTTTTTAAATTTTGATGAAAGAAGTAACATGTTCAAAACATTGTAGAATATGATTTTTTGCTTTTGAAGCGTGGTTGCCCATAGACTTACATTTTCTATTATCACCAGGAGCCCAAATTACCCTCAGCTGAGAAAAGAAATAAAAACACTGAGAGCTTTGGTGATCTGCCCAAGGCTATTAAGGATGTAAATGACAGTCGGCTATTATCTTATTCCAGTACACCAGGAGCTAATTTGACCTTGGAAAGAAAGACTTTCCTGTTGGGGGTAATTATTTACATTGTTAGGGCTCTACACATCAATGCATTAAAATCATGATGATCATGAAGATGATATACCCCCAGCCTTCGCGCAACTCAACAGGAAGACACAAAGCAGAGATACAACGGGAGGGGGCAGGAGTTCAGGGCCCTGGGGAGACGGGATGGTCACTGCTCAACTGCAAAGGTCTCCCACAGGTGCAATCCTTCAACTGCCTCCCTTGCTCTCAGTATAAAAGGAAGGGAGGGAGCTCAGAGGCATCCAAAATACAATCAGCATCATCTTCCACCTTTTGGCAACCAACTACACTTCAACTATCTAAGTGATTAAAAAAATCAAAAGTTGGTTTTTCTAGATTTTCCAAAAAGTCATCTTTCTACCTTTAAGTAAATTACATACTCAACATACAAAAATGATTTCCTAACCGGATCCTGTAAATGGCCAAGTTAAACACACCTGTATCTTTACCTCTAATTACAAATCGAAAGTGCCAAAATATTTTAAGATTTGATTGAGGCAAAATACAAAGTAACAGGAATGACAAGAAGCTACTTTAGAATACTGGAGATCATTTTTAATTAAACCCAAGTTCTGGGTGTTAGAAATCAAAGTAAGTGTATGACTTCTCTTGTTCAATGTCTCAAAGCTCCCTGAAAATATCTGAGCTTCCAAAGGAAGTGTCAATGGGAAAGAAAAAAAAAAGTGCCAACTGTCCCAGCTTCTAACAAACATGAATTTTACTCTAAAGGTAGGTTTATTTGTAAATACATCTATGCGCCTGCATGTACACACACAACCTATGAATAATTTGTTTCCAATGGAGTCATTACTGTATCCCATTTGAGCTCTCCCCACCCCCAATAAAAGCTTTTACTACAGACAGGATGCTTTCTAGAATATTTTGGCTAGGATAATAGTGCAGAGTTTATCAAGTTAGTGAGAGCATCTATGTCTAAATTCAAAATACTGGAAGAACATGTGACTCCCTTGGCAGGGCTCCAGTAGAAACTCAGGGGGTAATTTATGTTTTGTCACATGTTTGTGGCACTCCCTTCTCAATGAGGGGATGGGTTGTTCAGAGGAGGCAGGTCTGAGAGGAGTGCAGGTTCTTCATACCATCCGAAAATGAGGACACAGCTCTGCCAAGAACAGCAACTGTGAAGGACTTGAGATCTAAGAAGATTTAGCATCACTGAGGATCATTCTAGCTTTTATTAAAGAGTCTAAGTCAGGACAGAGTTTGAACATCACATGTTCACCTTTAGATTTTAGGATAACGACAAAGTTGGATGCAATTCAAAAGACCCAAGGCAAATATTTCACATATGTTGGGTGGATGGATAGAGGTTCAAAGAGATGGATGGTCACATTGGTTTCTGGACTGTGGATTATTTTTAACTTCATGAGATTTCCCCTTCTGGACAGTTTAAAAAACAAAACAAAACAAAACATTTCTTTGGGGGCTCCTTGGTGGCTCAGTGGGTTAAAGTCTCTGCCTTCAGCTCACGTCATGATCCCAGGGTCCTGGGATCGAGCCCCACATCAGGCTCTGTGCTCCATGGGGAGCCTGCTTCCTCCTCTTTCTCTGCCTGCCTCTGCCTACTTGTGACCTCTGCCAAATAAATAAATAAAATATTTAAAAACAAAATAAAACAAAAAAATATTTCTTTGGATGTGCAAAGTTCATACTCTGCCTTGAGGTAGGGGAAGAAATGAGTATTTCAATGGTCAAACCAATCTCAATACTCCTCATTGGCCCCAAACCTTCCTCAACTTCCAACCCAAGCTGAACGGATAGTGGGGTTAGTTTTACCTGTGATGGTGATAAAGGAGAAACCCGGTTCTTTCTCCATCTTATTCTTTCCTGTTTTCCAAACTCTTATATTTCAAGCTCTGATTACAGCAATTTTCACAGTAAAGTCAACGCTGATTAATCCGAGAACTACTGGCATAAATGGAAAAACTCCAGCCCAAGATTTTGGTGGAGAATTTCTTCTTGTTGTTATTATGACACTAGCGAGAACTCCAAGTTCTTACTAAGGAGAAAAATGTACCATGCGATTTTTAATATCCAATGGGACACAGAAAGAAAGAGAATGAATTTAACATTTGCCAGAGAACCAGCAACCCTGGGTTCCAGCCAAAGTCTCAACATTAGTCTCTCTGTTCCCAGAAGCTCATGCAGAAGCTGACTTTTCAGACTGGATGAGGAAGTGGGACTGAAAAATGTATTTAAACAGATGTTTTAAAAATTAGAAAATAAGAGGGTCTTAAAAAACTTCAAGCTCTGAGAAACTCTTCTATAAAAAAAAGTGGCAGGGGCACCTGGGTGGCTCAGTGGGTTAAGCCGCTGCCTTCGGCTCAGGTCATGATCTCAGGGTCCTGGGATCGAGTCCCGCATCGGGCTCTCTGCTCCACGGGGAGCCTGCTTCCTCCTCTCTCTCTGCCTGCCTCTCTGCCTGCTTGTGATCTCTCTGTGTCAAATAAATAAATAAAATCTTTAAAAAAAAAAAAAAAAGTGGCAGAAGTTGACCATTTTCATTTAACTGGGCCTGATTTCCTCACAGGGGTCTTAATAGACCCATCTGGAATTCAGCCCCTTGTTTTGTGAAAATGAGGTTAAGGCGAATTGCTCCACACACACACACTGATATGAAACATTATCAAGCCTCCTTTTGGTGTTAAAAAAAAAAAAAAAAAAAAAAGTAATATCCTTGATCCTGACCCGAAAATACTAGACTTCATTGCTTCAATGTGAAGTTGGCTATTTGATGTTTAAGTCGTATACCTGGTGAATTACCATCTCAACAAATAAAAGTATCTATTAACGATGAGTAAAAATATTTAACGACTTCATTTCCTGGTGTAGGATCTCCACGTAGGACCTGTAAGGTATGTTGACTACAAACAGCCTCTATACCTTGAGCAGACGATCAGCCTGACCTGCATCCCTGATTCTTTACTGACCAACAAAGAAATGATCATTTCTATGTCAACAACAGTAGGAAGAGGAGGAGGAGAAAGCACCATTGCCACGACCTCCCGGATGGGGACGGGATGAAGATGGGGCTCCTCCCTCTCTCCCGACCCCCACCCAATTCCTGGAAGCTCCTGGTCCGAGGCTGGCTGTCGAGGCCCCTGTAACATTCAAAGGAAACAGAGAGTCTGCCCTGAATCATCTAGGTCGCCTTGGAGATGCTACCCTCACAAAAGTCAGCAAGGCAGCCGATTCAGCGGAACAAAGCGAACATCCCCAGTGCCCACCCTTCAGCTTACCCTTGGGTGGAGATGAATGAGGTCACTCTATGCAAAAGATTCCCAGAAGTCCCCTTCCCCATTACCAAAAGGTTGATAGGAAAGCAGCACCCAGACTGAACACTTCCAAATAATGTTAAGGGATTTCTATCAGTGCTTCTCAGCCGTAGCCACTTAATGAGAAGCACTGCAGAGGCTTCTAAAAGTTCTAAAAGTTCAGGCTACATTCCAAGAATACTAAGCATGGACTTTCTTCAGGTGGTACCTGGGTGGGGGGGGGGGGGGGCAGCAGCAAAGCTTCCCAGGTGATTCCAATGTGCAGCCAAGACTGAGAACGAAGGTCGGCAGCATCCTGGGGCCTGATACACCTAGCAGTCAGGAGAGCGAAACGTGGGCACCAAAACTCAAGCCACAGCGAGGAACTGGTGACAAAGGCATCCTGTTACCCAAATGCAGGGCCCGCACGACTTCAAACAGAACTTGCAAAGGTCCCGTGCATCAAGTAAACACCCCCCTCCACACCCCCAACTCTGCAATTCAGGCTCTTGAGAGCTGTTTCTGGCAGGAAGGCCCAAGCCTATCCTCTCAAAGGTGCCTTGGAATTCAGCAAAAGCAACCAGTGGAAGACTCAGATGCTTTTTGCAGGGAATTTCAGACTTCACACGTTCAGAAACGCTGAATCAGAAATGAGGTACTTGGCTCAGAAAGGCAGGCAAAATCATCTTAGTGCTTAATGATTAACTCTCCTTTTTAAAGATCTTTTTGCGAGGAGCCCTTGCAATGAGCTGTCTGTAATAACCCAGTGGGGTGAAGAGGTCTCCTGAGCAGGAGGGCAGGGGAAGAGCTGCAGTCAGCAGCCCAAGAGCCTGGAGACCTTTCTCATTTTTCCAGGGATCACTGACCATAGAACAAAAAGGCTTTTGAGAAGTCAGGCAGCGCTGTCCTTTGCCCTTGGGAAATACACACTTGCCATCATCCACACAGATTCTGTGGAACCTTTAGAAGGATAAAAAGTATTTTCTTTACTGCAGGACAAGCCTAGAATGAGAATTTCCCAAGTTGGACAGGCTACAAACAGCAAAAAAATATGAAGCTCTTCAGGCTTCAGTGAAATCATCACTAGTAAACATGAGTTATAAGCTGACTCCATTTAGAAGCCCTGCCACTGAGCAATTGCCTTTGTAATATTTATTCAAGAAGTCATAAATTCTACTATGTGCTCATACGACACTCTTGAGAGACATTCATGAAAATTAAGCCTTATCAACACAGTGAGCAAACACATATGAATCATCCCTTAAAAAAAAAAAAAACAAAACAAAACAGGAAAGGTATAAGAAAATAATCTTTCAGGCTATATATCTTAATTAGAAAAAAAAAAACCAAAACACATTGGTTAAAAACCAAATGCTGAACTAAATTCCTGATACATTTCCTTCATAAGAAGCCTATCAAGGGGCACCTGGGTGGCTCAGTGGGTTAAAGCCTCTGCCTTCGGCCCAGCTTATGATCCCAGGGTCCTGGGATCGAGCCCCGCATCGGGCTCTCTGCTCAGCAGGGAGCCTGCTTCCTCCTCTCTCTCTGCCTACCTCTCTGCCTACTTGTGATCTGTCAAATAAATAAATAAAATCTTCCAAAAAAATAAAAAGAAGCCTATCAAGTCATAGGCAGAGATTTTTAACAACCTAGCTGAGCAATAAAATCACTACCATGTAAAATAAGACCCTCTAGGGGCACCT
The DNA here is from genome assembly GCF_030435805.1 of Mustela lutreola. Lineage (NCBI taxonomy): Eukaryota > Metazoa > Chordata > Mammalia > Carnivora > Mustelidae > Mustela > Mustela lutreola. Next base: position 82,585,323 of record NC_081301.1, on the reverse strand, counting down.
GGTGGCCCAGTTCATAGAGCCTTCAACTCAGGGTCCTAAGGTCAAGCCCCACACTGGGCACAGAACCTACTTAATAATTAAATACACCCTAATCACTTAGTTCTCTTCTACATACTTCCAAGAAAGTGTTCCCACCTCTGAAAAATACAAAATAATGGAATTAAATAGTAATAAGCAAGGAAAAGATTGATTATAAAACTATTTAAGGTTCTATTTCTCACCCTCCTAACTAATTATTTGTTTCAAGTCATGTAATACTCGGTAAAGAACACGTGTATCAAGCTTCCTACACTCATTACTTAATACATGAACACTAATCATTTTATTATCTTATGATCTAAGCAGGGTACTTTGTTACAGTTTCACCTTTGGAATCGGGACTAGCCCCCAGAAAAAATTATTTTGCAAACAGTACAGAAGGAATGCCTGACAAAGACCTAAACAAGTAATAGAAGAAACAGTAAGTCCATTTTTGGGTTTTGAACTTGGCCCAATAATAACCTTGTATTTCTGGAGTGTCATTTCATGTGTCCTGCACTTCCTTTTGCCCATGTTGGCTTAGGAAGGAGACAGAACATGTGTTGTCTGCATTTAACCTTTGGGGAAACGGAAGACCAGGGAGGTTGCATGGCTTCCCCAAGGACTCGGGTGGGCCACCACAGCCTGTGGATAAAATCCACTTGTCGCCTGTTTTTGTACGGCTCACGAGTTAGGAATAGCATTTACATTTTGCAAATAGTTTCCAAGTGAGCCCACTCGTTTGTTGACACCTCTCCTACGGGTGATTTTGCACTACGACAGAGCAGAAAAGAGAGTCTATGGCCCTGAAAGCCAGAAACATTTATTCTCTGGTCCTTGACAGAAAAAGATTGCTGAGTCTTGCCCAAGGCCCACAGGGGAACCATGAACAGAGCCCAGATTTTTGGGAACCCAACCAGTGTTCTTCCTACTCAATCTTGTGCCTCTCCGTAAGCCTATGGTTCATCCCAGGCATTTTTATGAGGGCTAAGAAGAAGTTTATGAAGCATAAATGTTGGTACTTGGAATAGAAAGAAAGAAGGCATGAGAAGGGAGCCAGATACAGCAAATGAGGAGGAGACAGGAGAGGAATCTGACCCCAGCATAGACCATATCCAGAATCTCACCTGATTTGCATGATTTAAATGATGAGATTTGGAAAATTTTGAGTTGAGATTTCAATTAGATTTGAGACTTAGAGTTCATGCTGGAATGGGACAAATAAATTTTGCATGTGGAATTAACATGCATGGGGGGGCAGAGGGCAGACTGCCCTGGGTTGGATAATGTCCCCCTAAATTCATCCCACCCCCATATCTCAGAAAGTAACTGTATTTGGAAATAGTGTCTTTATAGGTATAATCAAGTTCTGATGAGGTCATCTTTGGGATGAGGGTGGGCTCTCATCCAATGATAGGTGTCCTTATAAAAAGAGGGAAATTTGGACACAAAGAGGAGAATGCCATAAGAACAGAATCACAAAGGAGATAACTGTGTGAGAACAGGCAGGGACTGGGGTGACATGTTTACAAGCCAATGGGCTCCAAGGATATCTAGCATCACCAGAAGAAGCACAAAACAGAGGCTCCCTCAGAGCCTCCAAGTGGAATCCGTCAACCTTGACTTCAGGCTGCTAGCCTCCAGAACCATGAAAGAATGTAAATCTTTATATTACTGTATTTATTGAAATAATCTGCAAGTGAGCGGACCTACGCAATTCAAACCCATGGTGTTCAAGGGTCAACTGTGTAAGTGATTAAAAAAGAATTATACAATTTTTACAAAAGATTTATTTATCTCAGAGACAGAGAGAGCACAGAAGCAGCGGGAGGGGCAGAGGGAGAGGATAAAGGAGAGAGAGAATCTCAAGCAGATGAGATGCTGAGCCCAGCACAGGGATACTTCACAAGATCCTGAGATTATGACCTGAGCGGAAACCAGGAGTGGGCTACTCAATCAAATGAGTTCACCCATGCGCCCCAGAATTGCACACTTTCAACCAGATACAAGACATGTATCAAAACCAACATACCACAGACCCACTACAGTCACTTCTATCTTTTTTTATCTTTTTTTTTTTTTTTTGACAGATCACAAGTAGGCAGAGAGGCAGGCAGAGAGAGAGAGGAGGAGGCAGGCTCCCTGCCGAGCAGAGAGCCCCGATGTGAGGCTGGATCCCAGGACCCTGGGATCATGACCTGAACCGAAGGCAGAGGCTTTAACCACTGAGCCACCCAGGTGCCCCTACAGTCACTTCTAGAATCTCCCAATGGTTCAGTATGCACCTATCACATTGCTTGGCACCAGATATACTAAAGGTTAATTCTCCAACCCAACCCCATATACACACATTTTTCAGCATAACATTTTTGAAGGTTGAAGCAAGATACATTCCTTCATTTCTTCAAAAGTATAAGGAAATGGTGGTAAAGACATGAAGTTGCAGACATAATAGAAAGGTAAGTCAAAAATTAGGTACATGCAATGTCCCCATGTAATTCAGTCACTGAATAAAAAACTTAGATTCACTACTTTAAAACTCTTTGTAGACCATATATAAAATACAGATGAATACAGTTGCTACAAGTTCATGAGAAAGTTGTCATTGGGGTCCACACTAAAGCCCATGCAATGCTGATATTTTAGCAGCTAAATTCTTTTTAGTAGACCCACAAGAGACTCATCTGAGACAGAATTTTCCTATTTATCATAAGGTCTTGTTGTATCATGGTATCAATTATTTTATTTTATTTTTTTAAAAGATTTTATTTATTTATTTGACAGAGAGAGATCACAAGTAGGCAGAGAGTTAGGCAGAGAGAGAAGGGGAAGCAGGCTCCCTGCTGAGCAGAGAGTCCACTGTGGGGCTCGATCCCAGGACACTGAGATCATGACCTGAGCCGAAGGCAGCGGCTTAATCCACTGAGCCACCCAGGCGCCCCGGTATCAATTATTTTAAATGAACTATTCCTAGAGATACCACCTCACACCAGTCAGAATGGCTAAAATTAACAAGTCAGGAAATGACAGATGCTGGTAAGGATGCGGAGAATGGGGAACCCTCCTACACTGTTGGTGGGAATGCAAACTGGTGCAGCCACTTGGAAAACAGCATGGAGGTTCCTCAAAAAGTTGAAAAGAGAGCTACCCTATGACCCAGCAATCGCACTGTTGGGTATTTACCCTAAAGATACAAATACAGTGATCTGAAGGGGCATGTACACCTGAATGTTTATAGCAGCAATGTCCACCATAGCCAAACTATGGAAAGAGCCTAGATGTCCATCAACAGATGAATGGATAAAGAAGATGTGGTATATATACACAATGCAATACTATGCAGTCATCAAAAGAAATGAAATCTTGCCATTTGCAATGATGTGGATGGAACTAGAAGGTGTTATGCTGAGCAAAATAAGTCAATCAGACAAAGACAATTATCATATGATCTCCCTGATATGAAGAATTTGAGAGGCAACATGGAGGGTTTGGGGGACAGGGAAGGAAAAAGTGAAACAAGATGGGATCAGGAGGGAGACAAGCCATAAGAGACTCTTAATCTCACAAAACAAACTGAGGGTTGCTGAGAGGAGGGGGGTAGAGAGAGGGTGGCTGGGTTATGGACACTGGGGAGGGTATGTGCTATGGTGAGTGCTGTGAAGTGTGTAGCCTGGCAATTCACAGACCTGTACCCCTGGGGCTAATAATACATTGTATGTTAATAAAAAATTAAAAATAAAAAAAAATAAAGAAAAAATAAAAAACAAAACAAAACTATTCCTGATCTAGATTTTAAATGAACTCAGTATTTTCCAATGGATTTGCCTTCCAATATACCATATAAAATTGTATTTGCCTCCTCCCTCCACACTCTTGTTTCATTATTTTCTTATGTTTTGAAACAAAACTGTATTTTTTAAAAGATTTTACTTATTTACTTGAGAGAGAGCAAGCAAGAGAGAGAGAGCACAAGGTGGCAGGGGTGGGGCAGAGGGAAAGGGAAAAGCAGGCTCCCCACTGCGCAGAGAGCATGCAGGACTTGATCCCAGGACCCCAAGATCATGACCTGAGCCAAAGGCAGACTCTTAACATACTGAACCATCCAGGTGCCCCTGAAACATAACTGTATTTTAAATAACCAGTAGCGATAGCAAAGTAAATACCAGCTTGATACTAGTACTTTATGAGAGTCTGGTGCCAGTTGAGACATAAGCATCACATTTCTAAACCATCATTTAGCTCCAAAAATAAAGAAAGAAAACCCCACCAACAGCTCTGAGTGGTGTGCAGGGCATCTATGACACGATTTCCTAAGACTGGGCATTCTGGAAAAGCCCAAGATCTCTACTGCGCCAATGGAGAAATTCACGGGGTATCTTAGCTTTACGAGTAAATGTGTATGTCTTCCTTCTCTCAGTACCTGAAAAAAAGGAATCTAAATGGATGCGTTTCTGGAAGCCAGTGCACTAGGGACCACCACAGTACCCTCATGACGGAACTCCAGCAGAAGACAGACCGTGGAGCTGAAGTTCACCACACTCTTCTGGAGCTGAAGCTCCATGGGGTTCTATGTTTCTGACCAAAGCACCCTGACCATCCTTCCGTCCACAGCCACCTGCTATCTAGAGAAGAAAAGCATGCACCCGCAAGCAGGGCCAATGCCCCTGAGGCACTTTACCTTATTCTGCTCACACACGTAGTGTATCCTCAGAGTGTCCATGGCTCTGATCATGGCTTGCATGGCGGTGAATATGTTTTGGTAAACCAGCTTCGTGAACCCCTTTCTATCTTCATCGCTGTAACCGGACCCATGGATGATTCTCATTTGCTTGATAAAGGTGCTTTTGCCACTTTCACCAGTTCCTGGTAAGACAACACAAGGGGGAAAACACAGTCAGTGGTTTTTGAAAGGAGCACGCTGAGAAATAAAGACCCTCCTGGCCATGTTGGTCTATATTATGAAGAATAGGTTGATTGGGTGAACATGAACTTGGAAAGGGCCTGCCAGTAGTACAGTAGTAGTATCCTAGACACCAGGCAGAGGGGTCCCTATCTCCTACCCTGTGCATCTCTCACTCTCCTTCTCTTACTCTAACACACACACGCGCGCGCGCGCACACACACACACACACACACACACAATTTACTACAGGTTCATGAGTGTCTCCGTGCCTTGGAGTAATTCTAACCATCATCTCTTGTAACTAACACCATCTTGGCCCCAGAGAACTGCTTCCCCACATCCCTTGTCCCGAGCTCCTCTGACAATAGGCAGCTATGTCCAAATGTTTGAGGGTTTCATCACTTGCCAGTACAGCAGTAGTGGTGATGGAGGCTGCCTCAGAGCTCGGGGAGCATTTGAGCAAGAGGACAGAAGTCTGATTCACCTGCCCATTCCTGTCTTTCAGATACATGAACACAACTGATCCTTGCACAATCACCATCCCCAGTTTTGCCAACTGTCTGTATTCTTGTTCCTCCTCTCATTTCACTTTGTCGTTCAGGAGCAACTCCAAAGTCACAATCCCTGCACATGGCACTTGAGGAACAGTTTATGCATCAAACCATTCCTACTACTCTAAATTCGTAGGGATGTCCAGATATGACGTGTGAAATATGATGCCAGGACTTCATGTTAATATCAGACCGAACTATTGTATGAAAAGACAATGAGAGTTGTAGTTTAATGAAAGAGATTGATATGATGCAACTGAAATATTTTCTAACATTTTGTGATAATTTATTGTACCTAAAGTGAATATAATGTAACATGTTAATTATATCTCAGTAAAAAAAGATAACTTATTGTATGAGATCCCATTACCATGTTTGCTTTCTCACTCCTCCTGCAAACTCACAACCACAAGTTATGTTCTATTTGGGGTCCATTTTCAAATCTCAATATTGCTTTAAGGATTCTGTAACAATTCAGGTTGGTGTGCCCCAAGCAGGGGCACATTCCAGACTGAAATTAATGAGAACCTATCTCACAACTAAAGTGATTTGAGATGAATTCTAGCTTTGAATAGATGAGTTGTACAATAGTCAATATATTTAACAAAGCTATTGCAAAAAAGCTGTCTCAGTATTTCTGTAAAAAGAACACAACTTACACGAATATCTTAATTAAAATATACTTGTTGATTTTTCTATAAGGACAGCAAAAAATTGGTAAATAGAAAATGGTTAATTAAAAAATCTTTACTATTTACCCATATCTCATTGACCCAACAGAATACCCAGACAGTGCAATGATAGATATGTTCAATAATCTTTGATACTTTGCTAACCCTGAGTCACATAAAAAACATAGTTGTACGCATCTTTTTTGACATTTTAGTTATGAAGACATGTTCATCATCATTATGAACTGCTTCATAATCAAGCAGTTCGTTAGCTTGATTATAATCTGTAACCATCTGGCCTTACAGGATGTGGGTCTCTGTGTGGACTCTTACAGGGGCCTTGTGAACATCAGGATATAGGACCTATCACCAGAGCCCTGAGAAGCACTTAGGAGACTTGCTCAATTTCTCCACATGGATAGTTGAGATACACCTGTTTGAGTTTGATAAGAATTGTCCTTACAAGAAAAATGTTCCTTTAGATTAACCTTTTCAAAACACAAACCTGCTTTTCTATCTCCCCAACCTCACTCAGAAACCTGAACAGTTACCCTCCCAGCCTGCTCAGGAAGAAAGACAAACCTCCTCACTATGGCCACCACAGCTGTGCGGTCTGCCCCCTGGGTCTTCACCGGCCTCCTCTCACACAGGCTTCCTTCCACCCTCTGCTTTCTGGCACACTGGCTTCTTGCAGATCTTCCCTTCTCACCGCTTTGGCTCATGCTCTACATGTTCCTGGAATGGTCTTCCTTTGTCCCGCTTGCCTTGGCTCTTGGCCTGGCCTCCCTAATGAAGTCAGGTTCCCTGACTGGAAGTTCTCATGGTACCAGTTGTAGCACATGTTCTGGCTGCTCTCTTGCCCATTAAAATCATTCTCCATTTGACACGCACCTTCCCTGCCAGCCCCTGAGCTCCATAATGGGAGAGGGCGGCCATGTTTGATTTTACTCACACTGTCTCCCCTTTGCCAGGATAATGTCTGACAATGGGCACATGCTTAATAAGCTTTTAAATTACTTTAAATTGTGGTAAAATAGACATATGATTTACCATCTTCATCATTTTTAAGTGTTCAGATCCTAAGTGTTAGTACATTTTAGAGATTATACATTGTATAATCTCCAGAATTCTTCCTCTTGCAGATGCATTAAACAACTCCCCCTGACCCCCGGCTCCAGCTCCTGGGACCACCATTCTACTTTCTGTCTCTATGCATGTGACTACTCTAGATACCTCATAAAAGCAGGATCACATCAGTATCTGTCTTATTTCACTTAGCATAATGTCCTCAAGGTTTGTTCAAGATGTTGCATGTGACTAGATTTCCTTTCTCTTAAAGACCTGAATAATATAGCAGTATATTTTAAGTATATAATAGTAATTAAGAATATACCCAATCTCAATTACCTGGATACTACAGGTATGGGCCACAGGGTCGGTTATCCTCTCTCAATCTGAGCTCTGTGAGTGGCATGACTTCAACCACAGCAGGAACCACCACAAAAAGTGGCCAAGCAGGAGCCTTACTCTGATTCTCTGTGACCCTTTCTGGGTCATTCCTCTTTCCCAATATTGGCAACTATTTGGATAGTCACTGTGTGGCTGCTATTTTATACAAGCGAAGTCCTATCTTCTCGCAACCAGCCTGCAAGGTTTGTATTGTCACCTTTGTTTTACAGATTAAAAACAAACAAACAAACAAACCTGGGGCTCACCAGGTCAATTTCCATTGACAGATGAATGGATAAAGATGATGTGATACACACACACACACACACACACACACACACACACACACAGAGATGACTATTACTCAGGCATCAAAAAGAATGAAATCTTGCCATTTGCAATGATGTGGATGGAAGTAGAAGGTATTATGCCAAGCAAAATAAGAGAAAGACAAATACCATATGATTTCACTTTTATGTGGAATTTAAGAAATTCCACATCAATGTTTCTTAAGGAATTTAAGAAACAAAACAGATGAACACAGGGGAAGGGAAGAAAAAATAAAATAAGATGAAAATTGAGAGGGAAGCAAACCATAAGAGATGTCTAACTCTAGGAAACAAATTGAAGGCTGCTGGAAGGGAGGTAGGTGGGGGGAAGAGCTAACTGGGGGATGGACATTGAGGAGGACACTTGATGTAATGACACTGGGTGTTATATGCAACTGATCAATCACTAAATTCTACCTCTGAAGCTAAAAAAAGGAAGGAAGGAGGAGAGAAGGAAGGAGAGGAGAGAGAAAAGGAGAGAAAGAAAGGAAGAAAAAATCAAAGAAAAAGAAAAGGAAACTTTGGGCTCCGATTAGTTAAGTGGTCTCTGCAAAACCATACCATTCGCAAGAGAAAGACAGGGCTTTATTCGATCAGACTAATGACAGACTCTTGTCAGGGAAAAAAGTCAGGGTCATGATCAATACGACTCAGCTCTACTGGTCTAAGGAAGACAACTGTGAGGTTCACAGCCACACACTGAACCCAAGCCCCAACAGAGCCGCCATCTTGCAACCACACGCTGCCAGGCTCAAGGAAGAACCTTCAGATAAGTGAATGTTCTCACAAGCAGCCTCATTGCTACCTCACTTCACCTCCGGAGGCAGAAAAGGGGGGTGCTGTCTTCCTATGTCAGAGATGGGGGAACTGGCCGTGAGTCAGCAAACAAGGCGAGGTTGGGGCCAATGGAGAGCTTGGGGCTAGAAGACAAGCTGCTGATGCCTCAGCCTTCAGGTTCACCAAAAGCATCATCTCCTCTGAAGGAACTGTTTTCTCTTCCATCCCCTCAACAGTCAGGCCAGGCCCCTTAGCGCTCTCTAAGCCCATGGGACACCCCGGTGCCATCCCATCGTTTCTTGTTTGCAGATCTCTCACTGCTGAGTCCAGCAAGGGTAAAGCTTGAGAGTCACACATTTGGGTACCATGAATACCGCCTGCGACATAGTTAGCTGGCCATCAACGGATGGCGAGATGCAGATATGAACGGAACAAATGTGAGAAACCAGTTTCTTTTAGAGGTCTTCTATCATGGTCAATCACATAAATACAAAATATGAATTGTCTAGAGGACTGCAGTGACGTCAGGTGCCCCCGAAGCTACCATTTCATGACAGCTCTTGGCTGCCCAAATCACATGCAATAATGTGAGGACCTATGGGGCCTGTATACTGGCTAAACTTGGTCCCAAGTCCCAGATTACATTTCATCTCCGCTCTTATAGGATCCTGGGGTCCCTGAATCTCCTTTTGTCTACAACGCTGCCATGCATTCTTCTGTTCCATGCCAGCAGGGTTGACCTATGATCCAGTGCTCCCTTATCCCAAGCAAATACTAGTCCTTCTGCATTTTTAGACACCATGAAGCTGACGTCAAAGGAGAGATTATGTAACTATCTCGAGACAAGCTGTGATTTTGGCCCTGAGACCAGAAAGATGACTCAAGACTCAGCCCAAAGTTCTACCAAGGTAGAGAACCTTTTTAGTTATAAAAGACATTCACCTACAAGAGCTTAAAGCCAACCCCATCACCAGCCTCAAACATAGAAACAGTTTTTAAAAGTCGTTGATTTTTCCTTTTGGACAGGGAACATTTCAAAAAGAAAATGTTAAAAATGATTTTAAATGTTCATTTTAAAAAGATATAAACTTATGTGATACATACCAGGATTTTTAAATACCAGGATTTTTAAATATTCTTCAATTCTATATTGTAGTTATTTGGAAAATTAGAAACCAAACATGGAGCAAGAAAGGCCAGGTTAAAGGCAAAAAGAGAGGCTGAAAGACATGCTCCACTGGCGGCTGAGGTCCAGAGAACAGAGTCTCAGGGTGGCAGGTGCACAGCCTCTCACGTAAGCCACAACCCAACCCAGTTAGAACCTTCTTTGTCCAAAAGGGAAACTGAAAATTAGATTACGCCATTTATTTAATCTTTGCCCAAGGTCGCTCAGCTTGGAAGTGTTAGGTCTTGGGTCTAAATTCAGGTCTGTGTTGGTATGTGTCCTTCCCATGATAACACCATGTGCAAGTTTTACACTGAGCGTTTCTCCAAATAAATGGTCAAGTCCTACCCTTTTATCATTTTAAGCACAGTCTTGGTCTGATACTGACACTGCCACACTTGGGGCTTTATCTCGAATCCTTCAGAGCTCTGCTCTACGTGAGATGTTTCCAGCAGCAGATGAGGGCCACAGAGGGGAGAGAAGTGGGGGGTCTCTGTGACAGCTGGGACTGGGACCAACCAGAGGAACCAAGAACCAAGGAACCAAGAAACTCAAGCCAAGGATCTGAGCTGACTTTCCTCATTTGTTCTAAGCAGAAACTCAACACTCATACACGGAGGGCAACTGTTCGTTCTGTTCAAGAAAAAGATCTAAAGGATATGATTTTTAGAATGAAAATTATTGGTGACCGGAGGACTAGGTGACGCAGCTTTTACCTCCCGTTTAATCGTGTTTTAGAAGGTGTGGTTTGGGTCCGAAGCTTTGTTTCTTGTGTCTTTATGAGGACTTTCTCTGGGGTTCCCCCACAAAACCACCATGCTACAGCAGACAGTGAGGACAACAGGAGCCCTCCCCGAGTGCAGCTTTTTATTTTACAGGGAGGGGGAAAGCCTTCAGTTGGAAGGTGAACTTTGGTGTCGGGCTACCAAGGGATCCGATGCGAAGTGACAAGGGAGAGTGGAAGAGGGGCAGAGGTGGGGGGAGCGGAGGACACCACAGGTTGGAAGGATTCTCACTCCTGGACCCAACGCTGTTAAAAAACACCAGATGGGTAAAGGAATAAAACTAAACTAATTCCATTTCTAGATTCTGTTGCAAATATTAATAAAGGAAATGGCTCTTTTCCCCATTTAGTTTTTCCTTCAGTGTTTTCATATTTAGAGGAAAAAAAAAAAACAACAACCAACCATGGTTATAAGAACTTTAAAACTTGCATTATGTTTGAGGTCGCCATCATCCTACTTTAAGTGTCCTCTGTAATGAAATCAGCAGATAACGTCTCAGTAAGGCCCTGTGGCCAGTAACAGAATCCCCCCAGAGGTTCCAGGACCCATTCTCTTGTTCTCTGGCTCAAACTGCGCCTCCAGTAAGGCTCACATACTCCCCTGAGTCTCTCACTGTTAAGCTCTGCCTGGGCTCTCTGCCTTTCCCCAGCCCTTTAAATAGGAGTTATTTCCTTTCCCAGAATAGCCACTCCGAGTGGTTAAACTGAACACACAGAGCTTGCTACTGTAGCATGCTTGGCACACACCATATGCGTTCATTCTATTTCACGTAATTTACGTTCTATTTCAAGTTAAAACTCACCCCTATAGGCTTTTTGCTTTCTGTGGGTGAGGCAATATGTACCTTTGACCTTGCGGGGTTTCAGGCTATCCTACAAGACCCCTGCTGCTGGCATGTACTTCATCACAATCTCCCCAAAGCCCATCATCTGCATACCCATCTTGTGATTTTTTTTTTACCCATACTCATATACCACCTATATGATTTTTTATTATTTAGAAGAAATTTTTACTCAAATAGGTTTGTTATGAAAGTAAACATGAATATTGTAAGTGAAAAGCCAGTGCCATATGCCATTAAAATTAAATTATAACTATATTATAATTATATTATAATTAAAAGCATTATAACAAAGTAAGCCTACAGCAATATTCCAACTAAAAACATCCTGCCTAGCAGTGATCCAGGTATCACATTTTGGTAAATGATACACACAAACTATTATCTTCTTTATATGAAATTTGCTCTTTTACTTAAAGGAACCTCCCCCTCTTTTCCCTCTAGAGACTTCTAGAATCCTACCCATGAACCTCATCCAAATGCAAAAACAAAAACAACCCCCCCACACACACCAAAAAAAACCCCCGAGGGTTAAAACTCATGTTACTGAAAAGGGGCCAACAAAATGCCTCAGCACTAAAATTCTAAACTCTGAGATTTGAGTAAGCAATGTGAGACTCAACTTTCAGCTTAATTTTAAATACAGAAAAGCTCATGGGGAAAAGAGAAAAAAAAGTTGCTTTTTAGGAGCCAAGAGGGAACAGAGGCCAAAGCAAAATAAATCCTTTGCAAGTGAAGACCAAGGACATCTGAACAGTAAGCCAATTGTTCTGGAGTTCACCTACGATCTTTTGTAAAGACAGTCTCCCCAGGAGCCAAAGCAAGGAGCTGATAAAGCCTCCTTAGATGGGCAGAGTCCCGTCTCCAATATTCTGGGATGTTTTCTGAAACCATCTGTGAGAAGCCATTGTTTTTTAGCTCAGCTTTACAGAAGATAAAAACAGAACAAAATAGAAATCAAAACATTTGAATGGAGACACAATTCTGGAGGTTGGTATGAGACCTACAGGCAGACGAGGGTGTGGGCCTACAGAGGTGATGGGCAGGTGGGCTCTGCAGGGCCTTACTGCCCTTCTTTCTCTACTTTCTCTGGAGCCTTAAACATAGCACGCAGTAGGAACCCAAGGAACCCATATTTGCAAAGGGTTATCTGTTGACTAAGACAAATAGGATGATCATGATTTTCAAAAAGCAATAGGAAGTAGGTTTGTCTGGCTAAGAGAAGGTTCAGGACCTGGATGGGTCTGTTGAGTAGACAAAGCCCCCCACCCCCCACCAAAAGGAGCAGATGCCCTGCAGCTTGCCCTTCTTGGTGAGGATACCAGGGACCCGGGGCCAGCCAGGCAGGGAGGCTTAGGTTCTGTAGCATGGTTTTCTGGTAGTGGAATAGAGGAGTTAAAAAATTCTTTACATAAAATTGTTAGCCAGGAGCAGCAAGGAGGGCTGCCCAGGGAGTGTCTCAACTTGGGGCTTTCTGGCTCCGATAACTCACAGCTGACCTTGGGCAGCAGCCACCCCAATAGTAGGAGTTTCTGCACCTGTGAGTGTTACAGCCCTGGTGCTTGTTGTTCTCAAGATACCAATGGATGACCGCATCTGGCTGACACTGGGGAACATTCCAAAGGATTTCTCACTGTGACATTGGAATGAATGTTTGTGTTCCACCAAAATTCATCTGTTGAAAACCTAATGCCCATGTTGATGGTCTTAAAGGGGCCTTTGGGAGGTGATTAGGTCATGAGGATAGAGCCCTCATGAATGGGATTCATGCCTTAATCAGAGAGACCCCAGAGAGCTCCCTCACCCCTTCCACCACGTGAGGACATAAGAAGTCTGGAACCTTGAACTGAGTGCTCACCAGAATCAGACCATGAGGACACCCTGATCTCTGACTTCTTGCAGGAACCTAGGAATATCCATTTTAACCACAACTCCAGGGATTTTAACACACCCAGGCCACAAACACTTCGGAAAGCACTTTTCCAGGACCTTTGCAAAGGCACCATCCACTAACACAATCTACCTGGGACAGGAATGCTCAAGATTTTATATCCTATTTTATTTACTTGGTGGGTTTTTATACCAAACTGCAATTTAATTTCTGCATAAATAAAATATCCCCCATGGGAGCTCTGTTTTTCAATTTCTAGAGGGAAAACACTTTTAGCATGCCATAAAGATGCACTTATTCAAGTCAATCCTGTCTCCTTCTGCCCAGCCCCCATGTCACCATCACAACCATGTCACCTTCTCCAGCTTCTGTGCTTGCAAACAGAGGAGGTGCTAGTTTTCACCATAAAAGGAGAAGCAGCAATGTTCCACGAATGTTTCCTTTTAGTTGGAAACAACTAAAGACAGGGTTCATGGCCGCTCTCTTGACAGAAGAGGGGAATACAGGGCTTTTGAAACAAAAAGGGGAAGCTGCAAGAAATTAAGTGAGGAGGTTCAGTAAATAATTTGAAATTTAAGAAGGTGACAATGAAATAATGGGGGAATTCAAAGATGCCTTGTATTTTATAGTCTTTCTGTTTCATATTAACCTGCAAAATCACCTTTATTGACTCACCAAGAAGAGCAGGATTCCTAACAATTCCAATGGCAATGCCTGCCATTTTCCATCGTCTTTGATCCTCATTTGGTTGAAGAAGGTATTTAAGTTCAAACATGACTTCGGAGTTCTTATAGCAAGGCAAAGCCAAAAGTCATGCTAACAATGTTAAACACAAAGAATTTCTGAGTAATTGTTTTTCTGATTTTCAAAAAACCATGTACTTCTCACAGTTGTCGTAAGTGTATTTCAAAGTTCAAGAAAATGGGACAGGGCTAATTTTTACACTAAATTGAGTTATTTACCTACACGACCAAATTTCTCTAATTTGTTCTAAATGTGGTATTCTGGGCGCCTGGGTGGCTTAGTCATTATGCGTCTGCCTTTGACATACAAATGGCAAACAGACACATGAAAAAATGTTCATCATCACTAGCCATCAGGGAAGTTCAAATCAAAACCACATTGAGATACCACCTTACACCAGTTAGAACGGTCAAAATCAACAAGACAGTAAACAACGTGCGCTGGAGAGGATGTGGAGAAAGGGGAACCCTCTTACACTGCTGGTGGGAATGCCAGTTGGTGCAGCCACTTTGGAAAACAGTGTGGAGATTCCTCAAGAAATTAAAAATAGAGCTTCCCTATGACCCTGCAATTGAACTACTGAGTATTTACTCCGAAGATACAGATGTAGTGAAAAGAAGGGCCATATGTACCCCAATGTTCATAGCAGCAATGGCCACAGTCGCCAAACTGTGGAAAGAGCCAAGATGTCCTTCAACAGATGAAAGGATAAAGAAGATATGGCCCATACATACAGTGGAATATCATGTCTCCATCAGAAAGGATGAATACGCAACTTTTGTATCAACATGGACAGGACTGGAAGAGATTATGCTGAGTGAGGTAAGTCAAGCAGAGAGAGTCAATTATCATAAGGTTTCACTTCCTTGTGAAGCATAAGGAATAAAATGGAGGACATGAGGAGATGGAGGGGAGAAGTGAGTTGGGGGGAACCAGAGGGGGAGACGAACCATGAGAGACTGTGGACTCTAAGAAACAAACAGGATTTTGGAGGGGAAGGGGTGGTGAGTTGGGTGAGCCTGGTGGTGGGTATTAAGGAGAGCACATATTCCATGGAGCACTCGGTGTGGTGCACAAACAATGAATTTTGGAACACTGGAAAAAAGAAAAAGCATCTGCCTTCGGTTCAGGTCATGATCCCAGAGTCCTGGGATCGAGCCCCGCATTGCGCTCTCTGCTCATCGGGAAGCCTGCTTCTCCCTCTCCCACTTCCCCAGCCTGAATACCCTCTTGCTGTCTGTCAAATAAATAAATAAAATCGTTTTTAAAAAATGGTATTCTTAAAAAATGCGATAAAATTTGTTTGCCTTGGTATTAACTGCTTTATGTCAGGAAACAGGTGTCACTGATTACGTCATCGATCTCTTATAGGTAGTCCCATGATTCAGAGGTCTTCATTACTTACAAACATTATTACTGACCCTTCCATAAAGACTTCCACAATTTCATTCATTCTGTGGTAACAGGTCATCTGTAACACATTACACAGAATCCAGAAAAGTAACAGTTTACAGAAGTAACAGTATATACAGAAGCTTAAGAATCAAATGCTTGTTAGTGACAAAATTCTCTTTTGGCAAAGGCCCTAAACACCAATTTTTTTTTCTCTAAAAATGGAAAGCTATTCAAATAAACTCTATGGCTGACAGGTGAAATATTAGAAATTTAATTAGAAGTACAACTCATCTCACTTGGAAAGGAGGGTCACGAGATTGCTTTCTGCTCTATGATTCTGACTCATCATCGGTTTCCTTTCCAAAAAGATAAACTATAAGCAACTTCTTAAATAGTTTGAGAGTCTTCTACTGTTCACCACTCCTCTTGAAAAGTAACATTTTCCCCCTATTCTTACAGAAACATTCACCAAGAAGTCATAACACCAGGGCACAGATAAGACTTTGGCCTCTCAACTTTTGAAAGAACAAGAGGAGTAATTTTTTTTTCCTTTTTCAAGTTTTTATTTCAATTCCAATTAATTAACATACAGTGTAGTGCTATTTTCATGTGTAGAATTTAGTGATTAGACACTTTTTTTTTTTTTTTTTTAAGTAGGCTCCATGCCCAGGGTATAACTCAATACAGGGTTTGGACTCAACACACTGAGATCAAGACTTGAGCTGAGATCAAGAGCCAGAGGTGTAATTGACTGAGCCATCCATGTGCCCCTGATTCAACACTTCTATACAATACCCAGTTCCCCGGGGCACCTGGGAGGCTCAGTCAGTTAAACGTCTGCCTTGGGCTGAGGTCATGATCCCAGAGTCCTGGGATTGAGCCTCGCATCAGGTTCCCTGCTGGGCGGGAAGCCTGCTTCTCTCTCTCCCACTCCTCCTGCTTGTGTTCCCTTTCTCACCGTGTCTCTCTCTGTTAAATAAATAAATAAATAAATAAAATCTTTAAAAAAAAATAACAATACCCAGTGCCCATCACAAGTGCACTCCCGAATCCCCACGACCCAGTGAACCCACCCTCCCACTAGGAAGTATCAATCTGTTCTCCATGATTAACAATCTGTTTTCTGGTTTGCCTTTCTTCCCCTACTCCACGTTCATGTTTGGTTTCTTAAATTCCACTTGTGAGTGAAATCATATAATATTTGTCTATGAGGAATGACTGAACACTCAAACAGCTAACACTACCTTGAGACTCCAGTGAAAACTTGTTCTTGTTCAAGTCACCATCATCTAAAATCAAACTTTTGCGCACACTGAGAAAGAGGGGAAGGAGCACAGCAAAGACAAAAATTACTTAGAAGAACGAAAAGAGAATGAATTTATTTATTTTTTTTTAAGATTTTATTTATTTATTTGACAGAGAGAAATCACAAGTAGATGGAGAGGCAAGCAGAGAGAGAGAGAGAGAGAGAGAGAAGGAGAGAGAGGAGGAAGCAGGCTCCCTGCCGAGCAGAGAGCCCAATGTGGGGCTCGATCCCAGGACGCTGAGATCATGACCTGAGCCGAAGGCAGCGGTTTAACCCACTGAGCCACCCAGGCGCCCCAAGAGAATGGATTTAAAAGAGAATGGATTTAGGGGCGCCTGGGTGGCTCAGTGGGTTAAGGCCTCTGCCTTCGGCTCAGGTCATGGTTCCAGGGTCCTGGGATCGAGCCCCACATCAGGCTCTCTGCTCGGCAGGGAACCTGCTTCCTTCTCTCTCTCCTTCTCTCTCTCTCTCTCTCTCTCTCTCTCTGCCTACCTGTGATCTCTATCTGTCAAACAAATTAAAAAAAAATCTTAAAAAGAAAGAGAGAATGGATTTAAAATCCATCGAGCCCTACTAAGAGTGGGCAAGGAGCCAAGGTAACCATTTTGAAACACTAAAGCATTTTGCTAAAACACCAGCAACTCTCCGATTCCCTCTTCTTTCCATCCCCTCCCAGCCCAAAGACATATTTAAATGAAAATTGTTATTTAAATGAAAGTACAGTTACATGTAGGATCACGTTAAGAATGAAAACTATAGCAGCATTATTTGCAAAAGCCAAGATACAGAAGCAGCGCAGTGTCCATTGATTGGTGAATGGATAAAGATGTGTATATGTATACATTTTGTATATATACATATACACATAATGGAATATTACTTAGCTATAAAAATGAATGAAATCCTGCCATTTGCAACAACATGGATGGAGCTAGAGAGTATAATGCTAAGTGAAATAAGTCAGAGAAAGACAAACATCCTATGATCTCACTCGTGTGGAAGTTAAGAAACAAAACAAATAAGCAAAGGGGAAAAATGCAAGAGAAATTGTCAAAGCAAGAAACAGACTCGAAATTATAGTGAACAAACTGATGGTTACTAGAGGGGTGGGGGTGGGGGGATGGGTTACATGAGTGATAAGGATTCAGCAGTGCACCTGCTGTGATGAGCACAGGCTGTTATTTGGAACTGTTGAATTACTGTATTGTACACCTGAATCTAATATAATGCTCTATGTTACCTGAAATTACAAAAAAAAAAAAAAAAACAAACAAACCTTGAGTAAATAAAAAGTAAATTAAAAAACACAAGAATTCCAAAACTGTAGGGCTTTAAAAGTACAGTACACTACTACTATGCTGGATGAAAGAAGTTAAAAAAGTTAAAAAATTGTTCTCTTTTCTTCTTTTTCGTCCTTCTCACCATTCTGGTAAAATATGGTATTAGTTTTACTCAGACCTAAGTAGACACGCAAAAAAATATATATATATATACAGTAGTGTTCAGCCCACCATGGTGATCAAAATATGTGAATTTACCTATGAAAGGTCTAAGAACAAAAGGGTTAAGTGACAGCAGTATATTGGCAAGGTCATCAGCCACTTACAACTCAGGCCACATCATTTTTGCCTTCCTTCCTATCTCCCGCAGTGGTCTGCTCACATGTCAAACTCCTCCTCCAGCATCACTTTTTCCATGAATCCCCAGAACTCCCAGGTAGAAATGCTCATTCTCTTCTTCCTGTTATAACTATCTGTTTACCTTCCACTACTGCTGCATTTATCACAATATCACAATATGTGTATGTTTACATGTATTCAGTAGTCTGTAATTTCCCGTAGATCAGGAACTCTCCTACCTTTGGATCCCAGGACCTCAGACAACATCTGCCATAGAGTAGATACTCAATAATGGTCTGAATATTTGAAGAGTTTTCTAGTATCCTGTTCCTTAACGTTCCTTGTCAGATCACCGCACAGTCTTGGAATCTTTCCTACCATTCAATTCAGAAGGACGTTTCCCAACATACATGAAACACCCCATCCTGCTGTAATTCTCCTCTCCACCCCCAAGTCAACAAACAAGTTTGTGCCCACTCAACTCCCAAGTTCTCATCCAATGATCTTTATTATTGCTTCATTCTCTGAAAAAAAATTTTTTTTTCCTCTCTGCTGCACAACTGTGACCCAAGGAAGATCCCAGTCCAATTCAGGATGTGCTTAGAGTCATTTTGATCATTATTTTTGAGCACGTTGTCAGTACGTAGGCTAAGCACTAGTTCTAGGGCTATTCTCCACGCAAGCCGGGAAAACCAACTCCTTGGTTTCCTTTCTTTTAGGCCAAGATTCCTCCGAGCCTCAGTTTCCCCAAAACTATTAGCTCCTGAATGGTTAAGAGCAAACATGAAGGTAATAATTTTTCAATGTGTGTCTTACTAATACCCAAAAAAGTTACTTAAATATGTATATATTTAATTTCCAAGGGACAATATAATGATTCATAACTAATAACAATCCCCAGCCCCACTCATCAAGCTCTGCATCGGGAAATAGGTTTTTATTTTTTTTGTTTTTTTTTTTTTAAGATTTTATTTATTTATTTGACAGAGAGAAATCACAAGTAGATGGAGAGGGAGGCAGAGAGAGAGAGAGGGAAGCAGGCTCCCTGCTGAGCAGAGAGCCCGATGCGGGACCCGATCCCAGGACCCTGAGGCAGCGGCTTAAACCACTGAGCCACCCAGGTGCCCCGGGAAATAGGTTTTAAAAACTATCTAGATTTCTCTTTCCAGGATGAATTAAAATGACCAGAATGGACCGTATCTTCTAGTTACCTAGGACCCGTCCCTAGTTCATACTTGTCATCCTGAGGTAATTATTAACAGCACCCTTTTTCATTCTCAAATGTGTCCTGGCTCGGACAATGAAGTATACGATCATCCTTAGCCTAACTGTCATACTGAGACACTTGACAGCACCCTCTGACGTCACAACTCTATTTCACTACTTGGCCCAAGGTAAGAAAATCCGTCACCAACCAGCTTTTCCTTTTCATAAACCTCCACTCTAACAGCACAACCACAAAACCTAGCTTTCCAGTAAAACAAACTTGTTTCTCAAATTGGAAGGATATACTTTTGGCCTTTGCTACCAAATCAGGTCAACAATGTTAACCAACTAGATGTCTTGTTACACAGTGGGAAAATGGATGCAAAATAAGTCATTTCCACTAAACAAAATTCATATGTGAGATAGTGATTATCTCTATGAATTACATACATTTTTTCTATTAGTTATATCTATTTCCAGTGACTTACTTATAGAGGAAAAGGGAAAAAAAGCTTTCTACCAAAAGCCAATTTGATGTCTCTTCCAAGGCTATACTTAAACATATGAAAGAAATTGTTATTCTCTTTTCCTGTTCTATCAACACTAAGTTGCCTTTGCTGTGATAATAACAAGGCTTAGTGCTCTAAGGTGAGGGGAAGCAATAGAGAATCATTTGAGGATTACTTTCATTTTACCCCAAGGATACAGACAAGCTCTTGAGATTTTAGATTTTAGAATGATGAAGGAGGCACTATGGCAAAATAACTAAAGCCAGGTGCTCATTTGGGGTTGTTGTTTTTTTCCTGGAAATAAAAGGCCTATCTTCCTGAAATCCTAGATTTTTAATTATGTATTTATTTTTAAGAAGGCTCCATGCTGGGCTCCAATGCAAGGCTTCAACTCATAACCCTGAGATCAGGACCCAAGCCAAGATCAAGGGTTGGATGCTCAACCAACTGAGCCACCCAAGTATCCTGGGAATTCTAGATTTTTAATGTACTAGTCAACTGTGTGACTTTAAACCAATTACTTAAACTGTCTGACCCTCGTTTTGTTCATCGGTTAATGAGGGAGAATAATACCATTTCTGTCATCATTGGTTCTGAGAATTAAAGTCACTTTAATTCTAGAAAACAACATTCAAATAACAATTATTATGATATGTGGTGCTAACCCTGGAAGGAGAAAGAGAATATAGACGGTTTAGAAGACTGAATGCATCTGCAGGACAACTTTAGAAACAAAAATCATACCCTTTCAGACCAGGATGTTGGTGGTATTTCTAATAATGGAGTCGTTAGGGAAGTAGTGCCTGTATTCTTTTCCTAGGTTGCTATAACCAAGTACCACAGACTGGGTGACTTAGAACTATACAGATTTATTCTCTCACAAAGCCTTCAGAGGGAAAATCTCCGCCTTGCTTCTCTCCTAGCTTCTGGTGGTTGTTGACAACCCTTGATGCTTCCTGGTCTGTGGCAGCTTAACTCTAATCTACGCCATTATCTTCACTTGGCCATCAGTCCTCCGGGTGTCTGTGTCCAGATTTCACTCATCTTATAAGGACACCAGTCATAATGGATTCAGGGACCACCCTATTCTGGTATGACTACATCTTGACTTGATTGCATCTGCCACGACAGTATTTCCAAATAAACTCACATTCACAGATTCCAGATTCATCATGAATTGGGGGCACTCAGGGTCAACTCAGCTACCTGGCTGAAAAAGGTCAGCACAGACTCAATACCCAAGAAACTTGATATAATCCTTATGGGTGGAGTTTTACTGAAATTTAAAGGATATTAGGGGATCCCTCCACCTTTTCTAAACATAGCCAACCTTTTATATTTCCAAGATGAAAGCGAAAAGGGCTTTTCATTGTTTCCACTTGTCTTAATTACCATTCGGACTGTTGCTGGGATACTCAATAATTTTCTCCTCATAGTTTTGCGCTGACACTTGTATTTTATGTGAAATAACCCTATTCACTAAATTTACTTTATTAGGAGTAAATGCGGGTGAGCAATTAGGATTCAGCATCAATGTGGCAACATCACTTTAATTTCATCAGCAACAACCCCAGAAGTTAGATTCAGTGGTCCAATCCCCTTATCTGGCCAAACCATTATTCAACTTTTAAACTTTCTATTTCAAAGTCTTTTGATAAGGCATACAGTCACTAGCTCAACACAAATTCTCCCACATTCTATCCCTAGTCCCCACGGTCTTATACCAGGTCCCATCACACATTTATTGTACCTGCTGGAGCCCTGGAAGCCGGAGTTTGCCAGCCCTGAACTCCATTATCTCTTATAACCCATGGTCCTGAAACTGGCCCTCCCCACCCCAGCTACACCCTTCACTCTACTCCATTTCACCCCAAATCCCCTCACTTGGCAATTATGGGGCTAACCATTTTTTCTTGTTATTCAGTTGTTTTGTAATTATTCTCAGTCCAGCTTTTTCTCCTCCACAACTAGATTAAAAATAGCTTTGTATTTTGTATCCTCCCACAGCACCTAGCCTAACAATCTGCACAGAACAGACATTCAAATGCATGCTGGCTAAAAACCAAAGGGCCAGCAAGACAACATCCTGCCATTATCCTCGTCTTCCAAGGCTCGACAGAGTGCCACCCTTAGAGCTAGACAGAGAAGCTTCCAAATGTAGAAGGCCTGGTCCTGAACCTCATCCATCAATGGAACACTGAGGCCGTAGGACCAAGGGGTCATGCCCACTTATAGTCCATGTTCTCTCCCCAGCTTCACAGCCATTCTCCAGGCACTTAAGACCCTGGAATTCCACTGGCCTTGGGCCCACTTCCATGGCCTATGTGGGCCCTTCCTCAATACAGCCTCTTGACCATGAGCATGCCCCTAGAATGTACATTCCTAGTCTTGAAGGGTAGCCAAGGGACAGATGTTTTGAGGGGGTGTGGACAAAGGTTGGATGTGCTGGCAAGAGAGCAATTCAAACCTTCTGCACTGTGGGGATGGGTGGTATGTGGTGAGGGGATGCCAGCTTGACATCCAACTTCCATATGTACCCTTGCCTGGGTCCAGCAAGTGTTAAGTGGTCCAATGGGCACGCAGGGTTAATGAGGTAAATATTAATGGCAAAACTCTCTTATCTCTCACTTTCACACAGGATGTACTCTCCAGCCTCATTATTATTTTGATATAGATCTACCCATTAGAGAAATAACAGACTTTTAATTATTAGCTGAAAGAATGATTGATTTAAAAGAATACCTGTTTTCAACCAGAGCTTCTATGAGCTGAAGAAAATTCAAAAGCATGTAAGGATGGTAGATACTATTGGCTACATAAGATTCTTCTGAGTTAGCCAGTATTTCTGGACCAGCCCCATTACACAAGAAAATTGGGAATGATGTCACATGGTCACATTCAAATCAATATCCATCCTGAAATAACCATAACCGCAGAGCATATCTAGGTTCCAAACACATGATTATAAAATACATTCCAGTTAGGCACTGCAGTGTGAAATCAATTTGACAGTACTAATGAAAAATGCATCTAAAATATCTTTGAAGTAGCCATTAAATCACACTTTATATATTCCCCTATGATCCAACCATTATCTATACTTTGAAATCTAAAGAGAATCTAATGGGAGATGGAAATGAGATGGCGTTTGCAGAATTTCACCGAAGTCAGGTTGTCCACAGGAGAAACGAGATTAGTTATAGGCTACAGTGTGCATATTAGAACAGTCATTTCCACATTTTCTCTCATACACTGGAAAATTAGTTACAGCAAGCCTCAAGCTCAGACTTAAGATTTTCCCTTACTGGTTATGACATTGTGAGCTAATTCCTCTATGGGAATTTTAATTTAAATCCTCTATGGGAATGAAAACTCAGCTCTTTTACACTGTTGGTGGGAATGCAAGTTGGTGCAGCCACTTTGGAAAACAGTGTGGAGATTCCTCAAGAAATTAAAAATAGAACTTCCCTATGACCCTGCAATCGCACTACTGGATATTTACCCCAAAGATACAGATGTAGTGAAAAGAAGGGCCATCTGTACCCCAATCTTCATAGCAGCAATGGCCACGGTCGCCAAACTGTGCAAAGAACCAAGATGCCCTTCAATGGATGAATGGATAAGGAAGATGTGGCCCATATACACTATGGAGTATTATGCCTCCATCAGAAAGGATGAATACCCAACTTTTGTAGCAACATGGATAGGACTGGAAGAGATGATGCTGAGTGAAATAAGTCAAGCAGAGAGAGTCAATTATCATATGGTTTCACTTATTTGTGGAGCATAACAAATAGCATGGAGGACATGGGGAGTTAGAGAGGAGAAGGGAGTTGGGGGAAATTGGAAGGGGAGATGAATCATGAGAGACTATGGACTCTGATAAACAATCTGAGGTGTTTGAAATGGCGGGGGGTGGAAGGTTGGGATACCAGGTGGTAGGTATTATAGAGGGCACGGATTGCATGGAGCACTGGGTGTGATGCAAAAACAATGAATACTGTTACACTGAAAAGAAATTAAAAAAATATATACATATATATATAAAGAAAACTCAGCTCTGATTTTCCTGATGAAAACAGTATTTGGAAGCCACCTGGTCAGTCTTTGGCTGTCCCTGACTCCATTCCAACATATATGAATGCCTGTTTCTCCATTATAGACTTACAGGAAAAAATGTCAACCTCTTTGGCAGATTAGCTAAGTACTTCCATTCAGCTCTGTGCAGAACTGACGCGCCCACAAACCAACAACAACCCAAACCAAGAATGGTTGGCTAATGTTCTCTCACACAATTTCATGCACATTCTCCAGCTGTTGTTTTCCTTCTGCTCCCTTCTCCTTTCTCAGATTCTGGATCTTCTTGGGTTCTCAGAGGATACCATCTTTCATTTATCCACTAATTTTTTTTTACCATAAAAACATTGTCCTGCAGATAAGCAGGGTTTTTAACATTCTTTATTGTGATTGTGACATGTGGTCGACCACCAGCTGACAAACCCATCCTCTGTCTACCTTATCCTGTCCCCTTCCCCTATGAAGTCCATCTCTAACAGATACAACACTAAGAGTCTAGGCATACACACACACACTCATCCACCCATCCTTTCACAGGACTTCAAGTCACCGGGCCATCAGATGCTGAAGCTGCCTAAGGACTGAAGCTGAGCCTGCTGTACATGGCAACCTGCCCTGCTCCTGAAGTCTGGTCAGTTTCAGCCCACAGGAGAAAATATAGAGAGAAAAATACATGAAAAGGATTGTTTTCCTACTAGATCTTTGGGAACCAATCTTTTAAAAGGGGGGTTAATATTAATAATATTATAAAATATTATAATATTAATAATAATATAAAATATTATTTTATATAATAACATAAAAATAATAATATAAAAATGTCTACATGGGCAGCCAATTATTTCCAAGAGTTTTTAAGACAAAATAGAATCTATAATATTCAGATTCTGGGGGATTATTATTTATTGTTGTTGTTATTGTTTTGGGGGGCTTGGTTTGTTTTGGTGGGGAATTAAGGTGAACAGTGAGGAAAAGGTAGAGGCCTTGGGAAACTGAGAGATGAGCAAATCTAAGAAAAAGTTTTAGACATGAAAATAAAGGCAGGAAAGATGCTCTGAGAAGTTTGAGGATTTTAAAGTCTTGGTCTGGGGCACAAACAAAGAATTTGTTGATGAACTTCACTATCTAGAGCTGAAAACTGACAAGGTCTTCTTGGTCCCATACTCTGAGGGTTGTTACATGTTATACCAGCTGATAAATACAATGATCTTTTTCCTTATGGTATACTATTTACAATAATTATTTTCTGTCCCTTTATGAATTCCAACATCACCTCACCAAGCATACGTTCTGATATAATAAAGAGATCAAATGCTACAAAAGATCCAGTTCCTCCAGCAAGCAGAGGTAATCTCTTCAAGAATCCTCTACCAGGGTATCCCTGGTTAGCTTTGATAACTCAGAGAAACAGAAGCTAATTTTAAACTAAGGTTTGCATTTTAATATGCCTCAGACATTTTGTGTTATTATAACCAAATTTAATTAGTCCTGTTAAGCACCAGAATTAAAGTGCCTAAAACAATCTGATTCTCACCTACTTTCTATCTAGCATCAAGCAACGAAAAACTTGCCCGACAAGAGAATGCTATAGTATCAGCAGATGGGTAAAACGAAGGGTAGCTCAAGCCAGGGTTTTCTAAAGGTTGCCACCTACTGTGTCACTATGAGAATCCAGAAAGGACCACTGCCATTTACCTAGTGGTGATATGACCTGCTGGAAAAGTATGTCCCAAAAGACTTATCAAAATCCCCAACTAGCTTTATGGACACCAACAATCCTCATACATCATTCAGAGGAAATTCATAACTGTTTATTATTATTTTTTTAAAGATTTTATTTATTTATTTGACAGAGAGAGATCACAAGCAGGCAGAGAGGCAGGCAGAGAGAGAGGAGGAAGCAGGCTCCCCGCTGAGCAGAGAGCCCGATGCGGGGCTCGATCCCAGGACCCTGGGATCATGACCCGAGCCGAAGGCAGCGGCTTAACCCACTGAGCCACCCAGGCGCCCCCATAACTGTTTATTATTAACGAAAGGGCGAAACCTCAATTTATTAGTCTTATTCTTTGTCTCTCCTCCTCCAACCCAACTCTTGCTTGGAAAGGGCAAGGCTCCTTGCACTGTACCTCTGCCTGAGACTATGCATGAGACAGGGAGAAAGTGAGGAAAGGTTGGTTTACCTACAAACTTTGTGCCAGCCATCACACGCACCATTCTTATAAATGGCATATCAATAAATAGTGTTGTGACCAGATCTTAACCATCTGGGAAAAAAAAGTCACATCTGTATGGCACATCAAAATAAATCCCAGGGACGCCCAGGTGGCTCAGTTGGTTGAACGACTGCCTTCGGCTCAGGTCATGATCCCGGAGTCCCAGGATCGAGTCCCGCATCAGGCTCCCAGCTCCATGGGGAGTCTGTTTCTCCTCGCTCATGCTCTCTTTCATGGTCTCTCTCGCAAATAAATAAATAAAATCTTAAAAAAAAAATCCCAGATGAATTCAAGATGTATGTGAAAAACAATCTCAATGAACAACATACTTCAAGAAAGTAAAGGTGAATGGGGAAATTCAGAATATTTCAGCAACATGTAAAACACACCATTAAAAAGAAGTTGAAAAAAACAAAGGTCTAGCTAGGAAAATCTGCTCCAACATAACAGAATTTGCATTTGTCATGTACAGAGCTATTTCAAATCAATGTTTAAGAGATCATATCAACAGGGAAAGTACAAAAAGGCAATTTGCAAAAAGAAAATGCAAGTAGGCATATGAAAAAATATTTCTTCACTATAATAAAAGAGTACAAATTAAAATCACGACATCCTGTATTTTGTCTATTACAAAGGCTATTTGTCTATTAGCGGGAATGTCAGAAAGCACACAATTTCAATTCATTTCTGCACCACCTGTGTGCAGCCATGTGATGGACAGGACAGCTTGCATCATCATTCAAAATGTGGTATTATGTCATCCAGAGATTCAAATTATAAATATGCAACCTAAAGAAACTGTAGGACAGGTAACAAAGATAAAGGTAATAGGACAGTGATTACAATGTTGTACATAATATCCAAAAATTAATTTAAAAAAAGTACACAGTGGTAGGAGATGAAATCAATCAGTCACAGTGATGTTACCCAATGCAACTGTCACACAGCCAAAAAAAAAAAAAAAATCAATGCAGATACATACTTACTGACACGGAATGACGTTCCTAGCATGGTAAGTGAGAAAGTAACACATAAAACCTACCTTGCCAGAAGGGAGTATAGTAAAGGTTAGGAGAGCTCCCTGGGCTCAAATTCTAGGTCTGCCACTCACTTGGTGCCTACCCTTGAACCTCATCGCCTCAGGAAAATGGGACTGATAATAATACATGCACAGAGAGCAGTGTTTATTCCATAATTAACACCACCAAGTGTGTTATCTTCAGGCAAAACCAATCTGGATTATTTTTATGCTTACACGCATGAACACATACACACACTTTTCAAGTGGAATTATAGTCACCAATAGCCATGGGGGCCATCACTGCATAGTAGGAATACAGTGTTTTTTATCGCTCATGCATAAAAAGACAAAATTCCATTCCCATTTGGTTATGAGAGTATTGCCTATATTAGTTGTCCAAGTGTAAACCCTAAGAGTTTTTGCTAAATTATTTTTTTTTAAGTGTAGCAGTTTACTGTCCTGAAGGGCAGGGATACAGGACCTGGGTGACTCAGTGGGTTAAGCCTCTACTTTTGGCTCAGGTCATAATCTCAGGGGCCTGGGATGGAGCCCCGCGTTGGGCTCTCTGCTCAGCGGGAGCCTGCATTCTCCTCTCCCTCTGCCTGTCTCTCTGCCTACTTGTGATCTGTCTGTCAAATAAATAAATAAAATCTTTTAAAAAAAAATGAAGAGCAGAGATAGAGTTCTTTTTTCCTCCCTATTCTCAGTGTGAGGGCTTCATATCCTGTAGGCTATTCTAATACTGAAGTTATCCGTTTTATATGAATTTTAAAATGATATTAACTATTAATAAAAATTTCAGATCCCCAAGATAATTGTGTCAAAACATTCTCTGATAAGACTTTGAGCTGCAAGGCTTACATTTTTAAAATGAAGATGCGAGCTGCATTATATTTCTTCCTAAACCTGCAGGAAAATGTGAGCATCCCACTCTAAATTGTTCACAGACGTGGAGCTTATTACCCTATGCTGGAAGCCAAATTGGGATCTCATTTCTACTTTGACAATTAAAGATAAAATCTTGTACTTGAATTACATGTTTTTGTGGGTGATTTTTCTTTTTTAAAATGCAAATGCAGAAGTGATGTTTTTTTATCCATCTGACTAGCAAAAATTAAAGCCAGATCATAACGAAATGTTGGTGAATGTACAGGGGAGTTGAAATTTGCATGCATTGCTGTTGGGAACAGTAAATTAGTACAGATGCTTTCGAGAGACTCTGGAAATAATTATCAAAAATAAAACTCTTCCCTAATCTAGATTGTTTTTAAAAATTTTTATTTTATTTGAGAGAGTGAGTGAGCAAGAGAGAGAGCATGAGCAGGGGAGGGGCAGAGAGAGAAGGAGATGTCCTGCCAAGCAGGGTTCAATCCCAGGACTCCGGGACCATGACCTGAGTTGAAGGCAGATGCTTAACTGACTGAGCCACCCAGGCACCCCTAGACTGCTCTTTGCATACTATGAAATTATTTCATTTTCTTAGATGTGATCATTTTATTGTGGTTACATAAAAGAATAACCTCGTGCTGCACCTGGGTGGCTCAGTGGGTTAAAGCCTCTACCTTCGGCTCGGGTCATGATCTCAGGGTCCTGGGATCGAACCCCGCATCGGGCTCTCTGCTCAGCGGGGAGCCTACTTCCTTTTCTCTCTCTGCCTACTTGTGACCTCTCTCTCTCAAATAAATAAATAAAATCTTTAAAAAAAAAAAAAGAGAGAGAGAGAGAGAATGACCTCGTTATTGGAAGCTCAATGAGGGAATATTTAGGAACATGTAATCCAAACTTTAAAAGATACAGTTAGGGGCGCCTGGGTGGCTCAGTGGGTTAAAGCCTCTGCCTTCGGCTCAGGTCATGATCCCAGGGTCCTGGGATCGAGCCCCGCATTGGGCTCTCTGCTTCCTCCCCTCTCTCTCTGCCTGCCTCTCTGCCTGCTTGTGATCTCTGTCTGTCAAATAAATAAATAAAATCTTTAAAAAAATAATAATAAAGTAAAAGATACAGTTATAAAAAAGACCCTTGGCTCACCCATATATGCATACAGGTATGTGTCTATATGTGTGTCTACATGTTTATCTGTATATAAAAATGCTATAGACTGAATGTTCGCGTCTCCCCGAAAATGCCTAAGTTGAAACCTAATCCCCAGGATGATGGTATTAGGAGATGGGTCCTTTGGGAAATGCTTAGATCATGAATGGGATTAGTACCCTTGTAAAAGAGATTGCAGGAAGATCTATTTCCCCTTCTGCTATGTGAGGACACAGCAAAAAGACAGCTGTCTATGAACTATCAAGTGGGCTTCCGCCAGACACAGAACCTGCTAGCACTAGATATTGAACTCCCAGGGGCGTCGGGGTGGCTCAGTCGGTTAAGTGTCTGCCTTTAGCTCAGGTCATGATCTCAGGGTCCTTGTCCCTCTCCCTCCGCTGCTCCGTCCCCACCACGGCTTGTGCCCTCTCACTCTTGTGCTCTCAAATAAACAAATATTTTTTTTTAAATCTTTTTTTTTGTTAAAGATTTTATTTATTTATTTGTCAGAGAGAGAGAGGGAGAGCGAGCGAGCACAGGCAGACAGAATGGCAGGCAGAGGCAGAGGGAGAAGCAGGCTCCCTGCCGAGCAAGGAGCCCGATGCGGGACTTGATCCCAGGACCCTGAGATCATGACCTGAGCCGAAGGCAGCTGCTTAACCAACTGAGCCACCCAGGCGTCCCTTTTTTTTAAAAATCTTAAAAGAAAGATATTGCACTTCCCAGTCTCCAGAACCAGAACTAAAAGGAATACATTTCTATTATTCTTAAGCCATCTAGCCCGAGGTATTCTGTTATAGTAGATGGAAAACACACAGACACACACACACACAGACACACAGAGGGAGAGGAGGAGTGGGTAGGAGGGAGAGAAAGCGAGATGGGGAAAGAGGGAGGAGAAGGAGAGAAAGCGTCCGTGATAAAATTAAATAATTTACGTAAAATGAAAGCAGTTGAGTATTGCATGCTCTTCTGAGTGTTTCACAGATGTGAAATTTTCAGAACCGAAGAGTTGGAGAAAAAAACGTGGCATATCTTCATGTGTACAAGGCAGCATGCCCTACTCCACTGTTTGTAATTGTGAAGAACTGAACATTACCCAAATGTCCAAACAAATGCATATTTGTTGGATGAAATGCTTTACAGGAATAACAAGGAGTGCACTGAATCTAGTGTACAGCTATAGATAGATCTGATCAGGGCTGAATCAAAGTTAAATAAAAGCAGGTTGCCAAAAGAGACTTACATACTATGTATTTAAAGGTTTTATAATACACACAAAATGTGTTGTCTCGTGGTTGCAAAGATATAAAACTATGAAGAATGGATTCAGGGAAGTCACAGTAGATACAGGACAGTGGATACTAATGGGGTATTTATGGAGGATCATGAGGAAAGAGACAAGGCTTACAGGTAATATTGATGAAAGCGATCCAATTCTGAGCACCACACCTGGGGAAGTATTTTTAGTCTGTGTTTGTTTTAGTTTTTGCTCAATGGACAAAATATTTCAGAAAGGAATAAAATGGACTCATCATACAACTCCATCATTTCAGGTCACCATCCCATCATCACAAAGGCATCTCCATTTGTATGTTAACAAATCCTAGAGAACCAAGCCTTCCTCCCCCTGACAACCCAGACCAGTCACAACTGTGTGCTCTGAGCTCTCCCGCTTCTCTCTCCTAACAAATTCCAGTTTGGCAAACCAGAAGCTTCCTTGGAAATTAATCTGCCAGTAACTAGGATGTCACACACATGCCACGCATCCTTCTTCTTTTTCATTATGGTAACCAAGCAGGCTCTTTAGGACAAGGACCCTCTTGAAATCTTTTCTTTGACGTGGGTTATGGTTAATGTAAAAATAAACCCGTGGGTAGGGATGTCCCTCCACTGCAGCCCTGCCTTGTGTCTGCTGGCAAGGAATCATGCAGTAGATACATATATCAAATAATTGAATGGTTAAGTGAATAAGAAAGAAAGGAGACAGGAGAGAGAAATAGAAAATAGAAAGATAAAGAAGCAAATGATTCAGTGGGACCATGGTGAATTAGCAAAGCCAGCCCCATTTCCCAAATTTATTAAGCCCAAAAGCAATTCTGTTCCCCTGAGAAAATAGCCAGAATATGGTGCCTATCAACAGAATCACTGAGAAGTCAAAGAAGACCATCTTGTTATTCCCAGTGTCTTTATGTTCTAGGGCAAGTATGGACACTTTGTTCAGTGCCTCTCTCCATAATTGTTCAAACAATAATTTATTAAGTACAAAATTCTGGTTAACAGGGAATGGGAATGGCCACATTAGGGAATTTTTTGTTTTTTTTTGGCAGGAGATGAAACTGTCTTTTCAATGACAGATGAAAATGTGATGGAAAAACAAGAGCTGGTCTGGATAAAAGGCCCAAAGTAGTAAGCCAAGTCTAAAACCATTCCTCTTCCAGTGGTACAAGGGTACAGTAGTTAATAGGTGAATTTCATGGGAGAAAATGGCACCCTAAAAGGATAAGCCACCTTTAACTTCCACCACTAACCTAGACAATCCCTGATCAAAAACAATAACTACTACAACACCACCACTTTCCAAGAGAGGGTATCATCTGTAAACTTTTTTTTACATTTGCAACTCATAATCCAATTTTTGAGGGAGGAATCAGAAGGAACCTTAGGGACTATTTTCCCCAATGCCCACATTTTGCCCATGCGCTCGGAAAGCCAAAAGTCTCCTTACATTTTAGATGCACAACCCAGAACTCTAGCTCTTCATTTCCAGTTTTCTTCCTGGTACCACTTCTTTTTTTCCTTCACATTCTCCATCCTTGGAAATCTGCCTCAGTTTCCCAGTGTTCTGAGACTTCTCTTAGGAAACCAAATTTAAAATTAAGACAATAAGGTTGTTCGCATACAGATTTGATATTCTATAATATGTTGTTAATGTTCTTAAATGGGATAATGGCATTTCATGTAGAAGAATATTCTTAAGAAGTATTAGAGGTCCCATGCAATAAAAATCAGCAACGTTCAAGTGCTTCAGCAAAACAGAATAGGTAA
This sequence comes from Mustela lutreola, assembly GCF_030435805.1. NCBI lineage: Eukaryota > Metazoa > Chordata > Mammalia > Carnivora > Mustelidae > Mustela > Mustela lutreola. The sequence continues at coordinate 82,552,777 of NC_081301.1, read as the reverse complement.
ACAATCATGGCAACATGGGTACAATTACTGAGCTCAGATAAAAGAGAAGGAGTTCAATATATAATGGCTTCAATTCTTCATTTTTAAAATCTCTCATAATAAAAATGAGGAAATGAAGGTATGTTTTGTTTTTAAAAATCATTGTTTTAAAGCATTTCAAATTTTGAGTCATAGATTCCCTACAACTATGGGGTTCCTCCAACTACCCTGTAAGCTATAAGAGACCTCACTGCAAGAGGGAAGGATAGCCAAGGGTCACTGGTGATCTAAAGAGGGAGGGATTCTTTCTAGTTATGGAGGAGACACGAGGGTTCAATGTGTAGGCACTCAACAGTGTTGGATGACCATTACGCCTAGCAGGAAGACATAGCGTGGGCAGAGGAAAATGATTGGAAAGCTCAGGGAGCTGTTTCATTCAGACTATGGAGTTGGGTCTAGATAACAACAGAGTCTGGAGAGGAGAGAGTGAGGCCTCGATAACAGAGACCATTTTCCTTGTTCTTTTCAACACAACTTTTAACCCAAGTAGGACCCTTCTCATTTAGGTACGACACGACAGGCAGAACCTTGGAATTTGAAGCACTCAGTATCAAGGAGCATGTACCATATTGGAATGTTACATGGACTTTTTTCCATATCTAAGACTAGGGATTTTTGGATTTCAAACTCAGCCATAATTTTTTGAGCACTTAGCGATTGTTATTCTGGCAAGAGTTCACTGTGATTCTTTTTCTTCTAAACATAATACTGTTTAAACTATGTCTTAGTGCTAAAATCTGTCTCCTTTCTCACTTTTGCCACTGTTTTTCCAAATGAAATAGCAAAGTCTTGGTGGGGAATGGTTGTCACAGAACCATTAGACATAGCAATACCTCCAGCTTCCTCACTTCTTGAAATAATATAACATATAAATCCTCTAATTTTCCTCTTCTTCCTATAATAAGCCTTGAGTGGCAGCAAAGTCATCTTTAAAACAAATCTAACCCTAGACACAACATTAGTATACACTATGCGGCAGTAACTGAGAATATGGGATTTTTTTTCAGGCATTGTAAAACAGGTTCAGCATTAGGAAATATAATGATCTATTATTATTATTGGATTAGCCTCTCAATCAATTTAAACACTGTTTGATAAAATTCAGTACCTGTGCCTGATTTTAGTAAACTGGGAATAAAAAGCAACTTTATTAACTTTATAAAATATATTAGGTATTATCCCTAATGGAAATACATATTAAAGCATTCCTACCACAGTCAGGAGAGAAATGTATCTGCCATTGCTGCTCCCATTCTATGTTGTATTGGAGGTCCGAGCCAAAGAATTAAGACAAGATAAAGAAATAAACAGTATCAATAGATAGAAAGAGCTCAAGACTGCTATTTGATTAGAAAATTCTAGAGAGAACTTGCAGCAAAATGGTGAACTGTATTGATGTACATGGGTCCTTTTCTATTACAAACAGAAATTCTGGATAGGATAGAAGGAGCAAAATTTTAAATCTGAAGTCAAGCTTGGATGACAGAGAAATCACTCAGGACTAGAAAAAAAATAGATTGTGCAGTCACTTCTGTCCTCAGATGCTTCATGTGACATAACTTATTAAGACTTTCAGAATACGGCATTTGGGGGTTTCCCAGATAGTATGTCTAAATCTAATGACAGCAAATCATATCTAGAAAATGTGTCTAGGGAGCAGTAGAAACTATGAGCTGTTGTCCACTCAGAGTACATACAGGAGACCCTGAACCCGGAAGTCTTGTATACTGCTCCCATAAGACTAGGGTCAGCGGAGGATGTTGGAGGCTACAGCGGGCCTTCTATACAAGGTCAGAAGCAGCCTATTAAAAAAGACAAAAACAAACAAACAAACAACAACAGAAAACAGATTTTCCATAAAGACACTCATTGCTTTTGTTTATAATTGTATTTTAAAGAAGCAACTTCAAATCACCTAACTCAGTGTTGAATCTCCCTTAGGAAGCACAACAGTGAAAATAGCAACACCTCCCCTGAACACCTAAGTAGGTAGGGCAGAGTATCTCCTCCATCTAATGTTACCTGACTCTGTTCTTACTCCTCCCTTTGAACCTGATTAAAATTTGTTGCTCTAACCACATCTACATGAATCAGAGGACATATCTTCTCTGGATTCTTAGCTATGATTTCACAAATTTCTCTGAGCCTAAACTCTTATTATGTATGAATAATAAATGCACTTGCTTCTTTATTCCCATCAATCAACCATTTAAAGTCCAATTACTCAGAATGGAATCTATCTGCTCTCGAGAAGCTTACTGTTAACAGAACAGATGACAAGTCACCAGAAACACAACATGAAATTCAATGCAAAGACTACCAAGACAGCGAGACAAAGGACTGGTCAGGACTGGAACAAAGGACAGAGTACCCCTTCTTGGCCAGAGGGCAGAATGAAAAAGGGCAGGGGATCTGAATCCTGACAGATGGGTAGCACTCTGATGAATGAAAATGGAAGAAGAGTGTGTTCCAAAGAACGGTATGGGCTTATTATAAAAATACATTTAAGAAAGTGTATGTCATCTGCAAAGAGAAAGAGTTTGACTTCTTCTTTGCCAATTTGAATACACTTTATTTCTTTTTGTTGTCTGACTGCTGTTGCTAGGACTTCCAGTACTATTTTAAACAATAGTGGTGAGAGTGGGCATCCTTGTTGTGTTCCTAATCTTAAGGAAAGGCTTTCAGCTTTTCCCCATTGAGAATGATATTTGCTGTGGGCTTTTCATAGATGGTTTTTATGAAATTGAGGAATGTTCCTTTTATCCCTACACTCTGAAGGGTTTTAATCAGGAAAGGATGCTGTATTTGGTCAAATGCTTTATCTCCATCAGTTGAGAGGACCATGTGGGTCTTGCCTCTTCTCTCATTTATGTGTTCTACCACATTGATTGATTTGCAAATGATGAGCCTCCCTTGCATCCCAGGGATAAATCCCACCTGGTTGGAATGGATAATCCTTTTTCTTTTTTAGATTTTATTTATTTACTTGACAGAGAGATCACAAGTAGGCAGGGAGGCAGGCAGAGAGAAAGGGGGAAGTAGGCTCCCTGCTGAGCAAGGAGCCCAATGCGGGACTCAATCCCAGGACCCTGGGATCATGACCTGAGCCAAAGGCAGAGGCTTAACCCACTGAGCACCCAGGCGCCCCTCCACATTGCTTAATTTATTGGCATATAGTTGTTGGTAATGATTTCTAATAATCAGTCCTATTTCCTTGGTGTTAGTTGTTATCTCTCCCCTTTCATTCAGAATTTTATTAATTTGGGTCTTTCCCTTTTCTTTTGGATAAGTCTGGCCAGTGGTTTATCGATCTTATTAACTCTTTCAAAGAACCAGCTTCTAGTTTTGTTCATTGCATTACTGGGTATTTACCCCAAAGATAAGTAGTGGAAAGAAGGGCCATATGAACCCCAATGTTCATAGCAGCAATGTCCACAATAGCGAGACTGTGGAAGAAGCTGAGATGCCCTTCAACAGGTGAATGGATAAAGATGTGGTCCATATATACAAGGGAATATTACTCAGCCATCAGAAAGGGTGAATACCCAGCTTTTACATCAACATGGATGGAACTGGAGGGCATTATGCTGAGTGAAATAAGTCAATCAGAGAAAGACAACTATCATATGGTTTTGCTTATTTGTGGAACATACAGAATAGCATGGAGGACATTAGGAGAAAGAAGGGAGAAATGAAGGGGGGGTTAGAAGGGGAGACAAATCATGAAAGACTATGGACACTGGGAATCAAACTGAAGGTTCTAGAGGGGTGGGGGGGTGGGGGGGTGGGCAAATCCAGTGATGGGTGTTAAGGAGGGCATGTATTGCATGGAGCACTGGGTGTTATATGCAAACGATGAATCCTGGAACACTACATCAAAAACTGGTAATGTACTGTATGGTGACTGATATAATAAAAAAAATGTTTAAAAAATTTATGTCATGGGGGCGCCTGGGTGGCTCAGTAGGTTAAAGCCTCTGCCTTCGGCTCAGGTCATGATCCCAGGATCCTGGGATCGAGTCCCACATCGGGCTCTCAGCTCAGCAGGGAGCCTGCTTCCTCCTCTCTCTCTGCCTGACTCTGCCTACTTGTGATCTCTGTCAAATAAATAAATAAAATCTTTAAAAAAAAAAATTTATGTCATGGAGTGATGGTGACCATGTGTGTGCAGGCTTATGTGCATGCTTGTGTTGACTGAAGAAATTCTTTTAGCAAGCTTTGAGCCTGCTAAAGTGCATAAAGATTGATTCAATGAAAACAATTTACTTGGCCATTTTTCCCTATCAGATTTTACAAAAAAAAGAGAGAGAGAGAGAGAGAGAGAGAGACAATAAAGAAACAACCTCATATATGCAAATTTTCTCTCAAATTACTGAATATTATAGTGTAATATAAATGGCCCTTCCATCTCTTTTCTTTGGGGATCAGTCATGGATTGATAAGTTCACATTTTCAATCTCAGATTTTTTTTAATCTTTTTTTTTTTAAGATTTTATTTATTTATTTGACAGAGAGAGATCACAAGTAGGCAGAGAGACAGGCAGAGATAGACAGGGAAGCAGGTTCCCTGCCAAGCAAAGAGCCCGATGTGGGGCTTGATCCCAGAACTCTGGGATCATGACCTGAGCCGAAGGCAGAGGCTTTAACCCACTGAGCCACCCAGGTGCCCCTCAATCTCAGCTTTTAACTGCTGAGCTAAAAAATAGAAAATACAAAATAGAAAATGCTTCAATCAGGAGGTTTTAAGTATAGCGTTGTTATGTGACATACACCACTGGGGTTTAGACCAGACAATGATTCTCAAAACATATTAGATCAGTGATCCTTATACTCATGGTTGGGAATTTTTAAATTATATGATGCTAGGGCTCACCCTTAGAAATTCCCAAGGTGATTCTACTATGTCATTATGGTATAGAATTCCTGGGCTAGAGCTACAAACATTTTGTACCTTAGTTTTTGTTTCTAACTTCCAGAAAATAAGTAACAATAAACTACATTGCATTTAAGGAATATACATATGAACCAAACGGAGATAAACTATTTAGACAGAAACAGGTGCTTAATAGTCTCACCAACTTAATGCAGGGTCCTAGCATGTTACCCTGGTTCTCAGCTACTCCAGGAGTGGGTCCTTCTCTACCTAGAGTAGTACAAGCATCTCCCAAATGAGGTCTGCAGAGAGACACATACTTACTTTCAACGAGGACTTACTATGTTTCCATGTTCCTTACGTAAGGGGCTGGAGGAGTGGGGGGTACTGGAAGAATAAAGAAAAAAAATCATCCAAACAAAAATTTTGTTAACTTTCTGGAAAACAACAAACCCATTCCTTCTGACTTCCTGAGCTTAACTGTTCTAGCTGCCACACAGCTAACTGAAAATGTTAGCCACATGAAGCTCCCTTAGCCAGGATGGTAATTCTCAAGTGTCTGGTCTTCCTTTCCAGAGCTTTCACTCCAAACACAAACTTAAAGTGGAATTTTTAAGAGGTGTTTTATTTTTATTTTATTTTATTTTTTTTAGATTTTATTTATTTATTTGACAGAGAGAGATCACAAGTAGGCAGAGAGGCAGGCAGAGAGAGAGAGAGGAGGAAGCAGGCTCCCTGCCGAGCAGAGAGCCCCATGCGGGACTCGATCCCAGGACCCTGAGATCATGACCTGAGCCGAAGGCAGCGGCTTAACCCACTGAGCCACCCAGGCTCCCTTAAGAGGTGTTTTAAAGCAGAGATTTAAATAAACTTCATGTGTCACCTTGTACCTATTTAATATGGCATGGTCCCCTCTAGGCCTCCAAGGGCACCTCAATGGAGGAGGGCAATCAGGAGGAGCTATGAAGCTCATCAGACCTGGTCTCATCCATCCCACTCTGTTAAGTCAAATATCTTCCCAGACCAAATGAATTTGTTAAATTCTTCTGTAAAGGGCCAATAGTGGATAACGAGTCCTAAAGAAGGGAGAACAGTAAGAGTGTATCAGAAAAAAAACACTCTAAAATGCCAAGAAAGTGGTGTCATGATTCCATGCTTTAAACATTGCTTATCCACCAACAGATGAATAGATACACAAAATGTGTGTACATACAATGGAATATTAATCAGTCTTAAAAAGGAAGGAAATTCAGACCCTACCTTAGAAGAGGCCTGGACTTTTTAGCCCTTCAGAGTTTATATTGTGTTTAATCCACGAGTGACCGGGGGTCCTAAAGTGAGGAGCACACTTCCAGCTTCCCCCGAAAGGCCTTGTTTAGATTGCTATTAATGCCATTAGTGCTGGCTAACCACTGGGGTCCACGGGAACAAATGAATGGGCTCCACCTATAAGCCCAGAAATCGAGGATTTTTCAAACCCTCCAGGGGCCTGAGGATCTGACTCAAGACCAACTAATCTAATCCAGAGGTTTTCAGACCAACAGTATATGAGACAGACAAAAGCACAACAGCTCTGCGAGTCCAGAGCCCAGTGGAAGCCAAATGCCTTCTTCCTCCGACCCTATCCCAACCCCACTTCCATAAAGGGCATGCCCAGGGGTGTAATTTTAGGGTGCAGGGGAGAAGGAAAATCCCTGCTTTAGACTGACTTCTTGTTTTACAGGTGAAAAAACAGACCCACAAACACCAGGGCTGGTGCAAAGCAGCCTTTCTGGAAGAAACCCAGATGGAAAATTTCTTTCATAGCCTTTTTAAAGAGAAATTGGTTGGGACATATTTTATCTTCATTTTTAAAAAATTTTGAATTAACATACCATAAAATTAACTTTTTTTATGTACAGTTCTGTTTTAACACATTAGTATAACTACCTCTGCAATCAGGACACAGGGCAGTTCCATCACCCACAAAATTCTCTTATGCCACCCCTTTTTATTCAAACATCTGTCCTGCCCCAGGCCTCTGGCACATACCAACCTGATCTCTGTTCCTATAAATCTGCCTTTTCCAGAATGTCACATACATAGCATCATACAGGATGTAACTTCTGGATGTAACTGGCTGTTTTCACTATGTCTTTGAGAATCATACGTGTTGCTTTTTATAGCTAAGCAGTGTTCCGTTGTATGGATGACCACAGTTCATTTTAATATTCACCCATTGAAGGATATTTGGGTGGTTTCCAGTTTGGGAAATTTTAAAATAAAATTGCTACAAACATTAAAAAAAAAAAAAAAGGAAGGAAACTTGGGTATATGCTGCAACATGGATGACCCTTGGAAACAGTATCATCAGTGAAATAAGCCTGGGCAAATATCATGATTCCTCTTACACAAGGTACCTAGCTAGCATAGGCAAATTCATAGAAACAGAAAGCAGAATAAAGGTTCCCAGGGCCTGGAAGGCAAGGCAACAAAGAGTTGTTGTTTCATGGGTACACAGTTTCTCTTAGGGATGATGAAAACTTCAGGAAATGGAGAGTAGTGATGGAGGTACAATATTCTGAGTGTACTTCATGACTGGATTTTGCGCTTAAAAATGAGTAAGATAGTCAATTTTGTTATGCATATTTCACCACAGTTAAAAAGTATGTTTAATAACAAGTATCTTCTATGTCTTAGGCCCACGCTTAGCACAAAACAAAGGAAGCTATAATCTGATTATATTTCCCTTAAGCTGGCTAATTTACTACCGTACTAAAAAACTATCAAATATAGATCTTATTTTCCTATTGCCTAGTTCCTACCAATCAAATGGGGCCTTAGAGAGAGTCCTTCTTTCTTAGGAGACCTCCCTTCTTTTGCACTGCTTCATCTTTCTTTTAGGATGAAGCCCAAACAATGTATTACTGACTTTCTTTGGAGGATCTCAAAGCCTGATGAACTACAAAGTTCCCAATTCACAGTCAAGTTTTTACCCGCATGAATTACCTGTATACATATGTAAAACTGGTTCCCTCTAATAATCTTATGAGTCTGTAGAATTTTCTGGAATATCTGTCTATGGAATTTCATTAGAAAACTGAGGAGCTGTTAAAAAAAAAAAAGCAGAATCATAGGTTAACATGATTATATTCAGAAAACTCAGATATCGCTTGGTTGAAATTCAGCAGTAGGATCTTGAATTCCATTAACACAGATGATGTTATGTTACAGTCCTGGACACATACGGTCTCTTCACTCATGGATACCATAAAAGCTCACAAAACATAACAATACCTCACTTAGGGCGCCTGGGTGGCTCAGTGGGTTAAGCCGCTGCCTTCGGCTCAGGTCATGATCTCAGGGTCCTGGGATCGAGTCCCGCATGGGGCTCTCTGCTCAGCAGGGAGCCTGCTTCCCTTCCTCTCTCTGCCTGCCTCTCTGCCTACTTGTGATCTCGCTCTGTCAAATAAATAAATAAAATCTTTAAAAAAAACAACAACAAAAAAACAATACCTCACTTATATGAAGTTGGGAAGTACTGTGCTATCAAGTGCCACAGTGAGTAGAGCAGATAAGTGCTATGGAAAGTGCTATGGAGAAAGGGTGGAGTCTCCATATACCTATCAAAGATGCAACACCCATGGGAAATTGGCCAGCTATGGAGAGAAGAATGAAACTCGACCACTCTCTTCCACCATATAGAAAGATAAAAAAACGGATGAAAGACCTCAACATGAGACAGGAATCTATCAAAATCCTAGAGGAGAAAATAGGCAGTAACCTGTTCGACATCAGCCACAGCAACTTTTTTCAAGATACATCTCCAAAGGCAAAGGAAACAAAAATGAAAATGAACTTTTCAGACTTCATCAAGATAAAAAGCTTCTGCACAGCAAAGGAAACAGTCAACAAAGGGAAGAGACAACCCATGGAATGGGAGAAGACATTCGCAAATGACACTACAGAAAAAGGGCTAAAATCCAAGATCTATAAACACCCAAAAAACAGATAATCATGTCAAAAAATAGGCAGAAGACATGAACAGACACTTCTCCAAAGAAGACGTACAAATGTCTAACAGATACATGAAAAAATGTTCATCATCATTCGCCATCAGGGAAATTCAAATCAAAACCACATTGAGATACCACCTTATACCAGTTAGAATGGTTAGATTAACAAGACAGTAAACAACAAGTGTTGGAGAGGATGTGGAAAAGGGGGAACCCTCTTACACCATTGGTGGGAATGTAAGTTGTTGCAGCCATTTTGGAAAACAGTGTGAAGATTCCTCAAAAAGTTAAAAACAGAGCTACCTTATGACCCAGTAATTGTACTACTGGGTATTTACCCCAAAGATACAGATGTATTGAAAAGAAGGGCCATATGTACCCTAATGTTCATAGCAGCAATGGTCACAGTCGCCAAACTGTGGAAAGAGCCAAGATGCCCTTCAACAGACGAATGGATAAAGAAGATATGGCCCATATATACAATGGAGTATTATGCCTCCATCAGAAAAGATGAATACCCAACTTTTGTATCAACATGGACAGGACTGGAAGAGATTATGCTGAGTGAAATAAGTCAAGCAGAAAGAGTCAATTATCACATGGTTTTACTTACTTGTGGAACATAAAGAATAACATGGAGGACATTAGGAGAAGGAAAGGAAAAGAGAATTGGGGGAAATTGGAGGGGGAGACAAACCATTAGAGACTGTGGACTCTGAGAAACGAACTGAGGATTTTAGAGGGAACAGGGGTGGGCAGACGGGTGAGCCTGGTAGTGGGTATTATGAAGGGCATGTATTGCATGGAGCACTGGGTGTCGTGCATAAACAATGAATCTTGGAACACTGAAAAAATAAAATTATTTTTTTAAAAAAGGTGGAGCATCTAGAGTGAATAAGGAATGAGGACTAAGGGCAAGGAGGGTGTCTGAAAAACACAGAGACAGAGAATACAAAAGGACGATCACATACAAGGTAGAGAAAGGGCACTGAAGGGCGTCACCAAGCTCAACCAGGGGATTTATTCTAAGAAGTAGAAAATCACATGAAGGGTGGGGGGTGAGGGGGTTGAAACCAAATGGAATGAAGAGGGAGTGGTTTCAACTACTGAAAAGAGTAGTTTTGTGTGGCAAAGGTCCCATGTGCTGGAAAGTACCCATTACCTATTAAATTCTCCTGGAAAAATCTATAACCAAAAAAAAAGCAATACTTGTTTCATGCCTGATTCAACTTATATTTTCAACTATTCTGGATATTAATACCTAAAATTTTTTCCAATGTAAGATCAAGTAACTTTATGCTCATTATTTTTTTTTAAGACTTTATTTGAGAGAGAGAGAGAATAAGAGGGAAAGAGAGCTAATGAGCTGGGGGAGAGGCAGACTCCCTGCTGAGCTGGCAGTTCAGTGCAATGCACGGCTTGGTCCCAGGACTCTGGGGATCATGACCTGAGCCAAAGGCAGACACTTAACCAACTGAACCACCCAGGTGCCCATAGTTTTTGTTTTTCAAAATGAAATTCTAATTAAGTCACTCCTACCCCCAGTGTTTACTATGTAATGTTGGGCCCCATTGTAAATGGGCTCAGTTAAAGTGGTCTTTTCCCTCATTTAATCATGTCCTCATCAGGGGGCCTTCTGTAGGTCTTAACTAGCCCAGCTCAGAGTTAGATGCCAGTATCAGATTTCTGGACCTCTGGGGACAAGCACTGGACCTGTTATTAAATATCCAACAACTTCAGCATCTGTATGAAACCAGTGCAATATTCTGGTTATTTACACCAATTCAGTAATTCAGTGGCAAAGGATTATACTATCAAACCTCTCACCATGTACCATCGCCCAGTGACTGTAAACACCCCTAAAACCAAATGAAGAGGAGATTCATGGAACTAGGGAGCACCATAATCTAGATAATGGAACTTAATATAGATTCCTTTTTCTCTTCAGAGCTTACTCTATATATTATCATTAGGAGGAAGGTACTGAATCCATTTCCTTAGGATGTGAGTCTGTTTCCATGGTAACAAGAGCGTGTGCCTTTAAACTCTAGGACAAATGAATGGAGCATTCAGTACATCAGACAATTTCTGGGTATTTTCAAAGCCGAGGAAAAAACAGATAATGGGTGTAAGTCTTGCCAAACACTGATTTGCTTCATTTCTAAGTGCAGAGGAGGCCAATGATTGAGAAATGTAAGAGAACTGCATTCCAAATCAATACTAGCCCTGGATTGAGGGTAAAATATGCCTGATTGTAAGAGGGCTTATCTCATCAAATTATGTTGGCTTCGCCCAGAGGGCACTGACATTGTGTAACTGTCATGCATTCAGGGAGAATACAAAAGTAAAAAAAAATTTTTAAATGAGATTTTTTCCCTATCAATCTAATTGTAGTGGCGCTTTCTAAATACTAAGGATGGTTTATCTTGTGTTTTCAAATGGGGACAGTGAGCTCATGAATGTAAGTGAACAATTTTTTTTTTTTGAGTCCTCTCTTTTTCTTAATGAGTCTGGCTGAAGGTTGATCAATTTTGTTCATTTTTTCAAAGAACCAGCTCCTGGTTTCATTGACTTGTTCTATTGGTGTGTTTTGTTTTATTTTATTTTATTTTATTATTTTATTTTATTTTTTTAAAGACTGTTTCATTTAATTCTGTTCCAATCTATTATTTCTTTCCTTCTACTGGCTTTAGGTTTTGGTTGTTCTTCTCTTTCTATCTCCTTTAGATGTAAGCTTAGGTTGAGATTTTTCTTGTTTCTTGAGGGAGGCCTATACTGCTATAATGTTCCCTCTTCGAACAGCTTTTGCTGCATCCCAAAGATGCTGGATGGTTGTGTTTTCATTTTTATTTGTCTCCATCGAGTTTTTGAGTTATTCTTTGATTTCTTGGCTGACCCATTCATTATTTAGTAGCATGGTATGCATTCTCCATTTATTTGTGTTCTTTCCAGAATTTTTCTTGTAATTTCTAGGTTCATACCATTGTGGTTAGAAAAGCATGATAAGATTTTTTTTTTTTTTAATTCATTGAGACTTGTTAGTGGCCTAACATGTGATCTATCCTGGAGAATGTTCCATGAGCATGTGAAAAGAATGTGTATATTCTGTTGTTTTGGGATGGAATGTTCTGCATATATCTGTTAGGTCCATCCAGTCTCATGTGTCATTCAAAGCTACTGTTTTCTTGTTGATTTTCTTTCTGGATGATCAATCTATTGATGTAAGTGGAGTGTTAAAGTCCCCTACTACTATGGTATTGTTGTCAGTTTCTTCCTTTATATCCATTAATAGTTGCATTATGCCCCCCTGTTGGGGGCATAGATACAATTATTATATCCTCTCATTGGGTTTTTCCTTTATCATTACATGTTTTCCTTATTTGTTTCTTGCTGCAGGCTTTGTTTTAAAGTCTATTTTGACTCAATTAAGTATTGCTCCCCCAGCTTTCTTTTTGTTTTCATTTGCATGGCAAGTAGTTTTCCATGCCTTCACATTCAGTCTGCTGTATCTTTAGGTCCAAAGTGAGTCTCCTATGATCAGCATATAATAAGTCTTTGCTTTTTTTTTTTTAATCCATTCCATCACCTTATATTTTTTGATTGGAGCATTTACTCTACTGTAAAATAGAGTACTCAAAGTACTATTCAAAGTAATTATTGATAAATATGTACATATTGCCATTTTATTACTTGTTTTACAACTATTCTTGTAGTTCTCTGTTTCTTTTTTCTTCTCTTGCTCTCTTTATTTCTGGTTTGATGACTGTCATTATTATGTTTGGATTCTTCTTTTTTTTTTTTTTTTCACTAGGTTCTGGACTTATGGTTATCTTAGGTTCGTATATAACATCTGCATATGTTAAGTCCATGTTAAGCTGGTCACTTAAGTTGAACCCATTCTAAAAGTACTAAATTTTTACTTCCCCCTTCACATTTTACATACTTTGCATTTTGAATTTGAATCCTTTGAATTTCTGTGAATGTAATGGATTTTACTGCTTTTGTGCTGTAACTTCCATACTGATCTCATAAGTGATTACTACTTTTATTATAGGTTTTCATTTTCTTGTCAAATTTTTTCCTTTCCTGATTTTCCTACTTTTAATTACGGCCTTCTATTTCCACTCAGAATTCCCTCTGACCTTCTTGTAAGGCTAGCTTTGCAGTGATAAGCTACTTTACCTTTTGTTTGGGAAACTAGCTCTTCTTCTATGTTGAATAGCAATCCTGATAAATAGAGGATTCTTGGTGGCAAGTTTTCTTCCTTTCAATGCTTTAAAATACCATGCCATTTTCTTTGGCCTGCAAAGTTTCTGCTGAAAAACCAGCTGATCACCTTATAGGGTTTCTCTTGTATGTAACGGTTTTCTCTTGTTGCCTTTAAAATTCCTTATTATGGGATGCCTGGGTGGCTCAGTGGGTTAAAGCCTCTGCCTTCAGCTTAGGTCATGATCCCAGGGTCCTGGGATCGAGACCCACATTAGGCTCTCTGCTCAGCAGGGAACCTGTTTCCCTTCCTCTCTCTGCCGGCCTCTCTGCCTGCTTGTAATCTCTGTCTGTCATATAAATAAATAAAATCTTTTAAAAAATAAAACTCCTTGTTATTACTTTTTGCCATTTTAATTATTATGTATCTTGGCACGGACCTCCTTGGGTTCTTTTTATTGGGGGCTCTCTGCACTTCCAGATCTAGATGTCTGCTTCCTTCACCAGATTAAGGAAGTTTTCAGCTATTTTTCAAATAAGTTTTCTGCCCCCTTCTCTCTCCAACTCTGCAATCCCTGTAAAATACATATTATTACATTTGATGATATTTGAGTTCCCTTAACCTAATTTTTTATTACTTTTGTTTGTTTTTCAACTTGGTTGCTTTTTATTACCTTATCTTCCTGATTACCAATCCATTCTTCCCCCTCCTCTAGTCTACTTTTGATTCCCAACTAGTATATTTTTTATTTTAGTTATTGAGTTCTTCATCTCTGGTTGGTTCTTTTTTATATTTTCTCTTTGTTGAAGATTCTCCACTCTTCTCAAGCCTAATAAGTACTTTTATGACCATTACTTTGAATTCTGTATCAAGCTTATTGCTTATCTCCATCTCAGTTAGCTCTTTTTCATGGTTCTGTCTTGTTCTTTCATTTAAGCCATATTCCTCTGTCTCCTCAGTTTGTCTAACTCTGTGTTTGTTTCTATGTATTAGGAAAGTCAGCTATGTTGCCTGAACAGTAGTGGCATAATGAAGAAGAGGTCCTGTGGTGCCCTGTGGTATAATGGCCCCTGTTCTCCAGAACCAGGCACTTCAGGGGTATCTCCTAAATGGGAGGAGATACTGTTGTGACTGAGCAGCATTTTCCTTTACTCTAGTTGGCTGCCATGCCCACTTTACCCATTATAGGCACGCTAGCCAAGGTTTGGTGCCTGTACCGTTAAGGGGCCAGTCCAGGGTTTCTGTGGTCTTGTAACTGGATAGTGTCAGCAGTCAGACCAGATGCCTGTCCTCAGTCAGTCTACCAGGGCTGCTCTCACACCAAACTGCAGGACACCATCCTGTGTTGAGCCCTGAGAGGCTTTCAATGGTACTTTCTAAACACTAAGAAAAATAGTTAATGTATTTTCAAATGCAACAATGAGCTCAAGAGTATCAGTGAACATTTTGGGGGGAGGAATCAGTAAACAGTTTAGGTCTATAACCTTCTTTTGGGAGGGAACTACCTAATTGACAGTTTTCTATGGAGTGCAACTTGGGATCTTGCTGTCCAATGTTCTCCTTTGTTAAAGTTTATCTACAGTTGTTTTAACAAAAGACCGGCAGTACTTTTACAGACTCTCTTGGTCAAACTTACCTAAAATTGGATGGCTGTGAATTAAAAGTCTTGTCAGGCATTGCAGTTTTCACAGAATGGTATCAAAACCATCCCTCTGCTCATTCGAACTTTTTTTATCTTGAAAATATGGATCTACCCTTACTCAACAACAGAAAACCCTGACGACCTGAAAATGTGCCTTAAAGAATCTTTCACTGGGGGGGCACCTGGGTGGCTCAGTGGGTTAAGCCTCTGCCTTCGGCTCAGGTCATGATCTCAGGGTCCTGGGATCAAGCCCTGCATTGGGCTCTCTGCTCAGCAGGAAGCCTACTTCCCCCCTTCTCTCTCTGCCTGCCTCTCTGCCTACTTATGATCTCTGTCTGTCAAATAAATAAATAAAATCTTTTAAAAAATGTTCACAGATAATGTTTTAAGGACACAAAATTTACCACTTTTTCCATATTTGTTGTTCTCAATCCTGTCTACATCATCTGAAGAGCTTTAGAAGCCTGATCTTTGGGGATTTTTATTTAATTGGTTCAAAGTGGATGCAGGCAGGGTATTTTTATAACGCTCCCCTGGTGATTCTAACGTATAGCCCAGGCTGGAAACACCAGCACCTACAGGCTATGGGGATGATGAGACCTGGTGAGCTCATTTTTTCCAAAGCACATATGACACAAGTTATACATGAATACATTCCTCATTTAAAAAGATAAAATATTACAGTTAAATCCTGCCTTGGCCACTTCCATTGTCCCTCCTCCCTTTGCCCCAGTCCCCTCTCAGTGATGGGCACTCTTCCACAACCTTTCCTACTTGTTTACATACAAATATATTTTCACTATACATATACATTTCATTTTTTTTTAAGATTTTATTTATTTATTTGTCAGAGAGAGAGCGAGCGAGCACAGGCAGACAGAGTGGAAGGCAGAGTCAGAGGGAGAAGCAGGCTCCCTGCAGAGCAAGGAGCCCGATGTGGGACTCGATCCCAGGACGCTGGGATCATGACCTGAGCCGAAGGCAGCTGCTTAACCAACTGAGCCACCCAGGCGTCCCAACATTTCATTTTTCAAAATAATTTTTAACATGTGTCATAACACACATTGTTCTGCTGCTGTTTTCACTTAACACTATGCCTCTGAGCTCTTTTCCATGCAGTACTTCTCTGCCTCATTATTTTAAGCTGCTGCATAATAATGAACATATCAGTTATTTCTAAAATCCGTGCCAACCATTAGGGTGGCCACAAGCTCTGTATGCCTACTGAATGTTTCAGTGAGGCTTGTATGAACACAGATGTGCTGTCACAGTATAAAACACACAACAGATTTTGAATACTTCCTACTTGGAAGAATATACATAACCTTAATTTTTATGTTGATAACATGTGAAAATATGTTGGATACTTTGGATCAAATAAAATATTAAATTCAGATCAATTTCAATTATTTCTTTTTACTTTTATTAACACAAAAATTAGAAAATATGAAATTATGTTTGTCACTCACATTGTGTTTCCATTGAATGTTCCAAATGATGGGTGTTTAGGATGTTTGTAGTTCATGTAACATTATAAAGTGTCCTAGTGGACATTCTTATTTATCAGTGGTCTCAATGCGAGGGTAGGGAAGCATGGTACGGGCCTGGTAGGGGGGACCTCGTCCCAAGAGCATTTGGCAATGTCTGGATGCATTTTTGGTTGTCACAACTGGAGGTGCTACTGACCTCTAGCAAGTAGAGGCCAGGGATGCTGCTCAACATTTCACAATATACAGAGTAGCTCATCTAGCAAGAATTGCCCAGTCCAATGTATCCAAGGTGCTCAGTCTGAGAACCCCATTACATAGGAATCCCTGCTCACCCGTGAGAGTGTGTCTCAATGCAATCTCAAGTCATGGGATAGCCTGGGCTTTTGAAATGTTTATAGACACACTAAACTGTTCTCCAGAACAAAAATGCCAGCTTCCTCTCACAGTAGGACATTAAGATATTCTAATCAGTCATTAAAAAACAAATAAATCTAGCCTCGTAAAGTTAAAAAAGCTTCAAAATGTCCACTGAATATTCTGAGTTCTTCATATTAACAGGACTGACAATACAACTCTAAAGCCTGGACTTTCAAAACTTTAAAAACTGTCTTTTTTGATTTCAGAACACAAATCATTTGGGGTCTGTGCATTGCTAATATATAACTAACTAACCTAACTAATCAGTATCTCTCTTCGCTTTTCAACTGTGGCCGAAATTAGAATCTTGGGAGAGCAAGCTCTATGTCTTAAATACTGTGCCAATTTTTAAAGAATTGCTTATATTTATCTTACACCCAGGCCCTAAAGCACTGTTTTCCCAGCAAATGCTGCCCTTGGGATGACCTTCATGTGCAATAACTGATAAGAGAAGTCATGTGCCAGGGCCAGGTGGTTGTTCTCAAACATACAGTATTTATTAGCTAGAGATGATCCTGACACATCCGCAAGTAGAGTTACAGATTTAAATCTGTTATGCAAATCCAGAGGCAAAATTTATAGGAAAAGCATTGCTCCTGTATTTGCATTTTACCTCATCTTTTTTTTTTTTTTTTTTTTTAGGAAGCAAGATTATTTACGTTCTCCAGTTTTCCATTTCCATATTTACAAAAATGTAAATTACAGCTAACATGGTTCATGTTCCAAGTTTTTTCCATGACGAGTCAAATGTAAGGTACTCAGCAGCCGTAAACCTTTTTAGCATTGTGACTCTTATAAGCTTCCTCTGCTGTGAACTCCTCATAAAGAACTAATTTTAACTTTCTTCCTGGAGTGAAGGTGAATCATGAATTCACTTCAGGAAAGCATGCAAAAGGGTCCTAGAAACAATTACAATTAGTTCTGACAAGTCTACCATTACCCCCCACCCCAACAATGTTTTTTAAAATATATGTTTTGGGGAGCCTGGGTGGCTCAGTGGTTGAAGCCTCTGCCTTTGGCTCAGGTCATGATCTCAAGGTCCTGAGATCGAGTCCCGCATTGGGCTCTCTGCTCAGCGGGAAGCCTGCTTCCCCTTCTCTCTCTGCCTGCCTCTCTGCCTACTTGTGATCTCTCTCTCTCTCTGTCAAATAAATAAATAAAATCTTTAAAAAAATAAAAATAAAATGAAATATATGTTTTGTGGGGTAGTTTAGAGAGTGAAAGCTTTCAAACTATGGCCACCAAGAGCTGTGATGACCTTCACCATGTCTTGGTTTAAACTGCTATTTATTGACTTTTATATTTGGGGCTTAAAAGATTCTAGATAGGGATGCCTGGGTGGCTCAGTCGGTTAAGCTGCTGCCTTCAGCTCAGGTCATGATCCTGGGGTCTTGGGATCGAGCCCTGGTGGGAGGTGCCAAACCCCTCTCAACTGTCATCCTGAGGAGGGGATGCTGGCTGTGTCTTACTATGGCTCACAAGGCTGAGTAGGGGTGCTCGAGTCTCTGTCTGTTCGGGGTCCCTTCCACGTTCTGTGCCCACTGGTCTCTCTCAGCAGACTCCAATGCAAACATGGCTGCCCACTGCAAACCCACTATGGCAGGCCTGGTGGATGTAGCAAAGACACGATTTGGCAAATTATATTTCAGAAAACTCTCAGATATGAGAGTATCATACCACTTCTGAAATCAGGAGGTGTCTCTGCCACTTGAAATTTTCAGTTCAAACTCCAAATTAGACAAGTTTGTCAAAGCCCAAGCAGAGAGGGCTTCAATTTAGCCTTGATGAGAAACAGAAAACCCATACATTTACTCTGAGTCTATTAAAGGGCTCTAAGGGGGGTGCCTGGGTGGCTCAGTTGTTAAGCATCTGCCTTCGACTCAGGTCATGATCCCGGGGTCCTGGGATCGAGCCCCACATCAGGCTCCCTGCTCAGTAGGAAGCCTGCTTCTCTCTCTCCCACTTCCCCTGCTTGTGTTCCCTCTCTCACTGTGTCTCTGTCAAATGAATAAAAAAAAAAGTTTAAAAGGCTCTCCTTAGAGATGAATATTAATCACAAATGAATATTAAGCTGAATATCTAGCCTCCTGTATCTCTGTGTCTCTTTTTATAAAATGGAATAGAAAAACCTGCTTCTTCCTTGCAGAAGGTGGTTTAAATTTGCTCTTGCCATCAACATCTTCTGAAACATATTTCAGACATGGCCTTTTCTTGATTGTGGCAGTGAAGCTGTACGTAACAGGACAGAACCAAGAGGACTGTGCTCCTGGTCGCACAATGGAATAGAGGTTAGTGGCACTTGGGCTTTAAAGATGGCACGAGTCACAAAGGGAAGTACACATGTAGAAAGGCAGAAGGTGCTGGTGCCTTGGCCACTCCTCTATGGGGCTGCAGGGGCCAAAACTGCCCTAGCTACCAGGTTTCCTGAGCACCTACTGTATTTCAGGTCCTGTGAAATGACTACGAATGAATGGAGAGGCAAGGACAGCCCAGGAGGAGACCACTCCAGTGTGTAGAGGGAGGCAGGGCATCAGTCCAGTGGGAAATTAAGGGTCAAGGCTACCTTTGGGCTTTGGTTTCTCCCCTGGGTCCAGTGGATTTGAAGGTCTCCATGGCTGGCACCCTAAACTGAAAGAAGGGTTGCCTTCCAGGGAGACATCTATATTTACCTTCACATATATCGCATGGAGAAGAATGTCCATGAACTTTAGGACGGAGAGCTTTATTTTGATGAACTTTTGTTTTGTTGCTGTTTGCTTATTTGGGGGCACTTGTTCATCTCTATATAAAGTAAACAAATATATATGCCCTTAATTTGAAACCAATTTCTTCCCAAATTTTTAATAGACTTATTGAGATCTAATTTACACACTGTAAAGTTCACCCACTGCATAGGTATAATTTAATGGTTTTTTAATATATTTACTACAGTGTGAGTTATACAATCACCATAATCTCATTTTAGAACATTGTCACAACCCCCCCCCCAAAACCTTGTACCTATTAGCAGGGATTCCCTATATCCAACACCCCAGCCCAGGTAACCACCAATAGACATTGTCTGTAGAGATTTACCCATTCCGAACATTTCACTATGATATCATGTTATGTGTGGTCATTTACAAATGGATTTTTTCACGTAGCATCTTGTGTTTTAAGGTTCATTCATGCTGTAGCATGGATCAGAATTTCCTTCTTTTTTACTGCCAAATAATGTTCTGAGGCATCTGGGTGGCTCATTCAGTTAAGCCTCTGACTCTTGATTTTGCTGGAGGTTGTGATCTCATGGGTTGTAGGATCAAAGCCCTCATCTGGCTCCGGGCTCATGGAAAGTCGACTTGCGACTCTCTCCCTCTACCCCTCTCCACACTCATACTCTAATAAATAAGTCTTAAAATGTATATACTTTATTGTATGGAGATACCACATTCTGTTCATCCATTCATCAGTTTATAGAAATTTGGGTTGTTTCTTCTTTGGGGCTATTATGAACATTCTTGTGCAAGTTTTGGGTAGACATAGGTTTCAGTTCTCTGGGATACCGAGGAGTAGATTTGCTGGATCATATGGTAGCTCCATTTTGGGAGGTAGTTCCACCTTTTGTGGAAATCTCAAGTGTTTTCTAAAGTGGATGCCTTCTTTCACCTTCCCACAGCAATAACAAGGTGTTACTAAACACCTCCAACATCGGTGTTACTAAAATAAGTGTGTAATTTGTAATCCACGTGCATATTTAATATAGAGGATCAACTCTTTATAGTCTTGGATAGCTAATTTTTTTTTTAAAGATTTTATTTATTTATCAGAGAGAGAGAGGGAGCGAGCACAGGCAGACAGAATGGCAGGCAGAGGCAGAGGGAGAAGCAGGCTCCCTGCTGAGCAAGGAGCCCGATGTGGAACTCGATCCCAGGAAGCTGGGATCATGACCCGAGCCGAAGGCAGCTGCTTAACCAACTGAGCCACCCAGGCGTCCATTGGATAGCTAATTTTTTAAAAAGATTTTATTTATTTATTTGACAAAGATCACAAGTAGGCAGAGAGGCAGGCAGAGAGGGGAGGAAGCAGGCTCCCCGCCGAGCAGAGAGCCCGACGCAGGGCTCAATCCCAGGACCCCAGGATCATGACCTGAGCCAAAGGCAGAGGCTTTAACCCCCTGAGCCACCCAGGCACCCCGATAGCTGATTATTAAATTAATGGTGTACCTTAAACTAGTGACCTCCTAGAATGACAGAACTATAGTAATAACTAATTTGCTGAGCCCCAACTAAGTACGAGGCACAACTTATTTAATGTTCACTGACTCCTTGAGAGTTATTACCTTTATTTATAGATGAGGAAACGGAGGTTTAAAAAGTAGGCTCTAACTGTAGTGCCACCACCACATTTCAAGGTGGAACATTAGCCTTTGAATTTGGGTGGGTTTTCGGCCAAAGTCAAATTTTCTTCTCTATTTTCACTGTATTTTTCTAAGATGAATAAGGGGTAATAGGCGCCTTTCTATGAGTTCACAGTCTTAAAAAGTACACTGGAGGAGGCAGAGATTAATTTTGACAGAGGTAATTTGAGACAAGTATCTTGGGATAAATGGGATTGAAAGTGGGTCTTGTTTGGCAGATGTGGGTAGAACATCTTAAATCAACAGTCTAAGACTGTGTCCTTCCCTGCAGTAGCCACAGCCACATGTGGCTCTCAATCACTTGAAATGTGGCTACTTCAAACCGGGAAGTGCTATTAATATACACTGGAATTCAATGACTTAGTACAAAAAAAAAAAGTGTAGTATCTCTGGGCACCTGGGTGGCTCAGTCAGTTAAGCATCTACTTTCAGCTCAAGCTGATCTCAGGGTCCTGGGATGGAGCGCTGCATCCTCCCTGCTCAGTGGGGAGTCTGCTTCTCCCTCTCCACCTGCCTCTCCCTCTGGCTTGTGCTCTCTCTCTCTCAAATAAATAAAGTCATTTTTTAAAAAAGTACAATAGCTCAATAATATTTATATTGAGTACATATTACAATATTTTTATGTACTGACTTAAGTAAAGTATGTTATTAAAATTAAAGATCAAGAACCACCCCCCCCAAATTCTTAAAAATGCTGGATCAAATATAATACCCTGCTCACTGCCTTGCATATGAAAGGATATGAAATTGACTCATATGTATAAAATGGACACTAGAAAAACTCCTCCCAATGAAGGCAAGAAGAGGAGGTTGGAAAAGAGAAGTCAGTAAAAAGTTAAAGGAGGGACGCCTGGGCGGCTCAGTTGGTTAAGCAGCTGCCTTCGGCTCAGGTCATGATCCCAGCGTCCTGGGATCGAGTCCCACATTGAGCTCCTTGCTCAGCAGGGAGCCTGCTTCTCCCTCTGCCTGCCATTCTGTCTGCCTGTGCTCGCTCTCTCTCCCTCTCTCTCTCTGATAAATAAATAAAATATAAAAAAAAAGTTAAAGGAGCCAACGCAGGGTCTTGTAAAGGAAGAACATCAGAAAAGTGGGAGATGGGGCTGTCTAGTGAGTTAAGTAAAGATGGTGTCAAGGTGGCCAGTGGTGCCACATACTGAACAGAAGCAGAAAAAGAAAGATGATATAGCGCTTCTGATTTGGTCATTAGCAGGTTACCCAGGCCTCACAGAGCACAGTATCAGCCCAGTAGCTGGAGCAGAAGAAAGCAAGGGGGAGCCAACAGTGACTTCTCTGAACATTATAGAAATGAAATCAGAGAGAGAAGCTATTGATCACCACAACAGAGAAGATCAAAGGATTTTTTTTTAACAACACGAGCCATTCAGAAAAGGTGAGAAGTGATTCAAGATCAAGGCAGGAAGAAGAATCAAAGCAGAAGATTAGGGGATGATGACAATCTCAGACAGAACCTTCAAAAGGAAAGGGCGCCGATGTCTACCAGAGGTGCAGAATGATACTTGTTTAGGCGATGGAGCTATTTTGGAGTGTAGACACTGGTGGCTGAGGACATGGAAGAAGGTCTGGTGCTACAGCTGCTGGAATGAGAGAAAGGAGTCCCTGTGAAGGGGGCTGGGTGTCAGGGAAGGCTGGGCTGAAGTGAACCCCGGCTAAGAATACAGAATGGGGACAAGAAAAGGCAAGCCTAGATGGACAGGCTAGGAAACTAGCCAGACTCTGAAAAATAGAGCTCAGGCCCCTCAAAATGCAGCACAGGGCTAAGGCTCGCCTTTCCTGCTTACCTATTATGAGCAGGTGATCAAATGAAATAAAATACTAATTTTACTACCTATATTTACTCTCAACAGTGTAGTCATTTGCCTGAGGGATAAGCATATGTCAATTTATAAGTGGGAAAAACACAGAAATATTACAAGTAAAGACAGCAATTTCTGTCATTCAACCCGTTTGCATTTCAGTTCTATCGGTCTTCTTGGTGTTCTTCTAATATGCCAGGTTCTGGAGGTTGAGACTATGGAGAGAGAACATGTAAGAGAAAGAGAATCTAGAATGCATTGTTTTTATTTAGCCTGAAACTAAAGTTTTATCCTGGGAATTCAAATTCTATGAGCTGAGACTTGTGTCTATAGACAAGCCAAAAAAAAAAAAAAAATAGTTATTGGTTTTTCCCTTCTGGGCCTGAACAAGGGACACGGATGAAAGTCCGGAGTCCGACTTGAATGCAAGCGTGTTACATTATTGGAAAATCTGTGAAAATGTTGGTCTTCTAGCAATACTGAGGAGCAATCAAGAGAGAATAGTAGAGAGACAAGAGGACTGAGGAGAAGCCCTGGGCATTGTGAGCTAGAAAGCCCATGAAAATGATCTAAGTTAAAGCAGAAATTCAGGCCATTTGAAAAACTACAGTTGGTCTTCCTTGGCAGTGGGTGATCTTTTGGCCAACAGGTGAGAAGGAATTGGAAAAGGGACAATCACAGTGATAAGAATGTTTCACAAGAAAAATAATATCAGAGGAAGACTTGACTCAGAGGAAAAAAAGATTATAAATGTGTCTGTGAAACTATTTAGACTGGAATATAATATCCAAAATAAATACAGACTAATTTTACATCTTACCCCTATCTTAGATCAGTTTCGCCTTTTGACATTTTTCTCTTTCCATCTCTTTCTTTCATAAAATGAAAAGAAACATATAGGTAGATCTATACCTAAGTTCTACAGAGTACGGAGCTAGGCTCGAAGTCCAAGGACACTTCAAAAGATATCTTAGAAGAGGCAGCTTTGTTTCAATATACAATCAATTGATATGTAATTTGTGATCCACAGCTTTTAAAAACACTTATATCAAAATCACAGTAATTAGAAACTGAAATTAACTAGCTACAAATAAAAAATTAATCTGAATGAGCGAAGGTAACTGAGTCTATCAAAGAAATTAGAAAATTTAAAGCAATAATTAGCCTTTAAAAGGTATTCCGTGACTTGAAAATCTTGCAAAAACTTGATATGTTGTCTCCTGGGGATTCTACACAATTTAAACCAGGTCAGGCCAAATCCAACTGGAAAAGTGAAAGGGGGATTCTTCTGAATGCTTTGGGGTCATAGTATAGTGAGCTATAGCAAAAATTTGCTAAATGTTCCATTGGTGGCTTCGTAGAAGTAATACTGCAGGTAGACAAGTACAGGTCTATAGAACTAAGTGATCAGGAATTGCCATGAACACACTGTTAATGCTCAATAAATACTTAGTGATGTTCTCTCATCTAAAATTAGATTACAGGTTACTTTAATAAGTCTGCATGAAAACTACTTTTCTCAAACTCTGAAAATTTCCAGAGAATACCTAAGTTGACTAAGTGTAAAGGATGCTGAGTTTGCAGGAGAGGAAAGCATTAGTAGTGAAGATCTAGGTTTTAGCTCCCATTGGGATATAATCGACCTATGCCCAAGGAAGTGAGTATTAATAAGCTGTTCCATTTATTGGGCCATCAGCAGGCTCTGTAATGGAGTGATCAAGAAATGGGGGAAGGCAAAGAATGAGCAACACAATGAGGAAGATCTTTCATCAAAACCTCCAAGTGAATAGGATACTTGACAACAGAACCAGCACTTAACCAGGTTAAGAACCAGCACAATTCAAAGATCATCAGTGTCCAAAAGCACCTGGACGACTTGTGCCAGTTTTTCAAGCAAGCAGGTTGCCACAAATCTGGAAAGGTAGTAACTACTGGGGGAAAACGTATACAACCTGCAATCCATATATTGCATATACCGTACGTCTTAATTTGAATAGATGGGAACACAGCGATTCTCATTAGCTCAAACTCTGAGGAATATTCATTAACCATTGAGAATCTCATTATATATAATTAACAGCAGCCTTCCCATTGGCCAAGCTCTGATACTTAATCTCGGTAGTTTTTCAGTTTACTCTCAATCTCACGTAGGTGGGCAACCCTGAGCCATGCTGAAGTCATGTGTACACCATGTGATCCATCCAATGTTGGCCCAGCAAAAAAAGAGAAAAAGAGGTTGGTATGGGAGTTCTTGGAACTCCATGCTCAAGATCACACAGCTCCAATGTAAATGCACAGAATACTGAAAACACAGGGGAGCATGCCATGTTAGAGTGTGTACACTCTAACTGATGTCTGCCACATACTCTCTCAACTTACTAAACAAGAGTGAATAAGCCAGAGAGTTATCCTATTGGTGAGGGGAGGTAAATGAAGCTGCTAAGGTAAATTTTAACTTCTCAGAATATAATTTGAAATCTCTAGTGATAGCTGGAGATAAAAGATGGTATCTGTGGGCAAGTTATGATGCCATACTTCATGTTCTTATCTAACATCTAGCGTTGGGGCTTTGGTGTAGGCAAGGAGCAGAAGGTAGCTCCCAGAGTCCCCTTTGACTGCACATTTGGTTAGAGCCAGAGTTTTTAAATTTCAAGTCCAATGTCCTGAAAACAGATACTGCTTCCTTCTAGAATGTGGGACTTCTATTGAGATGTCAAACTTACCTAAACATCCCACATGAAAAAAATTTAATTTTTGGTCTTGCTTTCCAGTAGTGTTTAATCAACCCTTATATACTAGAATCACCTGGAGGTATATTTAAAACTACGAGGTCTATGCCCCAACTTAGGCCAACTTAGCTACAATGTCTAGGGATGAGAGTAGACAAAGATTTTGTTTTTAAGCTACCTGGATAATTCTAAGATGCAATAAGTTTGAGAACCTCTATTTGAGAAAGAAACTTCAATGATTGCTTAGAAATTACCACTTTAGTGATTGTAAGGCTGAGAAGCTTTAAGAATTAAGGCCGGGGACGCATTGCAGATATTCTGATTTAATGGCTCAGGGTGGTGAAGGCCAGAATTTGGGATAAAGTTCTTCAGGTGATTTTAAATGGCAAGTATAAGAATTGCCATTTTACAGCAACACAGCTATCTCTAACCTTATCAGACCCGGGGTAGCGAGACTACAATTGGGGAAGGGGGATGTAGCACTGAATGGTGCTATCCACGGTGCTGAAATGTCAATGACTTTTTATTGTCTTTAGGGATGAGGAGCATTTACTAAGATGATAAAACAAAATCTTTCACTGTTGTAGATTTTTAATTGAAGAGACAAAATTCAGTTCTGTAATTTGGCTTGTCAAGGGAGACAGATTGAGGGATAGAGTGAGCAGCGGGTGGGGAAAACAGAATTATATTGAAAGATGATTCTTTGCTATCTGTCCAGAGGTTACACAGGGCAAAGATTAAAATAGGTATGACTGATGATCCTGGAAAGTTCATATATTTCTTTAGTTGATAATAGTATTTATCATGAATATTGTTTTTATGGTGTAAATTATCAGAATTTTTAAAAAATGAGATACTTTACTTCCCATCTACAATTGGAATACATCAGTGTTTATAGTTTTTTTTTTTTTGCTTATGAAGATGGAAGTTACGTTTTTAAAGAAATAACCCATTTTCACAGATTAACATCTTCATCTCATGCTATTTAATCATACTACCACTGAAGATTTCCAGTGCATGCATTTGGATAGTTTGATTTAAAAATGAGGTAACATAGGGTTAAAAACCCAGTAATTAGATATGTCCTAGCAGTTAATGATGTAAAGAATGTGGAAGGAAAGGTGGGGAGCATTAGCACAACTGAGTTTTCCATTCAGTAATTTCTATCCTCCATGGTTTAAAATTTACACTCATTCCCTCAAACTTCATAAGACATTAATGTATTCCATGACTCCATCCAATAACAACTAAGTAGTAAAAAGGCTGGATTAATGTTTTAAATGTTCCTGAATTTATGGCCATTCTCAGAATCAGAGAAAATGTCTTCCAGAGTAAATGACATGAAAAATATGAGCCTGAGCTGCTAACCTAAACATGTCAAACATCTGAACCCTACTTTATCAGCAAATAGGTCACAAACTTTTGCCTCTTCCTTGCTAAAACTCTAGCATTTCCCACAAGGCAGTAGTATATGCATGCACAGAAACCTAATAATGCACAATTATCCTTTGTAACAATTATGTTCCTAGTCTTCTACAAGCAATTGGGAAATAAGAGCTTTATGCTAGACACCAAGGCACTTCCTAATATGTAGATTCACAGTATGTTTGAATAGTTAAATGGGGGTAGAATAGAAAAGTAATCAAGAACTCAATTTACTTCTTACAGATTATATGAGCTTTGACACCAGCATTTACTGCTTCCTTCAGTCAGAGGGAATAACTGACCCATACTTTCTTCAACACTCTGCACTTCCAATGAATCCAATAA
Organism: Mustela lutreola; assembly: GCF_030435805.1. NCBI lineage: Eukaryota > Metazoa > Chordata > Mammalia > Carnivora > Mustelidae > Mustela > Mustela lutreola. Next base: position 82,525,405 of record NC_081301.1, on the reverse strand, counting down.
ACCCATTTCCCCATCAGGGAAATCAGCTTTACCAATTTGGTTAGTTTAAGAATAAAATAGAGTACAGTTCTCAGACCTTGACCACAGCTTACCATTCATCTATCCAGACATTAAATGAGTAGGTCTGGTAGCCACAAGCCTTTAAGCTTAACTCTAGTCAAGGTGCTTTAAAAAAAAAAAATACCCAATTCCAACCATCTTCCAATGATGGGGCACCCTCCCACCAAGACTTGCCATCTGAAGGTAAGATTTCTCTTTGCCAAAAGGGCTCTCAGGAGGGAGCTAGTTTACCATCAACACAGTAAGAATCATTTTAGCATAGCTTCCTTAAACTTCTGATTTTTCCTATCCACTAAACTCTCTGGGACCTGACTATTTATTGACCACTTCCAAAGAGGGCTCTATAGAGCCTAGAAGCAGAAAGAAAAATATTTTGAAGTGTATTTTGGAATTGCTGGTAGTTCTATCAGGGCTCCTGAGGGCTGTTTTGATTGTGAACTCATTATTTTCTTGGGTTCTTGTAAGTCCCAGCACCCCAGGGACTGGCCCTGCTCCTCACACAGCTCTGAGTAAACTCATTTTTTTCCCCTAAATGATCTCATAACACTTATTCTCTGAGGAGTTATGTCTTTTATGGAAGTAGAGGAAGAAATCATAAATACTCCCCTCTCACCATTAAGAGTTCTTATCACTGCAGTGTGAGGACACTCATCATCAGAGCCTACAAACAGGAGGCCAAGGGTGACAGAATGAAATGATAAATGATCACAGCAACAAGATTAAGTCTTGTCTTGCTTTTATCTGAGACCTTTGGGACTGTCCTGCATCAGTGGCCTCTGTGGTTTCAATCTCTCACATAATTCTAGAAAACTGTGTTATGATGTTTAGGGTCTAAGACAGTTTCATATCATTTGAAAAACTTGTTTAGAACTTGTTCTACACTGTGCATCCAATGGTGGAGTGGTAACCATGATGAAACATAGCAATCTATAAAATGAAAAGAACAGGTTTATTCGCATGCTGCTACTATCTCAAGACACAGATTAGCAGGGCTGCCTTAAGACTCATGCATTTGGGGCACCTAGGTGGTTCAGTCAGTTAAGCATCTGACTTTGGCTCAGGTCAGGATCTCGGGGTTCTGGGATGGACCCCCATGTTGTGTCAGGCTTCCTGCTCAATGAGGAGTCTACGTGTCCCCCCCACCCCAACCCCGGGCTCATGCTCTCTCTCTCAAATAAATAAAATCTCAAAAAATTTTTCACGAAATTTAAGAAATTGAATGGAGGTGAAAAAAAAAATCTTTATATGCAAGTATATCCAGATCTTCAGCTTAAACAGGGATCAATGTTCCTCCAACTCTGATCTTACCTAAACGTCACCCTCATACAATGTTTCCCATATTGTAATTTAGTTGAAATCTTCAAACACCTTATTTCTGAACAAATTTTCATCGTTAGAAAGAAAGGGACTTCAAACACAGTAACACCAAGAGGATTTATTACTTGGAAAAGGAAGGAATCAGTTGGGAGAGAGAGGTAGGAATGGGAAGTCCACTGAAAATATTCCAGTAAAACTGGAGATCCATCATTTTCATAAATAAATTCTTCCAAGCGGACTCATCCAAAACGGAGCCTCACTGGCCTAGACAGTGATATGGCTCTTATCTCAGATTATAAGAGGACGCTGGCTATAATGTTTGGGGAACCTGCAGAGTCACTGTCCCTCCCCTATCCTCTGGGTCATCCAGCCCTGGGAGATGCAGGAGATAGGGTAGGGAGGTCTCTACCAGGGAACTCTGAGATGTGGGGCATTAGTCCCACCTTAATGCCATTCCTTCAAACTGGGAAACAGGCCATGTGGCTGGCCCTCAGACACCCTGAACGAATTAAGGTCTCACCCCAAGTATGCTACAACCGAATGCAAAGAATACAGCAGGTGTAGCTGACAGTTGTCTTCCGGGGGAAATACCTGGTGACACAAACTCCTCATGCAGATACCTCACTGTTCTCCCAAATTCAAATGCTACTGTAGGTTTCAGTAAGGGAGGGGGTGCCCCCAGTCCTGTCTCCCCCCAGTAAGAAAGAGAAGGAAAAAAAATCTGGAACCAGAGACCAGCTGCTTGTCCAAACTGGTACTGATTCTGGTTTCCTGACGGCTCAGGTACAGAATCAAGTTTCTCCAGTTTGGTAAAGTGATGTCAGCTTTGCAAATTCAAAGGAGAGACTGATGCTGGTAGACCCTGGTCCTGAGATTTTCAAAGACCTATTAATCCTCTTTTGGCCATTAGATATTGCTTTCCATGGCAGGAAATGCTGAGGAGACCCCAAGTTCTCTTCTGCTGACAAATTTCTTAAAGTCAATGGCAAGTACTAGCTCGTTCAGAGTGAAGGGCTTGGACAGAAGTTATTGCTAAGAGGGGCCAGCCTGCATGTCCTGCTATCTCCCTCCCCAATTCTCTCTCTCCTTCTCCACAGACCTCTTTGGGACCTAGTGAAACCCGGTCATTTTTTTACTCATAATCTATTGAGCACATGTCATGAATCAGACCTTTTGAAATTAGGGATCTGGATGGAATTTTGTTTTCTTTGGGCAGATTGGAAATATTATGGGCCCACTTCCTTCAATTCTCACTAAACACATAACATACAAGTAAAGTGACCATCCATCCTGGTTGTGACCATCCATCCCAGAGTCCTCGTGTGTGCCTGGTGTGCTGACACGGTTATTAATAGAGCCCACTTCTACTCTCAGACTGTCCCCGTTTGAATGACAACTTATATTGTCACCCCTATAGGTGACCTGTAGTTCTCACAAGGCTTGTGCACCGTGTTGGGATATGAAGGTGTGTGGGAGGAGAAAGACCCATATTTACAGGGACCACACGAAAACTTAGTTGTTCTCTAGTCTTGACAGGCTAAGGGAAGTAACCTAACCATGAAGCCCGCTACCACGGCAAGAAACATGTTTGGAATCATGTACACATGGGCGTGTGATGTAACCTCTGTGCTTGTTTCTTCACATGTTAAAAAATAATGGTAGTATCTAGTTATAACCTAGTGATCTTAGTTGTGAGGCTAACATAAATCCATATGCCCATGCAAACTATCTGCTATCAAGGGTTTTCTACCATGGATGGTGGCCGTGGATCTAGACCCTTGTCCTATCTACACAGCTGTATTGGCCAGACAAGAGGGAGGTCCACTTTAAGAGAAAATTTGGGGCAGGTAACTTTGGTTTGGGTCAAACCAACCAAATCAGATTCTCTTTTAGGAAATAAATGCTTGATGAAAAAGACAGGTCACTGCAGCTGAATCTCAAGTGACAGGAAGCTCCTTCTCCCCATTTGGGCGACTCGTGGACTACTTAGGGCCCAGAGCTCCAGAACGCCTAGAAGATCACCCAACATTACCTATTGGTGGACCTCCCCTACCACCTTCAATAAATCCAGGGAAACAAGCCAAGCTCAGGTAACAGAGCAAGCAGTACAGGGGAAATCTGAGACCCCAGCTTTGACACCAGCTGGAAAGTTCCATCTGTGAACTTCACAACTTCAGATCAGATCAGCTCTCTTGAGCTCCTAAGTACCTTGAGTTCCTCAAAACCCCCCACTGTTCCCTAAATTATTTTTCCTTGTGGCTCCATTTTCTGCTCTGCAAAGCTCAGATCAGGTGTTGTACCATTTCAACACCCTTTCCCTGGCCCTTGACCATCATCCTGTGTGTGTTTGCCCAAGGCACCCAAAGCGTCTAACCCTGCACTGATCCTACCCCATACTTACAACATCGCTAAGAAACTACAGAATATTCAGAATGTGTGTGGATAGTCAATGACAGCTCACCATTTCAGGAGGCCCTTGGAGCCATGCTTTCCCGCAGTTTTGATCAGTTCTCCCACCTTCATCACTCTCCGCCTACAGTTTTACCAACCTTTCCCTACCCTCTTCGGATTTGCGCCCCAGGGTTTAAGAGATACTGTCCACCAGACAAAATCTGGTCTCTGTCTGCCATCTGCTGCTCCTGACATCCTGCCCATCACCTTGGCCTTGCAGTTGGCCAACACTCAATGCCAATGTGAACATCAATCTTCTATCTAACTTGGACAGTCTGCTGGACAAAGTTCATCCAACCTTCCAAAGCCCCCACCCCCTTTGTCCCAACCTCCCAGCTGCCACAAAATGTGATCATTCACTCAACTCTTAACATTTGACACCTACACATTCTGATTGTTGTGCAACTTATCAATGGCTGCCACAGTGTCTATGTATGTATCTGTATTTGCCATATGACCTTGGGCCCCATAGGGTCAGAGGCCCGGTCATGCTCACCTTTGAATTCTCAGGGCCCTGAGCAAAAACCCCTGTCTGGTTGGGTTCTCGCCCCTCCACCTGGCCACACCACATCAGGCTCCCCACTCATTTCTACACGGTCTTTTTCATTTGTTTTGGTCACACTGCATACAGAACAATGTGCAATGATTTCCCACTTGCTAGTGCAAGGTCTAGTTGTCTCAGCATAGGCAAAAGCTTCACCCCACCTCTAACTGGCTTAATTCCCAAACAAATTCAGGGATGGCAAAGCCCTTGGTTTGTGAATCTGCCTAGGAAATGGAGGCAAGGTCTTCAAGACCAAGCTCAGGTTGGAGAGGATGGAAAAGAAAACAATCAAAGGAGGCAGGAAAGCATTAAATTTATGCCTGAGGTCATTAGCACTTCAGCTATGAAGAGTGATAAACCACAGGCAGTTGGGAAATGTGGAGAGGCTCTGGTGCCAGAAAACCCCACCAGGGGAATTCGGACTCCTTGGACTTCAGATTCCAAAACAAAGGCTTTCTCTGTACATTCCTGAAACTCCAGTAAACACTTATGCGGGATTTTAATTGTTTTTGTTTTACCTTCTTGTTGGTGGAAGGGTTGGGGAGTTTTAAAAAATATCTTTTCAGATTAGTTCTATTTGGCTCCAACTGACCCAATTCTGAACATGCTTAACTCCCTAACTACTGTGTCCAGGGTTATGGTCATCCATAACTCTTCTCCATCCTTCATCCACCCATCAACTCTTCTCCATGCCTCGGGCCCTCCACCATCCTATTCCCACCCCGCCAAATCCTTGGCTGGCCCCTGAAGTGCTTCTAAATCTTTTCTGTGCATATACATTGCCCGTGACTCTTATTAAAAGGCAGATTCTGACTCAGTAGGTCTGAGGTGTGTTTTAAGAGTTGGCATCTCTAGAACATTGCCAAGCAAAGGCTATGCTGTTTTAGGGACCACTGCTTGGGTAGTATGGCTCTTCCCCTCCATGAGTGGACCCAAAGAGGGAAGCAAGATGTTCCATTCCATTGATGCCCAGGAGGAGGGTATTAGGATTCACTCATGTTAACTTTATCTTAAACTTTTAAGTCTTGAACACTGGTACCTTCAACCGTCCGATAAGCTCCCATCGAGTTGTGTGAAAGGAATCCTGAGAAAAGGACAGAAGTAAAATTCTGCAGCTCAGAGGGGCTGACAGAGGCGGACCTAGTTGTTCATTCCCATTCAGCTTCTTGCCATATGCTGAACGGTCTAGCTCGTAGGGCTTAAGGAATACATTATCTAGTTGCAATAAAACTAACCCTCACAAAATGTAGATGAGGCCTACATAAGGCCCAGAAATTGCTAATTGAAGATAATATTAAGCACTGTATCTGCCAACTGAAAAGTGGTCCAGAGATCCAAATCTGTAATGAAGATTATTTGGAATAAGAATATATGGTCATCTCTAACTATGACCTCAAGAGTATCCCACATCTGACGTTGAAGTGCATGCATGTAATTTTTAAGTAACAATTCCTACTTTGAGGGGTACATATGCCAATATGAGGTGCACAGTCAAGGCTCAGAGACCACCGCTCTATCCTGCCAGCTGTCCTCCATTCCACATGGAATAAATACCGTCGTGTCCTGTGGTCTTGGTGGCCTCCCTCCACACACCTTATCTCTGGTGCTGCCATCTCCCCTACCTTCCACTCGGACCCGTGTTTCAGCTGAAGGGGTGGTAGGAAAAGCCAACAATCCCACATTTCTGTGACAGCAGTTGTCAGGGAAGGATCATAAAATCTTGAGGGGACCGTACAAAAAAAATGACGACATAAATGTGCCCAGCAAAGACTGATGCTAGTTCTCGGACTGCACGGATAAGAGGCAGCCATAGAGACTGTGGCAGCTTGGGGAACACTTGCCTTCCATTCTTTGCCCATGTGGACATGCAGACTCAGTCGCTTGATCTTCTACTTCGAGGAAAACTTACATCTGGAATTTTACTGGATGCACAACTGTTAGACATGGTACACACACACACACACACACACACACACACCCCTTGACCTTGCCAAGACTTCAAGCCACATTTGGACCATGAGCCATCAGTGTGGCCCATCCACTGTATGCGCAGTACAACATCGCTGCAGCCACGTACTCATAATTAAGACAGAGCAGGAAAGGAAGGGCGATGTTCCGAAGTTATGAGATCAGAGTTAATCTAAAGCGAAGCCCTGTGATGGGGAAGGGAGAGACAAATCAGTGGAAGGGAAAAGGAAGATGAAGAGGCCAAGCTAATGCTAACAAAAGAGCAAAGGGAGGGATTCCTATTCCCTTCCTCCCTTTTTCCTCCTGGGATCAATAATTAATCTCGCTTGCCCAGGGCTGGGGGGCCCCTGTGTGTGGTCTCAGAAAATCAACGGGTGCTCACTGAAGTCCATGTCACTTTTTAATTTTTATTTATTTTTATTTATTTATTTATTGAGCAGCAAGACCACATTTCCAAGCATTTCTTTCCAGTGGTGTGGTCACATGCATGAATTTTAGCCCAGGGAAGGTGAGAAGTGATATACAGAATGGCCAGACTTAGTCTGTGAACACACATACACACACGCAAACAGAATCCTGTTTCCCCCCTCTTCCTTAACTGCACGAGGAGGCAAACATCTGGACAAAGGTGGAGCCCTAGGATGCAAGAAGCTGAACTCAGCTCTCAATATCACAGGCCCACCTGGGCTGTCAGATTTACAGAACTTGTCTATTTCTTGATTCACTACTGAGATTTTGGTCTTAATGCTGCCTGCTTTGAATACATTGATCATTGTCTACTTCCTCTTGCCCAGAATCATGCTGATTTCTCTATTACACCCGTGACATGATGCCAGTCTCCAGGCCTCTCATCTCTGACAATGCTTAGCCTATATGACTCCCAGTGTAGAAAGCCCGAAATGGAATGTGAACTAGGATGCGATCAGTGCAGAAAAGTACGGGATTATCACCTCCCTTTTTCTCGGACGGCATGCCTCTATTGATAGAGCTGTGATGTCTATCCACTAAACCTTCTATGTTTTTTTTTTTTTAACTGATGCTTTCTTGTGCTCATCTTCCCCACTTTGTAACCCCATATTTATCTCTTGGACTGCCAAAGCTTTTGAAGTCTTTATATTAGGATTATTTTGCTATTCTGTAGTATTACCTTCTTTGTATACCAATGTACATTCCCTTTATTTTTGCTTTTCCAGCTTCCATTTGCCCTTCTTCTGGTAATAACACTTGTATTTCAATTAATGCAGTCTCAGTAGTACTATCAATCAAGGAAATCTACTTTCTCCTGACCTAGCAGGGGAACATTATTTAAACTATACAGCCACTCTCCTCTTTTAAATCAGGGACACAAGAATTAAAGGCAATTAGAAAAGACACACCTTAAAAAGAACATCTCAAATGGATCACCCATTAATTCCTGCTACTAGAATCCCAGAACATCTTTTCCACAACTTAGTTGTTCATTTTTTCCTTCAACCCAGTTAAGTCCTTCTGAAATAGTTTCTTTTTTCATTGCTTCTGTAACAAAGTACCACAAACGTAGTGGCTTAAGACAACACAAATTGAGGGCCTAGCATTCAAAATATCTAAACAAAAAACCAACTCCTACAACTCAAGAAAAAGCCCCAAAAAACTCAATTAAAAAATAGGCAAAGGACTTAGGTATATATTTCCACAAATAAGACGTGCATATAAAAATTGACATTTATCATCATTAGGGGAATGCAAATTAAAACCACACTGAGAACTCCACTAGGGTAGATATAATTTCTTTAAGTAGGCTCCATACCCAACGTAGGTCTTGAACTCATGACCCTGAGATCAAGAGCTGCATGCTCTACTGATTGAGCTAGACAGGCACCCCACTATATTTTTTTTTAAAAAGGAAAAAATTTAGTATTGACAAGGATGTGGAAAAATTGGAACCCTTGTGTATTACAGGCAGGAGTATAAAATGGTTTCACATACTAAGAAACTGAGGAAAACGTTTGGCAATTGATCAAGGAGTTATAACAGGGTATCAAAAGATCCAGCAATTTCCCTCCTGAGTGTACACTCAAGAGAATTAAAATCAAGCGTTCAAATAAGTATGTGCACATGCATAGCAGCACTAGTCACAACAGCCAGAGGGTCCAAAAGCCCACATGCCCACCAAGGGATGAATGGATAAGCAAGTTGTAATGTGGCTGTACAATGGAGTATTACTCAGCTGTAAAAAGGAGTGAAGTAGCGATATATTCTAAGACACAGAAGAACCTCAAAAACGTGGGAGCTGAAAGAAGCCGGACACAAAACGTTACATAGCATATGACTGCATTTATATACAATGTGCAGAAAAGGTATATTCATTGAGACACAACACAAAATGGTGGTTACTAGGGGTAAAGGGATTAAGAGATAGAGAGCAAATGCTGCCTAACCACAAAGCTTCCTTTTGGGGGTGAGGAAAATGTTTGGGAAGTACAGGGAGGGGTGGCTGCAGGACTCTGCGAATGTACAAAATGTCACTGATCACATTAAAATGGTTAATCATAGCTTATGTCAATTTCCCCTCAAACACTCATGCGTGTGCATTCACAGGCACACTTTTTATCTCAGAATTCTAGCAGCTCAAAGTCCTACAAATCAAGGGGTTGACAGGACTTCATTTCTTCTGGAGGCTCTAGAGATTAAGCCATAAAAAGGTTGATTTTTCCACCTTCTAAGAGGCAACTTGCATTCTCTGACTTGCGGTCTGCTCTGGCCATAGCATGCCTCTGACCTCCGTGTCTGACCTTCTAGCCTCCCTCTTATAAAGACCCTGTTACTGGGGCACCTGGGCAGCTCAGTCAGTTAAGTGTCTGCCCTTAGCTCTGATCATGAGCTCAGGGTCCTGAGATTAAGCCCCTCCTCGGGCTCTCTGCTCTTTGAGGAGTCTGCTTCACTGTTCCTCTCCCTCTGTCCCCTCCCCAGCTTGTGTTCCCGGTCTCAAATAAATGAAATTTAAAAAAAAAAAAAAAAAAAGAAAGAAAGAAAGAAAGGAAGAAAAAACCCTGCTATTACAGTGGACTCACTTGGATAAAGCAGGATACTATCCCCATTTCAAGATCCATACCCCATCTGCAAAGTCCCTTTTGCATGTCAGGTAACATTCATAGGTTTCAGGGATTAGGACATGGACATTTTGGGGAGGCCCTTAATCCATCTACCATACCACTGTCCCATCAGTGAATTTTTTTTTTTTTCTTCAGCATATGTTGTTGAATGAATGGGAAAAACCAAAGCAGCCAGCAGGGTCTGGTGATGTCTTGACCATCAAGCAGAATCTATAGGGATCTTATGTTTGGCACAGTGCTTTCCCCAGCAACAAGGAAGCCAGCTGAGCAGATGCTTAATAAGCGGCTAAGGGCCAAATGAACACAAGGAAGAGAATAAAATATGGCAAGTTTAACAAACACATTTAATCAGAGGCCACAGAAGCAAGGATCAGACTGCACAGCAAACAGTCCAGAAACAGGACAAAGTGTTCAATAGAAAATCCAAGTTACAGCACAGCTCAGCACATACAGCATGTAAGCTGCCCTCCACCGTGCTTTACGGGGTGACACCCCCAGCCCAAGAAGTCTTTCTGCTGTCCTCAGACAGAATTAATGGCTTTCCCTGCTCAATATGTCCATAGGGAGCACTTACTGTGTGGCTCTGAACTCTCATTGTCATGGCCAAGTCTTCAAAGGAGGGAACACATTTCAGTCCTCTGAGCTACTGCCTCATAGTGCCTGGGGACACAGTGCAGGGCAGGGGGAGGGCTGGGAGGGGGATGTTTCACATGCTAAGCACAGTCAAGGAACCAAAGTCCCAGCAGAGCTGAAGAGGAAAGCTGTTCTATTTTAGATAGCACTCAAAATCTTCCCTTTTATTTTCTACAGATTGCAATACATCTTTTAAAAATCAAGTCTGGAACCACAGAACCTTTGGATGCCCCCAAGACTCTTCCATTAACTTTTAAGACCCATTTACCAAACCCTGGCACTGGTATTCACAGACTCAGATCCCTGGCGCGGCTCTGGGAGCAGATCATCCGTGGTGGGGAGAGGGGCACCTTTGCGATAGGTCAGGCCACTTTATATCTCTGAGACTTTTAACAGCCCATCTATTTAACTGCCTCTGCCTTAAACAAACTGTTAGTATTGCCCATTCATTTGACTTTGACCTAGAAATTTTATTCATGCAAAACGGAGTGAGCTAGGTTTTTATTAGGAAGCCAGGGTTCCTGGAAGAGCAAAGAACACTCTTTGTTCAAGGTATCTTCTTGGGCTTCAGGCATCACTTAATTTCATTCTCAAAAGCCATAGCATGAGTCAGCTCTGCCTTTACAGATAAGTGTTTGTCGAAAGGGGAGGGGGTGTTTGTTCATCCAGGGTGGGGAAAGCATGGAGGGTGGCTGGATATTGCCTTTTTCCTCTCCCCTTGGTTATAGCCCTGAGTTGGTAAACACTAGGTAACCTCTGGGTTTACCTAAACCAACACTCATAGTTGGAATTAATTAAGTACGTCCCTCAAAGTTACTGCCTCCCATACCGAGAACTCCCTACAAAGTATATCCTTTACAGTCAGGAACACATTAAGAGTAAAATCATGTCCCTTCTCCCTGGATAGAATAAGGAGACGAACACTAAAAGTACAGAAACCAGTACAGAGTCCGTTTCAAACTCAGCCAAACTCCCCATCATTTTCCTCGCCCTTGGTAGTCCATTTCTAAGTGATTTCTCCCTGTAAAACAAAGTCTCCGGGAACAGGCTTGGCACTGCAGGAGACTGCTGTGTCCACATTGTTGAAGCAGGGCAGGGAAGAGACCCAACAAAAGCAACATGACCTGAAGACATAGGCGGTAAGCACATTTCCCAGAACTGCCTGTCCTGTGTGTCTGCTGTCGGGAAGTCGCGGCATGGTGGCCAGATGCCCTGCCTTTTCCATGGCGGCCCTAACTTTACATGACCTGTCCTGCTGTCTTACAACTCTGTTGACAGTTGTCTCAACATGGGAGCTGCGTTCTCCCTCAGAATGAGAGGCAGACTTAACCTGGCACGAAATCATTCAGAGGATACCGTTACTTATCGATACAAACATCCTCCACAATCCGCTCCTTTTCAAACAAATTCTGTGATGTTAGTGGATCTTAGACCTTACCTTACTGACTCTTCTGTTTAGGAAACCACACGCTGAGCATACACAGAAGAGGGACAGGATGCCCACATTAAGCTTTTTTAAACACCTAAAGTCACGACCGACACAGAGCAGGTGCCCAGACAATGTGCCAGCGCAGACTTTGGGGACACGGAGTCCACATCCTCCCTTCCACAGAGGGACACTTGGGTCACAACCTTGTAAGAATCAGTCAACTTAATCGTCTACCTAGTGACAGGCGATGAACAACAATGTTACTATGCTCTAAGAGATGAGCCTCACCCTCCAGGAAAGCAGATGTCCCCTTTCCCGGACAGGCTCCCCCGAGCCCCGCGAAGTGTGCCACTCACAGCCCTCCCACTGCCGGGACTCTACCTCCAACCCCAGACCTCTCCGTAGTATCAGCCCTCCTGGTGGAAATGAATGCTTCAACCTTGCTTTGGGATCTTTGAAGATCGGGTGATGTTTATAGGAAGACAGTTAATAAATTAAAAGAACTAATATAGGGGCATCTGGGTGGCTCAGTCAGTAAAGCGTCTGCCGGCTCGGGTCATGATCTCAGGGTCCTGGGATGGAGCCCCATGCCATGTCTGTCTCCCTGATCAGCAGTGAGTCTGCTTCTCCCTCTCCCTCCATCCCTCCCCCTGCATATGTGCATGTACGCGTACACACATTCTCTCTCCCTCTCTCAAAAAAAATCTTTTACAAAGAAGAAATAATGTAGGGGCACCTGGGTGGCTCAGCGGGTTAAGCCACTGCCTTTAGCTCAGGTCAAGATCCCAGGGTCCTGGGCTCGAGTCCCGCATCGGGCTCTCTGCTCAGCAGGGAGCCTGCTTCCTCCTCTCTCTCTGCCTGCCTCTCTGCCTACTTGTGATTTCTGTCTGTCAAATAAATAAATAAAATCTTTTAAAAAAAAGAAGAAGAAGAAGAAATAATGTATTTCTCTCTCTTTTTTTTAATCTGGGCATATCAGAGAGGCTAACTAAGCTTTTTTTTTTTTAAGATTTTATTTATTAATTTATTTGTCAGAGAGAGAGAGAGAGAGAGTGCACACAAGCAGGCAGAGAGGCAGGCAGAGGCAGAGAGAGAAGCAGACACCCTGCTGAGCAAGGAGCCCGATGAGGGGCTCGATCCCAGGACCCTGGGATCATGACCTGAGTCAAAGGCAGCGCTTAACCCACTGAGCCGCCCAGGTGTTCCCTAACTAAGCTTTATAATCAAACATCCCTGGATTCAAACCCTGGGCCCTCCCTTCCTAGCTATACAATTTTAGGGGACTCCCCAGAAGTTTCCATTTCTAAAGTGTTAAAAAAAAAAAAAAAACACCTAATTAGCACCTACTTCTACCTTACTTTGTTAGGGTAAGATGTTATAAGATGTATAAGATGTATAAAAATGTGGCACAGAGGTATGGAATAAAGTAGGATAGTAACCCACTCTGATTGAATGCATCTCTTGGAGTAGATCAAATCAGTCTTCCATCAGGTAAACACACACCTGCACTCAAACACCTTCCTTGGCTCCCTATTTCGAGAGAGGGTTCAAACTTACTATTTGGCATTTGAGGTCCTCTGACCTGCCTTCCACACAGTTTTCCCACAAAGCTCTTCATGTACCTAGTGCTCCCGATTTGGGTGAAGCGCCCGAGTTTCGGGTGCACAGCCACAACTCTGCTCTCTGTGTCGGGGGTGCCCGATTCCCTCCTCTGAACGGTTAACGCAGAGGTCATACCTTAAGAACCAGTGTCTGTGCTCACCTGCGTGCGTGTGGACTCTCATGGGCTCTTAGCCCGCTCAAACCAGTTGTTGACAACGGGAACATTTCTCCTCTAAGACTGGATTGCCACATGCTCATGAAACAGTATCTGGGGACTTGGGGTCTTTATTTCCAGCTGGAAACCACTGGCGTGGCCTGAGCGGTGGCCACCTCTGTAAGAGAGACCAACGTTTCCCAGGCTGTCTTGGTCACCACGGCCGCTCCCCGCGAGCTCACCTGCTCAGCCCTCGGAAGACATTGGAGCGTACCCTCCCTCATCTACCTCTTATCCATCGCAAGCCCTTCATGACTTCTTTCTTGATTCTTCTGTATTCAAAACCACTTTTCTCATTTTCAGATGCCATAGCTGTGCTTCCTAAGGCACGTGTCACAGCAGTAGCTAACACTGCAGGAGATGGGAGCTAATACTTTCTAGTTTTGCTTTATTCCCCTTCCTGAAGGGCAAGCTCCTTGAAACGGAACCCAGGACTGGACCCTGTCTGGCTCAGCAGCAAAGACGAGCGGGTATCTAAGTCATCGTCTTAACTGAGCAAAATCCAAATCAATTTAATCATAGGAAAGTCCCATCTCACAAGGCATGCAGACTTCCTTTTTTCCCCTGGGCTGGGCTATGTCTCCATCAGTTCGTCCTAGGAAAAATTAATAGGAATCTGGCTGGAGGAAGGAGCCGGCAGTTCTGCTGGGAAAGGAGGAGAAGGTAGGAGTCACGCTTGCAGGCCTGGTGTTAATTTCAAATTGTGTTCTGGATCCACTGGCAGGAAACAATTCTGTAAACTAGTCTATTTTTTTTTTTAAATGCTTCCCTTCCCTTCTGATTTCCCCCAGTTCACTTTTCCTCTCCTTCTCCTAATGTCCTCCATGTTATTCCGTACACTCCACAAGTCAGTGAAACTGGATGATAATTGACTCTCTCTGCTTGACTTATTTCACTCGGCGTAATCTCTTCCAGTCCCGTCCATGTTGATACAAAAGTTCTAACTAGTTCGAACTAGTTCTTAACAGATGAGTTGCTTTCCTGTATCTGGTTAGCACTTTATTTTGTTCTGTGTGTTGTCACATACTGTCCCTTTAGAATCCCATAAAAACCCAGAGCTATCAATTCAACATTATTCCCTCCAGTTAGAGATAGAAGCCAAAGCTGCACTTTGTATGAGTGAAACGTCCTCCGTCACACCTCCTGCCTTCTAAAGGGCGGAAATGCTGCCCAGACACGTGTGGGGCCAGGCAGAGCACTGAGACCCCAACATCAGGGGCCTGCGCTGACGGCCATGTCGGGCTTTGCTCTGATCAAGGCTGTCCCAGCACATCCTGCAAAGAATCACAACCACCCTCTTTTACGGATTCTCATTTTCAACCACATCTTGGCAAAGCAGAGACAGGCTAAAAGAAAAAAAAAACACACCCGGGTCAAGTATGTACACAGTTTTTAAAGCGTGCTTTGTTTGAAGTTTTTGTTTGTTTTTTTGTTTTTCCGCTGCTCTCTCCTAGTGAGCGAATGAGGAGGTTTGAAAATGCCGAAAGCACTTTGTATTGTACCGTTGTTCACTTTAGAAAGTCCTTCGTAGAACCATTTTCCATTTGCCTAATACAGCAGCCTCTAGAAAACCTATCTGGAGCAGGGCGTCATGGGTTGGAGTCTTCCGAGAAGGAGATGTGGGGGGCAGAAGGCATCACGGCACAGACAAAGTTAAACCAGTTAGGGGGACAAGGAAATAATTCAGCAGGACCATGGAACAACAGGACTCAGGAAGGCTCAGTGCACAGAAACTGATTTTAGACACTGGGGGAGGCCTAGTCCTTGAATCGGGGTTTCTATTTTTTCAACTATTCAGTTCTTCTAGCCCCAGACAGAGACTACATCTTCTCTGGTTCAAGAGTCAGGATCAGACTTTCACAAGTGGATCCACACTCCCCGGCCTCCTCGACCTCAGCTCAGAGAATTGGAAGGAAAAGGTAAGTTTCCGGGGGTCATTCTGGTGCTCTGGTCTCTAGCTGGCCCTAACTAGGCTAACAGCTAAAATCACAATGATCTGAGCCCCCAAGATTCAGGTGTCTGTGGGTAAGCTGCTAAATCCTGAAGAAACTTCAAGGACCAGAAAGCCAGAGAGCTTCTGGCAGTCCTGGTGAAATGTCCTGCTTCCCTATTCTCTCCATTTTGGAAAGGGCACCATGCACATGTTGAAAACTTACAACTTTGGGGTCTATAAAAGGTGAAAGAAATTTAAAGGACTCATCAACGGTCATAAGAAACCCTCTCCCGAGTTGTAACTGAACTTGCAACTAGCAGCCCTTCTTAGAAAGAAAGACACTGGGGTCTCAGATGGTTAAGCGACCGGCTCTTGATTTCAGCTCAGGGCATGATCTCAGGGTCATGAGATCGAGTCCCACATTAGGCTCCGCACTGGGTACGGAGTCTGCTTGGGATTCTCTCTCCTTTTCTGTCTGCTCTGCCCCTTCCCTGCTCATGCTATCTCTTTCTCTTAAAGACAGATAAATAGACACGGGGCTTGACCTTGCCAAGTCTGATAAATTTCAATGTCTTCCCCACGTACGTGGGAGAGAGGACGGTGCACTTAGCAAGTCCCTGCCCATGGCAAACAACTTTATTTTTGTTTAAAGCAAGGAGACACTATTAGGAAAAACACCAAAGGGCCCTGGAAACAAGGGACAGACCAGCATTGTGTGTGTCATTGTGGGAGGGAAACCCCCCCCTTTACTGCTGCTTCTCTGCCCAAAGGCCATTCCTCAGAACTGCCCCCATTCTTCAACGCCCAGCTCAAATGTCACCTTTGGCAAGACATCTCCTCTGCCAAGTTCCCAGCTGCCACACGCCTCTTCCCCCACCCCCGTGGGGTACAGGTACTCCCCGGGGTGCAGCTGCTGCCAGGCCTCGCAGGCTCCGCCCCCGCCAAGGGCGGTTTGCCACCATTTCTCCAGCTTTCATATTTGCATTCTCTGCCTGCTTGGCACAAGCCCCAAGTACACAGCTGATGCTTGATGAATATTTGTTCAATTAATGTCTGGATTTCTTCCCTGGCTTCGCTCAGCAAGGATCTGAGGAGCTAAATGAATGAATTACGGATGGGAACGTGCCTGCTCTACCCCAAATGGGCGATCACAGCTTCGTGAGCGCAGAGCAGGACTCTAAGTGACAAATGCCTTTGCTGTTTCTTCCTATTGATATTAATGGTAACCGCCGCACAGGGAGGTCTTTTCACGGACAGCGTGCGCAGGGCAGTACACACTTGTCCCCTGGCGCCCCATCGGGCAGAAGGTGCACCCAGCGGCTCTAACTTCTCTGGGCCTGAGAGCACACAGTGAGGAAGGGGCAGAGGTGGGAAGGTGGGAGTTAGCCTCCAAGCCCCAGCTTTTCTCCAGCCCATCATACACCTCCCTTCCGAACCGCTGTTCCCAAAGCAAAAATGCTGCTGCTGGGATCAGAGAACGCCGCGCTTCTCATTTCCGCTTCCCTTTCTGCTGCTCTCCACTAACCCACGCTGCCACTCAACAGGCATGGGAGGGCGATCAAGTCAATCTGGACAGCGCCACCGCAGGAAATGAGTTTCACTGTGGCAAAATTCACGCTGCAACCGCTCTGACAAGAGGAAGATAGAAAGGGCGCACTCAAAGCTTTTAGGGATGTTTTCAAAAGACAAGTACCTCTGCACCAGGCTGATGTTTTGTTTTTTTTTTTTTTTAAAGACAAGATCGGAATCTGCTGGAAGACTGCCCAAGCCCAGGGCTAGGTTTATCTCCCAGGACAGGGAGAGTGGAAAGAGCATGTTGGGGCTCCCGCACACCTGCAGGGAAGTCCCCTGATCCAGGGACACATTGCTAAGTGCACTGCCTGAAAATGTGCTTCTCAACAGAAAAATGCAAACCCACTTGATGTTTTTCTACACTAGCACATGCTGCTCCCCTGACAGCCGTATCTCAGCTCAATGTCTAGGAGTGGTGTCCCTGAACAAATGTTATTTACTGAACCAAATACAAACATAAAGGTCAGGATGGACTAAAAAAAGAAAATGATATTTCTTGCAAGAGAATTGGGGTAGAGGGAGAATGAATCTTAAGCAGACTCCACGCCCAGCGCAGAGACCGACGTGGGACTCAGTCTCAGGACCCTGAAATCATGACTCGAGCCAAGACCAAGAGTCAGAAACTTAACCAACTGAGCCACCCAGCCACTCCTAAAATATATCATTTTCTTAATGATTGAAATTAAATCATGTTCATAAAACTGATGGTAAGAACCTCCCAAGGACGATGGTGTTTTACAATCATTTCTTTGTTTCTGCCAAAGGGACGGGTTGTACATACCGCAGTATTGCACAATTGGTATTTGTTGACTGGTTTTTATCTAGGATTAGAAATGGAAACCTGACCAAGAAGTCATAAAGGTCCCCTTTTAACCAAGGTTCTTGCTCCCCTCTTCGCGATCCCCGCCCCCCGCCCGAGCATCCCGTAATCAGTGTTTCGGACACTGCTGTGGGGTATCGTAGATTAAATGCTCCTTGGCCTATAACTCAGGTGGTCATGTCAGGGGAAAGAAACAAGAGTACGAGATGAAGCAGACCCCCCAAATATTCACACTGGAGAAGAGAAAAGTTTGGCTATTTTATTATCTTATTTCCAGCCTTGAAATTCAAGCCTGGTTGAATTTGTTCAAAGGTGATTTTATAGCTATCGGCTATACTCCAAACAAACAATAATTCTTCAGGACTTGACAGATCAGAACTGCCCTGACAAACCAAACTTCTTGCCCACATTTAGGTCTCTTCTCAAGATGTGGCGTTGGTAGCACGTGGAACCCTATGGCCTCCCAGCCTGAACCCCTCAGGAGGAGGCTCATTTAGCAGAAATGGCGGTACACAAGTGGACTTGAATGGTCACAGCGTAACTTTAGAGGGGAAGCTGAGTTTTGTTCACAAAACCAACAGTGTCGTGGCCCACCTTGCTGATGAACTTGACCAACAGTCTCTGCCTCAACTCATGATTCACTTTCTGACTGACCCACTTTATTCAGCCAGTTTTGAAATACTCGTCTTGCGTGGTGTTTATCCTCAGTGCTGTTAGAAGCTCTTCCACATATACAGAAAAGGGAGATTTGACAGAAATCTCCCTTAAAACTTTCTCCAACACATTTTTCTAAATTTTTAAAATTTTTATTTTTTTAAAGATTTTATTTATTTATTTGACAGATCACAAGTAGGCAGAGAGGCAGGCAGAGAGAGAGGAGGAAGCAGGCTCCCTGCTGAGCAGAGAGACCGACGTGGGACTCGATCCCAGGACCCTGGGATCATGACCTGAGCCAAAGGCAGAGGCTTTAACCCACTGAGCCACCCAGGCGCTCCTAAATTCTTTTTTTAAAAGACAGGGAACCACTTTCTTTTTGTTTGCACTAAAACCTGGCTGGTATGTTACTTAGCACATTTAGTTGCTCGAAATACCGTGGTGGTATTTCATGGAGTTGAGCACAGAACTCTACCACCTTGGAGGGCTCTACCATCTCAAAAGTTTGGAACGGATAAAAATACACTCCTGACTGAGCCATCTTTGTATCCTCATATCTGAAGACATTAGATACATGTTTCGACACTGAATGAACAAACTGAAATCCTGCTCATCATTCAAGACACAGCTCAAAATCCACGCCCATCAAGTCTTGTCTCGTCACCAAAGGTCGCGGTGACTCTGACCTCTTGTGTAACTTATCACTATGTACTTATGTCCCCAGCCAGGGTCTACATTACCCTGCACACAGTGCTTCCTGCTCAATGACATTAGTAAGTGCCTCAAATCCAGGAAGCCAAAGGACTTCCTGGTGTATATTTGGAGGTTCCTCACTGGTCCTGAGACTCAAGCAAAAAGCAAGGTACGGGGATAAAACCATGTTTTCTAGAGTGCTTACTAATTCCTGATGCAACACCAGCAAGGCTCCAGGCCAAGAACCATGAGGGCTCAATGCTTGGGGCTGTTTATGCTTGGATCAGCTGCTTTAAGAACTAAGTCTGACCAGTTCATTCAACACCAGGATTCACTACTTGTTGAGAACCTATATTCACCTCTAAATAGTAAGCCAGGAGTGGAGGATCTAAAAGTAACACTCTCTGACTCAAGGCGATCATCTCCCATAGGGGAGACTGCTGTGCAAAGACGGACAATGCAACAGAAGAAATATGCAAATAGATTCACACTCCAAGCTCTACAAGCGGTCAGAGAAGGAGATAAGTTAGTTGAGAACATCAGGAATTTTCAGAGTAACCGACATCAGAGTAAAGCATTGCAAAATGAGTAATTTTTTTTTTTTTTTTTAACCAGATGTAAAGTCAGGAAACAGTATTTTGAACAATGAAAACAGCCCTGGCAATGTAACAGCATGCCTGGGAAAAACACTGCTACTGACATTTGGGTTTGATGTTACGCATTGTCTGATAAGGTCACGCAGTAAAATGAAGGCCCTAGAAGCAAAAGGCACACAACAGGGAAGGTGTTGAGAAGGGGGAAGGAGGAAAGCTAAACCCTGGAGCACTACCGAGCATCCCTGTAAAGGACAGTGGGCAGTGCACACTTCTTCTCAAGGGCAGTAAGGGAGGGCTGAATCTGGCCCCGTGCATTGGCTCTGAGAGGCAATCTTTTCCTATTTCCCCCACAGACACATTATATAGGTACATGCAGCTCTGTTGGTCAACTTTGGTCACCATGCAGGAATCAGGTGAGTGGGGACAAAAGATGCCACTTCTGTAATTTAGATATGCCTAGCCCAGAGAGCACGGCATTTCCTAACCCCTGGGAAGCCTGCTGAGCTGTATTTCCAGTGAAGGTCAAGGACAGATATACAAACCACGTGTCCAGTTAGATCGGGAGCGGACAGCTGCCGCTACGCCTCTTTCAATCTACAGCATCCTCCTGGTGAGACATGTTTTCCTCTGCCTCTGTATCAAGCAACATCCAAGTTTAAGATTACAGGTATCTCTTTCCCAGGACATGGTGGCTAGCGACAGGATGGAAGAAAACCAAATCTAAAAAAACTAGCGGAACAAAAAATTGTAACTGTATGGTGTATCTTTGCGTCATGAGCGATTGGCATTTTGTAAGTGAAAGAACACGTCTCTCCTTGCTTTTAATTAAGATCCAGCTAGAACTAGACATGAATGTCCTTGTTTGGGGGCCTTTTCACAGCTCTCCAGTTAAAGCAGATACTGGAGGTCCAGGGTAGATGATGTCCAACTGGTGTATCTACCTAACGAGTAAATTAGAAGAAAACGGAAGCATATCCCTTTCCATTCTTGCAATTCAAACCAGGTAAATTAATGACTGTCAAATCCCTACCCTGGCCATGGAGCTCAAGAATTTGTCTGAGATTTTGTCTGTAAAGCTGGTTTTCATCATTTTTCATTTTTTTTTAAGATTTTATTTATTTATTTGTCAGAGAGAGAGAGCGCGCGCGCTCGAGCGCACAGGCAGAGTAGCAGGTAGAGGCATAGGGAGAAGCAGGCTCCCTGCTGAGCCAGGAGCCCGATGTGGGACTCGATCCCAGGACGCTGGGATCATGAGCAGAGCTGAAGGCAGCCACTTAACTGACTGAGCCACCCAGGTGTCCCTCGTTTTTTCGTTTTAAACATGATTTTCTTAGGACAGTTTGAGAGCAGTTTATCTCTGCACTACTCCCTGGGGTACACAGCTATGTAGAAGGATTCCCCAATTGGGAAACTTGTGGCCTCCAATTTCTCCTTCTAGTACCCCAATTGTGCAAACACTCCACTGCTTTTCACGTGACACCCAGAGGTGCTAAAACATTCTCAAGTAGTTCCCCTTGGGAGATGTGGTGTGGCCCAGAGGAGTCAGAGACCAGAGGAATATGAGCCAGGAAGAGATCGGGGGCTCTTCAGCCAAAGGAAAACAAGTCAAAGAAGAATCTTTTTTTTACTCAAGATTAACCCAGAACCTTTATTGATTCTGATAGAATAAACATCATTTGAATAAATCTCTCCTGGTCCCACACACTGTTGTAGGAACTAAGGTTTCCAGTATTTTCAAAGGGGAAAACATGTAACCATGGGGTTTTATTCTACATAGAAAAATTCACCACTCTTAAGAGGAGCCAGCTCTGCATGGAGAGGAAACGGGATGAAAATCAAGGGAGTCTGCACAGAGCAATAAAAGAAGAACTTTCTGGAGCACTGGGTGGCTCAGTCGGTAAAGTGTCTGCCTTCAGCTCAGGTCATGGTCCCGGGGTCCTGGGATCAAGACCCGTATTGGGCTCCCTGTTCAGAGGACAGCCTGCTTCTCCCTCTCCCTCTGCCTACCACTCTGCCTGCTTGCATTATCTGTCAAATAAATAAAATCTTAAAAAAAAAAGAAAGAAAGAAGTAGTAGAACGTCCTGAGTAGTCATTAAAACCTACCAGATCATGAAAATTGCTTATGTAACCTCTATGGGCAAAGGAATGCAAAAGCCACCTTATGGACACGGCACAACCCAAGTGCTGCAGGCGAGGGCAGATGTATGCACACCTGCTACCTCCTCTTGGTTGGAAGCGTTATCCTCGCTAGAGGATATTAACGGACTCTTAACCTCTCCACTGCTGGGAACAAGGCTTCACTTTAATACTTTCTAGGGCCACTGATGGGTCTTCTTTTTCCCTAAAACTTCATCTCTCAGGGGGTGTACATTGATGGCCAAGCAAGGAAACCACCTATGGAAGGATCTGGCTTTGTGTTCTAGAATTATTTGATTCTAAGCATCTTTCAACAGGCTCCATGCTCTCTGGCTTGCTGCAGTCACCACTGCTCCTCACTGTCCTCACACACCTACCTTCCCTGCCCAGCCTTGTTTGTCTTTGAGTTTGGCCTCTCGTCCCATTAATGATACTGACTGAACAATAAATGACGTTCTATTTGATTACCATCTGCCATAAAGCTTGCCTCATGCTCCCAGCCTTTATACCGAACAGTGTCTATCTTTTGAAGGACACTGAAATCCCCATCCATGCCAATTCCCTGCATCTCACCCCACTACTGACTAAATAGTTTTCCAAGGTAGATAAAACCAAGAATAACAACTCATTCACAATTCTCTGACTTCATAGCAAATGCAACTAAATGCCACTGAGTTTTCATGAATGGTGTAAAAGAACATCTGGTAGTCAATAAACCAACCAATACCATGCCTTGTGTGTTGCTCTGTCCACTAGGACGTAACCAGAAGCCCTTACAGACAACCCCTGGGAGAGACCTGCTTTGGAATACCGGCATTACATCCGTTTTCATTCCCACCAGCCTGCAACATTCTCCTTGCCTCGTCAGCCTGTCCTCCGTGGACCACAGCCTTTACGCACTCCATCTACAAGAAAACATTGTGCCCCTTGTGATTCTCCTTCCCTTTTGCCTCTGCTAACCTACAAATCTGTGGTTTCTTCCTTCACACTCTAGTTATACACAGAACTTATCCAACTTAAGAAATTTTATCAGGCTGATCATCGGACAGGGCTTCATGCCAAGGAGGGCCCTCTGCTTCGTTTAATCTACTCTGCTGCTGCCATCTTGAAATCTCTAATTCTTGCACAGAGGATCCTACATTTTATTTTATACTGGAACATACATTATGTAGCCAGTGCGGCGTATTACTGAACCTGTCACCCAACTCCTAAACTCCCTACATGTAGTGGATTAGATTTCCTCACTGCCAGGCCTTGATGGCCTTCTTTAAAGTAGGCAAACATCTGGTCACACCAGGCTCCAGATAAATCCGTGTCAAAGTCTGGCCCACAGGGCTCTTCACACAGTCAGCAGGCTCATACTGAAGTAACACAGGCACAGTAAGATTCTTCTCTCACGAGCAATTACATTTCTATTAAAACTAGACTTCGCCTCCTACTGTTACGAAAGCAATGTCCTTCCTCCTAGCTATAGCACTGTGATGGTCCGTGTGCAGAAAACGAAGAGCTTCTGGCATCTAACATTTCGGTCTAGTGACTGTAAATATCTAAGAGCCACTGATGCAGACCTGAAACCACATCTACTTGCTTATCAGGAATGACTGCGGATCCCTACAGTCTTGGAGGAGGCAGGAGGAACTGGAGTACCAGCCCAGGTGTGCGCTTCTGTAATTGGATTCAAGAAGCCAAAGAGTAGCCAGCTGTGTGCTAGGTACACAAAGTCATGGACAACAGGTCACCATCGCTCACTGAAATTCATCTGGAACATCATCTTTAAAGTGAGAATACATATTCCAGAGCATCATGTAAAATTCCCATTAATTTTTGTCAACCGAAGACTTCAGAGACACTTCTGTTGAGTTACAGTTGCCTGAGCTTCTGCCTAGGAGCCCAGGGTTCCTCCCGCTGCTATTAAGCTTACTTAGATGAAAATGGGATGGTCAGTTCTGCTATGACCAAAATTATAGCCATGACAAAGTGTCACAGGATGACAGTTCTGCAATTTGTATTTAGAGGCACGTATCTGACAAAGATGTCCCTAAAACCAATGAAGGTGACAGAACTTCAGAAGTTCAAGTTGAGCCACTCCCATTTTGGTAAAGCCCTAGGAAGAGGTCCCAAATCAGCAGAGAAGGGGGGGGATGTTTCTTTACACATATCATCACTGAAGTGAATCAAGCCACATGGGCAACGGGACCAGTCGATCACTCTCTCAAGTCCACGTTACCATGGATTATCTGAACGCATGGCAAGATCAACTCCTCCTGGCTTCTCTCATCACTAATCATCTGCCAATCCTGCTGGCCTACCTCTCAGCTCTTACCAAGGAGTCAAGGACAGGAAGCCAAAACACATAATCCAGAGCCCCGAAGTATAAAACAAGTCATGGTTCCACCATTATTTAAATAATGTATGAGTTTCTGCAAAAGTAAGAAGCAAACAATAGCCGACTACCTATCGGGTCATTTTAAGGATCAAATTAAATAGAGGAAATCACTACATGAACTACAAAGTGCTAACAAGTATCCCTCTTTCTACCCTCCTCGATTTCAGTGTTACCCAACAGTCCAGCCTTAAAAAAACTGTTACTTAGGGGCACCTGGGTGGCTCAGTGGGTTAAGCCGCTGCTTTTGGCTCAGGTTATGATCTCAGGGTCCTGGGATTGAGTCCTGCATCGGGCTCTCTGCTCAGCGTGGAGCCTGCTTCTCTCTCTCTCTCTGCCTGCCTCTCCATCTACTTGTGATTTCTCTGTCAAATAAATAAATAAATAATCTTTAAAAAAAAAAAAAAAAAAAAAAAAACAACTGTTACTTAGCCCTACCAAAAATACCTAAATACCTCACCATTAGTTTTCTAATTTAAATATGAAAATCCAACTGGACTACAGTGACTAAGGGGACCATCACTCTTAATTGCCCATAAATTTGTCAAAACTTCTACAGTAAAGAGTCCTTCTGCATCTCCAGCTATGCTGACTGGAGAGAGAACCAATCCTTGGATGGAAACATGGCCACGAGAGACTCCTTACTTCTACCCTAAGAGCTTAGAATAAGATGCTGACACACAGGGGACTTCACAACCACTTCAGGTTTTTTAAGGCTCCTTCCCCTTCCATCAAAAAAGTTTTCCTTCTACAAATTCTGAAGGTTGGGCTTAAAAAATAAACAGCCCTAGTAAACAAGAATGATTGGCCTAAATTCTAAGCTGCAAATGCACAGCAATGGAGTCTTCCATGCATGCAGGTATGGGCAAACAACAGTGCGTGGGAGAGTATGTTCCAGGGCTCTGGTGAGGTAAAGAATGAGCAGAAGGTGAAAGGTCATGGAAGAAGGGGCTTGAAACCCCTGAACAACTTCTCTGGGCTAACTCAAAGAGGAAGTGTGACCAAGCACGTAGCTTAAAACTCACTTGCGCTTCAGGTGTTGGATCTCTGCACTCTGAGTCACAGTAAGTCCCTATCATTTCCTCATTGGACTAGAGGAGACCTTCACAAACCAGAGTCACTGTCAGGATTTTCTTTCTTCCCTCCACCCTACCAAGCAAAGACGAATCAAGAATGTTCACTTGGCATGACTGTCCAAGACTGCTGTGGGACCTATACGGTGTGTGGCACATAGAAATGCTCAATAAATGTTTGTGGAGTTTTCCAGAGGCCAACATCCCTGTTTCCTGGTGACATATCGCATACATCTTTGAGTCCCGGAGAAGTCCTGAAGAAGAATCATGGCATCAACATTACCATGAGATCTGCCCCTTGTTTCTGTCATTTGCCATGGATGAGGATGAAATATGGATGACAAAGACCCAGTCAATGAGAAAGGAGGCCTGTATCATGGGTCAGAAACCACAGTGTGCTGGAAGCCAAAGAATCTTGGTTCTAGTTCTGATTCCTCATTAATTAGTAAGTTTCTTTGGGTGCCAGTTACCTTAGCTTGACATAGTGAAGCTGAACTGTATGATTTCTAAATGCCTCCCATGTTCTCGGATCCTACTATAAGTGGTATTTCTCCTTTCCAGAAGCACAACGAGATAAAAGATGATCCACTGGCAAAGAGCAATTCTTGACAAGTATAATTACAAGGAGAGGGGTCTCTCCCTTTCCCTCTATTGGAGGGGTTAGCAGAAAGTCCTGATGAACTAGATTCTTCTAGCAAGATGAACTAGATTCTTAGGGAGGCAACCATGAAATCAAACAGAAACATTGTAAGTGCTTTATTTTCCTCCCAAAAGGAGGAAAACTATTCTCCTCTTTTAAGATCTTGACCCAGGTAAAGGCATTTAATGGACCTTGAAAAAAAATTACCATCTATTTCTTTTTTCTAAAAAAGAAAAAAGAACTATCTCCTATCCTAAAGAAAATTCTAAGACAATTTTCCAGTTACTATGATTAAAAAAAAAACAAAAACAAAAACAAAACTCCTTTTTACTAAATCCTTTTAGTGCAAGTATGTACAAATCTCTTTCAAGTCAAGCAACATTTCTCCCTCCAAGCCCATTAAGCTGGTTGTTATTTTTAGGATAACTAGTTAATGAATATTGTTCTGTGCTAATACAAAACCAGAATCTCAATTTCTGGGTTGAGATTCCTTCATTAACACGTATAGCTTCCTTCTTAGGAGGTGAGTGGCCATTATCATTAAAACAAGTATCATGAATATCAAAACTAAGATCTGTTTTCAGAGGCTGTGTCTCCTGCATATTGGTATACACACTGTGCCTTAGCAAAGGCTGAGAGAATTGCTGCATGAATGCTGCCACGAAATGGCCTATAAAGGGTTTCATTAGTTGTAGTTCAGGAGGATTTGTTTTCTGGGTAGATGCTGTGAAAGTAAAAATGCTGTATGGCTCAAAAACTTCAACCCCAGCCTTTTGTTTTCCTAGGAACAGAAGTCCATGCCAAATTCTTATGTTAAATCTCTCAATATGATAATATTAGGAGGTGGGGCCTTTAAGAGGTAATTTGGTTTATTTGAGGTCATGGGGATAGAGAGCACCCATGATAGGTTAGTGCTCTTCTAACAAGATGGACAGACATCAGCGTTTCCTCCCTCCACCACACCACCATACGTCAAGAAGGTGGCGAAGTGAGATGGCCAGTGAGATGGGCCTCACTGGAACTCAACTATGCTGGCACCATGATCTTGGATTTCCCACTCCAAAACTGTGAAAACTAAATGTCTGCTGTTTTAAGCTACTCGGTCTATGGCATTTTTTATATAAATTTTTCATAGATTTTATTTATTTATCTGCCAGACAGAGAGAAAGAGAGAGGGAGAGCATACAAGCAGGGGGAATGGCGGGCAGAGAGAGAAGTAGGCTCTCCACTGAGCAAGAAGCCTGATGTGGGACTCGATCCCAGACCAGATCATGACCCGAGCCAAAGGCAGACACTTAACCGATGGAACAACGCAGGCATCCCCCGTCTGTGGTATTTTGTCATAGCAGTTCAAGCTAAGACACTCCCTTTCCTTATCTGGAAAATAATGGATTTCCATGGAATGACCCGAGAGTCTTAGGAGCTTCAGCGATCTATCGTAAGGAAAGAAACACCAATTACCACAGAAGTAGAGTAAAAGAATTTCAAACTATTCACTCACTCATCATACACACCAGAGATGTCAAGTGACATACTGAAAAGGCACAAAAGAAGAAATGAGAGTAAGGCTAATTCTGAATAGTGAAGCCACCGTAAGTCAACAAACAGAAAAGGGCTTCATGAAACCACTCTTTGAGGCCAAGGATGCAAGTAAGCATGTATGGGAGTTGGGACGGCTTAGTCAGCGTTCCAGAGGAAGTGAGGCTGAGTCCTACCCTTTCAGATGGCTCTTAGGCAGTTAAACATCATCTGTGCCTCATCAAGAACGGCTATAGAACCAGAAGGTAATTCCTTAAGGAGACCAACTCTAAAGACCCTCACGAATTTTTCGAACTGCCGGATATCTCTTCAGTGACTGCATGCTGCTCTGTTTTAGTTTCCTGGGCTGCCATAACAAAATGCCACAGACTGGGCAGCTTAACCAAGAGGCTGTGAAGTTCCAGATCAAGGTGCCAACCATCTCCTTTCCTGTTAAGGGCTTTCTTCCTTCCAAAGGTCCATCTTCAAAAACATCCTCAAGGAGTAAGGCTCCCTCAAATGAAGTGAGGAGGGACACCATCATTCAGGCCATAACATGCCACAAACTAAAGCTAAATAAGCCATTTTTTCATTAATGCCAACACCTATACAACTTTGATAAACTGTAGGCAACTAAAACTACTTCTGTTACGTATTTTTGTTATATTAAAAAAAACACATATTTGTTAGACTAGGGCAGAGAAAAACAAGCATCATCTATTAAAGTGTTTGAGAGAGAAGATTGGACTCTTGCTCGTGAAGGGGCAGAGTAGGTTTCATAGATGAGTGCCACCAATTTTCCCCCTCTCACTTGTGTCAAAAGGGATTCTCGTTTCAATCAAGGTTGTCCCCCTGCCCCTTGCCTTCAAGAATGGTTTTGCCTTTGTCCAACTGGGGTTTTCTCAATGCAGTATCCGGGTAAACAAGCAGAAGTGGGTGAGACACGCTCGGACTATAGCACACAGCTCCTGGCTTTAATCCAGTAACATTTCTGGTAGCCAATCTTATTCTCAAGTACTTTTAAGGCAGCTAGAAAATAGTAATGAAGCTTGTGGCTGTCAAGAACAAGAAAGATCTGAGATTTGACTCTACTTGAAAGCTAACAAGCTAGCTGCCAGTTTTCATGGATGATGGAAGACAGGAGACTCCAGAGTCCAAGACAATGGACTTTATTGTTTGAAGCGTAGAAAGAAGCATGAGCACTGGCAAATTTTTATCAGTTCTCCTGCCGCCAAGGTCCCAAGGAGCCCATGTGAACAGGTCCGGATGGATGCCTAAAAGCTCTGTGGCTGCATTAGAAAAGAGTAACTCTGAGCTTAGGAAACTTGAACCCTATATAGCGGGCAGAAGGAATGCCTGTTTTTTTATCTGGAGAAAGAAATTTTGTCTTTCAAGGCTGTTTATTATACCAACATCCTTGAAACTAAAGTCCTGGAAAAGGGCAGTTAGTAGCTCGCTTACAAGACACGCAGAATCATGAGAAGTCCATGGGAAATTGCCTCCCAACACTGGCCATGGAGGTGGAAAACAGCAATTGCAAACAATGAATATCCCTTGGCTTTAACTGTCCTCCTTTTGTACTGTACTCTTTCTAACCTTTGCTTACATGTCATCTCCAGACAAAAAGAGAGAGGCAAAGCCAACACAATGAAAGTGAAAATTCATTTTTCTGCTGGTGGTGAACTTGAGTAATTTATCTTTCTTCTTATACCCAATATAGTTTGATGTTTAAGTTAAAAATGAGGAAAGATTATTCTGCGTGACCCAAACAGCGTTCAGCGTTTGGATTTCTACACCAAGCTGCTATTATGTTCACAAATCTACTCAGAATGCTCTCAAGATCTAGAAGTTTCTAAATTTCAAGTGCCCCCAAATGCAAAGTATTAAGACATGATTTTAAAAAAAATGCAAAAAACGAAAGAGGAAACAACAGATAATATTGTCATTGAAAATAATATAAAAAGAAGAGTTCCTGGATGGCTATTAAAACTCAGGAGCTATGCTAAAGGCCTAAATATTACCTTACTTGATTTTACAAATAAGGAAGTAATACAGTCCTCAAAGAAATTAAGTTACTCTGGGCTACGTGGGTGGCTCAGCTGGAAGCATCTGCCTCCAGCTCAGGTCATCATCTCCAGATCCTGGGATCAAGCTTCATGGTAAGCCCCCAGCTCAGTGGGGAGCCTGCTTCTCCCTCTCCTTCTGCCTCTCCCCTACTTGTGCTCTCTTTTTCTCAAATGAATAAATAAAATATTTTTTAAAAAGAAATTAAGTTACTCATCGAAGGTTCTCTGGATCATAGGAACAAATGGAATATAGAAAACCTAAGCTCCCAACACAATTCACCATTTTGCGTCTGACAGAGGAAAAAATAAGATCACACCCACCCACAGACACGAGAACAAAATCCTCACCAAGATCATGACTAGCAGGTAGCCACGGTGACACAGCTATGGAAAATGTTTTCCCCCAGGATCCTATTCCAGATCTTTTCTACCAACCTGAAAAGATAGGCAACTCAAAACACAATCTGTATCTAGCAAAGCAAAAACCCTCCCTGAAAAATCTTGTGCTATTTGAGTCTAAAACAGGCAAAATATGTAATAAATAAAAACACATAACCCTCCAAATAACCAAAACCTTAAATGCAAGCAAATACAAAGACACACAGGCAAAAGAAAGGAAGACAAAGACTCGCTTATTCATGGGCTTGTAGAACATGAACTGGCTTCAGGAAAATTCCATTATAATTTGGTATGTGCTGCTCTTGTGCTACTGAATTGTTCCCAATGCTCCCCGCGCACCCCCCACCACTGGCTTCTCCTTGAACAAAACAGCATCATTAAGAATTTTAATCCAGTTGGAAAACATGTTGGAGATGAGAGTAACATACTCATTAAAGATTAGCAGCTGTTCCTCCCACAGCACAAGGGAAGAAAAGCAGCTAACAGTGTAGTGAGTGAGAGAAGCAGAGCTGTTATTGTGCCCTGTTTAGAAATACTGTTAGAGTAGGCTAGGATCTACTGCAGTAACAAATGAAACCCAAGATCTTGGTGACTTAGCACAATGAAACTTAATTTTCACTCCTGTATCAAGTCCGATGTACATGTCCATAGCTGAGCAGATATCCTCTAAGTGGTGACTCAAACCACAGGGCACTGTTCATCCTGTAGTTCCACTCTCTGTAGCTAATGACCTCAAAGAACTACAGAAAAAGATAAAAAGGATTGTGAATGCGAGACTTTTTGTGGGCTACATTCTTTATTGCCAAATAGGTGGTAGTTCCCAGAGCAGAAACAGAAGACTGTCAATTTCCTTAAGAGATGATTTCCTTTTAATGGCTAAAAAACCTGATGTCCCAATTAATAAATGGAAATGGTATGCATCATTTCCACCCACATCCCAATGACCAACACTAGACACTTGTCCCCTCCACCTGTGGTTGTCACACAAGGTCAGCCAAACTGCCCTGCGTCCTCTATTCTTGGGGCACCTGGGTGCACATCTCCTATCTTAGTGTTTTCAGTATATTTCCTCAAACCCTGATGCTCCATGCAGCTCAATTTTGACAGTGTGTCACATTCAAATAACCAAAATGAGGCAACATAAATTCTCCAGTTCTATCTCAATGTCTACAAAATACCATTAGGATGGTAAATTCTTAATCTTCAGAATGTATCCTCAACATGTTCTCTCCTTATCCCTGTTCCTCTTTGTATCTTCCTTACAGAGAGAGAATGTTCTTTGAAGGTTTCCTAGTCTCAACACTCCACCCAGAAAAGCCCTCCTGATGGTGGCTTTGCTCTTTCTTCTCTCCACACTTCAGTTCTGTACTGTCAATCAACTTGGCCTTCCTTACTTCCTTAGCCTTCTCTCTCAAACATCTGCTACCTAGATTCTTCCCATTTAGAGCCTACCAGCTGAGCTAGTCAAAAAGAATATTTATTGTCTTTTTGACTAGAAAATGGGGGTGGTAGATTGCAAAATTCCCATAATCATAATTACTATAAATGCTGAAAGTATGTAAGGCAGTAGAAGCCAATCTGCCTCCTCAAGAGTTATGAACTTGGAAAGACCAGAGGGTCTCAAAGGCCCACTTAACCAGAATCAACTTATATTTGTCGATCTTTCCTCTGTATGTACAGTTCTTAGCACAGAGGGAGTTCTCAATTGTCTATGGAATAAAGTTCTCAAGCTGCTGAAACAAATGTGACAGGACCACTATCCTAGAACCTTTACACAGGAAGAAATGTGACCGGCCACTGGATTCCATCAGTCCCCAAATTAACCACCAACTTTTTAAACTCTCCCAGTGCCTCTAATGATCCCAAATCAGGAGGTCAAGAGAAAATGCTTCTTAAACCAGTAAAGAGAAATTAGTCTCAAGGGGCATTTTTTTTTTAAAGTCTAGACTATCAGAAGCACCTTCTTTTTATTTTTTATTTTTTATAAACATGTATTTTTATCCTCAGGGGTACAGGTCTGTGAATCACCAGGTTTACACACTTCACAGCACTCACCAAAGCACATACCCTCCCCAATGTCCATAATCCCACCCCCCTTCTCAACCCCCCTCCCCCCAGCAACCCTCAGTTTGTTTTGTGAGATTAAGAGTCACTTATGGTTTGTCTCCCTCCCAATCCCATCTTGTTTCATTTATTCTTCTCCTACCCACTTAAGTCCCCATGTTGCATCACCACTTCCTCAGATCAGGGAGATCATATGATAGTTGTCTTTCTCTGCTTGACTTATTTCGGTAAGCATGATACACGCTAGTTCCATCCACGTTGTCGCAAATGGCAAGATTTCATTTCTTTTGATGGCTGCATAGTATTCCATTGTGTATATATACCACATCTTCTTTATCCATTCATCTGTTGATGGATATCTAGGTTCTTTCCATAGTTTGGCTATTGTGGACATTGCTGCTATAAACATTCGGGTGCACGTGCCCCTTCGGATCAGAAGCACCTTCTTTCCTTTTCTATACAAGTACCACAGATTTGTCAAGATTTTGATCAGTTCTTCCGGATGGGACCCTCCATTATGGCAGGATGAGCAAACAGGAGCTGAATCCAGTCTCCCCACCCCATTTCACACAGCTGTTTGCCCCTTCGTCAACCTACTTATCATCACAGACGGCCTATGCTTAACATCTCCCAACTCAATGTTGGTGGTTGAAAATGAAATACATAGCATCACACAGATTATCGTCTATTTTATTTAGGTCATATATACACCTAAGTGTATTTATTTAAATAATGAGTGAAGAATTTTACCATACTCAAGGTTTTACTCTGAACGCAAGTCTTCAAAGTCGTACAGAATCATCAGTTCTTTTGGTGTTATTTTCATTTTTTTATCAGAGAAAGCCCAAAGTACGGGAGATAACAGAGTCAAAGGGAGCAAGCCAGATCTTTTGTTTCGTTATAGTAACTCAAATATTTCCTATCTCAGTCTTGGAGCCACATTTTACGGTGTAAATGTGTAATGAAAGAATAAAGGTTCTGTCTGGAAATACATAGTTCTGAGATTAAGATTAATCTCAGGAAACAAACTGAGGGTTGCTGGAGGGGATGGGGCAGCTGGGTGATGGACACTGGGGACGGTATGTGCTATGATGAGCGCTGTGGATTGTGTAAGACTGATGATTCACAGACCTGTACCCCTGAAAAAAATAATACATTCTATGTTAATTTAAAAAAGTGAAAATTCATAGTTCTTAGTCATGGAGTAATATGGAGAATGTTCAATCTGTAGTATTTATGCCAGGATGCACGTAATTTAAGTACATAAGACCTTGTCAACCTCACCAGTGGCTACTATAAAATATGTAGCATTCACAGAACAATACAGTAAATAGAAACATAATTCACAGGAGAGATCAAGGATATCACCATTCTGGATTTTTTTTTTTTTTTTTTTGGCAAGACACCAAGAAGGTGTCTCTTCCACATTCAAATGGCTTGGTCATGGCCTACCAAGGGTAGACCCGTGGGTGATATTCCCAAGATTAGCAATGCATATGGCATCAGCAATGACCAATCAGAACACAGTTTAGTCTACTGCAGTGGCTGGAATCAAGTCAAAAAAGCTCACTGTAGTGTGAGGCATTACTTAATAGGAAAACATCTAGAGTATTCCAGAAGTGGGGCCCTGATGGCTAGGTTGATGGACTCAGGTGGGGGAGGGCACTCTAGCTAATGGCTATTTACCAGTTAGCATAAGACTACATCAGTGTTTAATACCTAGAACATGCGTGCTCATGCTCGCCAGCTGATGAGCAGCACTGGTTACAGCTCTTTCTCAAGCACATGATCCTGAGATCATGACCTGAGCCCGCATCAAGAATCAATCAGATGCTTAATCCCCACTACTTCCTGCTCTGTGTCACAGCTAAAGTCCTCTGAACACCTAAGATGACAATAAATCTTGTCCCCAATTTCAAGCCTATTATCTACATTTACACAAACCTATCAGTCTGAAAGTCTGAAAACAGAATAGTTGGTTCCCTGCCCCCCATACCTCTTTGTTGCTGTTAAACTCACTTTTCCCTACTCTCATTCGTCTGCATAGATGGAACCACTACTGACCCAGTCGTTCAAGCCAAAAACCCAGGGGTCATTTTGATTCTGTTTTTGCATACTCCTGGGCCATTTACCAATACATCCAATCAAGTCTACCTTCAACACCTATATGAGAATCTAACCAACTTCATCAAGCTCCATAATTCCTATGTTAGTCCAAGTTACCACAACAGGTCACACAGACCATCTCACAGCATCTATGATTGGTCTCCCTGCTTCCCTGTCTAGCAGGCACAGTTTTTCTTCATAAAAACAATCCAATCACCTCCCTCTGCCAACCTTTGTTCTCCCTCGGCCTTCCACTGCACTTACAATGAAATCCAAATTCCTACTCTCTCAGCCATGCTTCCTGTCACTTCCTTTCCCTCAACTCAACGCAATGCCTTTAGCTCTTACTCAGAACTACAGAGCGCACTTTCACCTCGGGCGGTCTTGCAGGTTAAACTGCTGTGTCGTCCCTGGTACAGGTTCCCAGGTCTTCAGGTTGCTTCTCCCTTCTCTCAACTCCGTCTCCCTTCAACAGTCACCTCCCCAGAAAAGCCTTCCTATTAAAACTAGACCCACCAACCCCTGGGGTCTTTAGTCTCTACTCTCCAACCTCTTGTCCCCTTTATTTTTCTTCATGGGACTTAGTGAACCTAAAAATCATCCACACATCTATTTATTGTTACGTTTCAGTATAAGCACCATGAAGGCAGAGGCTATAAATTATTTTCTTCTGAATCCCACATGTCTACAACAGCACCTGGCCCACAGTAAGCTCTTGGAGATTTGCAGAAGAAATCTTTTTTTTTTTTTTTTTAACCTGTTAGAGCCTGTTCACTTGCTGAAATTTCTTGATATGCACACATTATTTTGATATTACATTGCCCTTCTGATGCTTTAATTCTTAGAATGCATTCCCCATGCTACTTAAGCAGAGGAGAAATATATAAGTTCATGGTAAATCATTAAAGGGGTACAGGCACTTCTCATCGTTGAATTTCTAGAATTTCAGAGCTGACATTTTAGAGATCATCTATCACCCCAGACTCATTTTATGGTAGCTCTCAGGAGTTCAGAGCTGTGCAATCCAATCCAGTAGCCACTAACTAAATGGGGCACTGAGCACTTAAAATTCAGGACATCTGAATTAAGATGTGCTTGAATGTAAAAATATACATCAGATTTCATAGATATAATATGAAAAAATAGATCTCATTTCTAAATAGTATTGATTACATATTAAGTAATTATATGGGCATTGAGTGAAATAGGCTCTATTATTAAAATCAATTTTGCCAGGTTTTGTTTTTTTTTTTAATTGTGACTACTTCAAAGTTTTAAATTACATGTGTGGCTCACACTTCCAGTTAACATTCCATTTCCATTGGATAGCACTGGTTCAGTGAGATTAAAGGACTAATCCAAAGACACACTGCACTGTGATGGAAGGCACAGGAACACACACACACACACACACACACACACACACACCATGCCACCGCCTCCATTCAGACTTATTTCCAGCGCCCAATGCAGCCGCGGATGCTCTACAGTGAATTCTTTCCCAAGGGCAGTAAGAAAGAGTGGTAAGAGTAAGAAATACCTAGAACAAAACTGCTTGGGTCAATCAAACCCCAGCCCCACACTTAGGGACTCTCAACAACTCATTTAATCTTTCTGTACCGCAGTTTCCTCATCAGGATGAGGGGAAAAGTTTATCGCATAGATAACTAGCAAGGATGAAATCAACAAATAGATACGTAATACTGACTATATGCCAGATAACATTCTAAGGGGTTTGTGAGTTTACTGCTATTATTATTAAAATGCTCTCCTACTCTAAAATAAATCGAAGGTTGGAAGGCCTCTCACTTATGACAAACAGTGTTAGTTTAGGAGTCATTTTTATGTCAAAAGATACTGCTAACATCAGACGTTCTGGTCAGATTACCAATGCAATATGTTTCTGTTCCTGATGAACCTGTTCTAATACCCTGAGATTATCACACACATAAAATCTCATGTTACATGAAAATTCAAACACAGAGAACAAAGGGATACGAAGAACTTTCTGCCACTTATCACCAAGGCAAATAGCAACCAGATACTTCCGTCAGTTGTGCTGGCGTTGCATGCAACAAACATAACACACACACACACACACACACACACACAGTGTCTACCCTAAGTGATCAAGGTAACTAACACTTCCTCTATGATTGAAGAGTTACCATAGCAACTCAGACCTAGAAGAATTTACAGACTGCTCAACCCAGCCTTCGCATTTTATGGATGAGGAGCCGCCATAATTTTCTGATTTGCCCAAGGTCACACTACAAATGAAAAGTCAAACTGGGATTCATAGCAAAGATTTTTGGCAACTCATCTACAAGGCTTTGACAACATTCAGCTTCTTCAGGTACTTAAAAGTTTAAAAGTATTAAGGGTGAAAGCAATTCATTAAACAGGCCATGCAGCAAGTCTAATAAGGAATAAAGTTTCTGAATTCTGGAAAAAACACAAATTAGAAATATTTCTAATTATAGCCTGAGGAGATATAAGATACTGAGTCTTCATCATCACCATAAGCATAAAACCCTTTGTGTCAGACAACACGATTCTCCTTAAAGAGGAAGAGGACTTCAAACAGAAATTCAAATGCTCAAGAAGAACACTATTTTTTTTTTAAGTTTTTTAAAGATTTATTTATTTATTTGACACAGTCAGAGAGGGAACACCAGCAGAGGGAGTGGGAGAGACAGAAGCAGGCTTCCCGTCGAGCAGGGAGCCTAATGTGGGGCTCGAACCCAGGATCCTGGATCTTGACCTGAGCCAAAGGCAGACACCTAACCGACTGAGCCACCCAGCTGCCCCAAGAAGAACACTTTAAACAAACAAATATATTTTTCCAGGGTAACAACTTTTCTGGACATTTTCTGGTTTGTACCAAGATATAACTCCCTTGTAGACAGAAGAGGTTTAATTCTAACAGCAAATTCAAATAGCTTTGTAAGTGTTAATTGATATCAAATTATCTGGTAGTGGTGATGGCATGTGTGCATGTCTATCTCCACACACCCACATGCATAGGATGAATTTGTTCCATTGGGGCCATTCCTCATTGATAGAGGTTGCCTTTACTGTCTTTTCCTGAAGAGCTTATGTCAAGTAAACCTGAGCTTCCTCCCCATTTTCTCCACCTCTCCATCCCCTAATGCTGACACAAATGAGTAAGCCAAGAAGAAAAACTTCCTCATTACCTTAAATGAATGGTAATTTGAAAATGGTCAGGGAAAGTTCAAGCAGTTTTCTCATGCATGAGCTACCACGACATAGTCCACAATTCCACAGCAACAAAGACAAAGAGAAGATATTAAAAGGAGTGATTCAGTCAACCTTTAGACATTTTGGAAGCAGCAGCATTTAAACTCAAATACTTGCTGTGAAGCTTGGTATGGAGTTTTTGGTAGTTCACGCTTTGTGATTAGGACTTTGTATTTAATTCACTTCATTTCATCTTGTTTTTTATCTGTGTATTTATTTTCAGAAAGAGAGCACGTACATGAGCAGGGGAGCACTGGGGGAAAGGGAAGGGAGGGGCAGAGGAAGAGGGAGAATCCTAAGGAGGCTCCATGCCCACTGTAGAGTCTGACTCAGGGCTCGATCTCATGATCCCCAAATCACGACCTGAGCGGGAAAACAAGAGTCAGGTCCTTAAACCAGCGGAGCCACCCAGGTGCCCTCATCTTGTTTTTAAAAATCACTCTTAAATGGCTTAATGTTTCCATAGAAAGGGAAAAAGCTGTGCAAACAGTATTGGACTCAGGCGTTCAAACTCAGCAAATCCAAAAGCAGAATACAGACAAGGCACAGAGGAATGACCTCATCTGTCTCATTGCCTAAGTCTGTGATCTGAATTTTTCCTCTTTAAAGCTCAGGGATGGTGAAAGAAAGGATACTCTCAAGACAGAAGAGCTTAAAAAGTATAGAATCTCTTTAACACAAATTAGGTAGAGAAGAAACTAGTCTCCACTAGTCTCCACTGTCGGTGGGAGGGTGCACAGAATCCAGGGAGTTAAAATTAGGTAAGATTTTTTTTTTTAATAGTAAAAAGTGGAATAAAGGAGTAAGTGATGCTTTGGTTTGCAAATAAATAAATAAATAAAATAGTCTTTAGATGGGTGTCCACGTACCCAGATAAAACTTCTAGTATTACCGATGGAGGAAGAACAGATGTTCCGGAGACTGTGAGCCATGTCTGCTACAAATAGGCCACTTTTCAAGTTATTCACAAAAATTTAACACAGTAAATTTTAAAGATCTAGTTGGTTTTATTAATTGATCCATGAAATGAACAGCACCACATTTAGCAAATAAAAGGGAGCTCCAAAGGGCTATGTCAAAGAAAAAGTTGTTTTGTTTTTAAGATTTTATTTATTTATTTGACAGACAGAGATCACAAGTAGGCAGAGAGAGGAGGAAGCAGGCTCCCCACTGAGCAGAGAGCCCCAATGCGGGGCTTGATCCCAGGACCCTGAAACCATGACCTGAGCAAAAGGCAGAGGCTTTAACCCACTGAGCCACCCAGGCACCCCCAAAGAAAAGGTTTTTAACAGTAGAAAGCAAGTGGGGGAAAGGAAATTATTAGCAAAGAATCTGTTGTTTTAGGCAAGGTTGCCGTCTTATGAGGAACGAAAGGGGTCTATCAGTGAATTTCTTAATGCTGACCAGGAAATTCCCGTGTTAACCAACATGGACTGGATAAAGGTTACATTTCTAGAGGGACTGAAACTGCAATTAAGTTAGGTATTAAGTCTTGATTTACTGACTCAGGGCCTTAACCTAAGTGACGTCATTTTGGGCCTGTGGTTTTCTTTTTAACAAAGTAAAAAGAGTTTTAATATCGCAAGTGTTTACTTCTGTGCATAAATCTGAAGGCTTAGAAAACAAATAAGACACATGCAATAAATCACTGGTTCCAGAACATCAACCTACAGTTCAATGTCAATCCATAATGAGGTTCAGTTGTCTTAAAGTAGAAGTTTAAGAAGGACAAATAGTCTGATATGTATTCAATTAAAATGCTATATTCTATTAAGAATAAGCCTTTGACACTTCTTGAGATTAAAATATCACTTCTTGGGGCGCCTGGGTGGCTCAGTGGGTTAAAGTCTCCGCCTTCTGCTCAGGTCATGATTTCAGGATCCTGGGATGGAGCTCCGCATCGCATCGGGCTCTCTGCTCAGCAGGGAGCCAGATTCCTCCTCTGCCTGCCTCCCTGCCTACTTGCGATCTCTGTCTGTCAAATAAATAAATAAAATCTTTTAAAATAAAATAAAATATCACTTCCTTTAGGTGATCATGTTGGTACTACATGGCACTATATCTGTTTATTCATCAAATGCTTCTGGAACACCCAGGCACTATACAAAATGTTAAGGAGTCCTGGATTCCAATAGTCCCTACACTCAGCAAACAGAGGATAGTAAATACACAGGGAGAAACAGAGTTTCAAACTAGGAGGAGCTCTGCTTTAAAAGAAAAAAAGACACATAGGGGAAGTCGGGAAGATGGCAGAGTAGGAGGACCCCAAGCATACCTCGTCCCACAGACACACTGAGGTAACAGCACTGAAGGCACAGCTAACTCCGAAAACAGCCTGAAGCCTGGCAGACCAGACCCTCCCCAGTTAATGGGAGAGGGGAGGCCACCCTGAATAGGTAAGAGAGGCAGAGAGCCTGCGGAACACGGAACCCTGCTCAGACTGATTACAAATGGGAGGAAGTCTGCAAGAAGGGAGAAGTGAGAGGTCAGGCTTACCCCAGGAACTCCATGCACGGGGGACACTGGGAACACGGGTCCCCATAACATGTGGCTCTGAGAAATCAGCGGGGCTTCACTTTGTAAGCTTTTAAAAAATCAGTGGGGCTTCACTTCAGGTACTTTAAAAGTCAGTGGGTTAGCTCCGGGAGAGCCAGAAGGTGTAGAAACTGGGTTCCTGCCCTTCAAGAGCCAGGATAACAAATCACCCCACTGGGATGCAGCACGGAAGTAGAAGGAGATTTATTCATTAAGCTCAGAATGTGCCCTCGAGAGGCAGGGATCTTCAGAACCCTTTCTCTTCCCCTCCCCCAGCCCACCCAGCTAGAAACCTGCAGGGACCAGTGCCAACACTCCCCACCTCTCTTGCTAGGGCCATGTGCTGGGCCCCCGCATTCCCCTGCAGACCCACCTGCCCACCCGTCCCACTTGGCAGGCATTCCTCCAAAGCAGCTCCTGCCCCACACATCCAGCAAACAGCCCTATTCTGGGACTAGCACCACTCCAAACTGCCCCTCACCCTGCCCTCAAGAGAAGAGCAGATAAACTCACACACCAGCACTCCCACAGTTCCAGCAGCCCAGCCTTTCAGCTGACAGCCCAGGAAATGCCCCCCCCTGTCTGGCACTACTCCAGCCCAGGGGAGTACCTGGTAAGACGGCCATGCTACCACCAAGGAAAGCCTCTGGGGGGGGGGGGGTACATACACAAAGTGTCTTACCATTCAGTGTGCACACAACTATGACAGACTGAGGGCAGACAGGTGGCCCAACTGCTGATACCCTCCCCACCCCTCCACCTACAAGCCTCAAGTCTCCTCAGACAGGCTCCTCAACAGCACAGGGACCCAAACTGCCCCATGCACACAGAGTAGGCAAAGAAAGTCACTGCAGCTGACTGAAGACAAACATTGCTTGGCCACAACAGTAGGGCACATACAACCCACACAGCACACACCCCTGGTGCCCCGGTTCTGGCGACCAGGGGACTGTGCTACAGGGCACCACAGGACCTCTTTCTCATAAGGCCACTACTTTCAAGATCAGGAGATGTTGCTGGACTTTATAACACACAGAAACACAGAGACCCTAAATGAGGAGCCAGATGAACAGGTCCTGAATGAAAGAAAAGAACAGAAGAAACCTAGTTAAAGAGCTAAATTAAACAGAAATAAACAATATGACTGACACCCCCCCCCCAAAAAAAAACCCAAATCAAAATCATGCTTATAAAGATACTTACTGGACTTAAGTGTGAAGGATCTCAGCAAGGTCTTCAATGGAAAGTTTAAAAATATAAGAAAGAACCAGTCAGAGATGAACACACTAGAGAAAATTAAGAGCACATTATAGGATATAGAAGAATGAATTGCCAATCTAGAAGACAGGGTAATGGAAAGCAACCAAGCAGAACAGCCAAAAAAATAAATGAGAGATTGCTGAGGTTAACTCGGCAACATCAGGAAGCATAGTAACATATGCATTACAGGGATCCCAGAAAGAGCGAGAGAGAACGTATTTGAAGAAATAACAGCTGAAAACATCCATAGTTTTAGAGAACAAAACAGACATCCAGATCCAGGAAACATGGAAAGCCCCTAAGAAAAGTGGCATAAGTAGATGCACACCAATACGTCTAATAACTAAAATGGCAAAAAGTAACAAAATAAAGAGAATTTGAAAAGCAGCCAAAGAAAACAGTTACATACATGGGAAACCCCTTAAGGCTCTCAGCTGATTGATCAGCAGAAACTTTGAATATATCCTGTCACTCCCTTCTGGCCTGCAAAGTGCTCATAGGGGGGAAAAAAAAGCAACCAAGAATAATCTGCCTAACAAGGCTATCATTCAGACTGGAAGGAGACATAACGAGTCTCCCAGCCAAACAAAAGTTAAAGTAGTTCATTACCACCAAACCAGACTTACAAGAAATTTTAGAGTGAACCCTTTAAGTGGAAAGGCAAGGCCATAACTGAAAGTAGGAAAATCATGAAAACAAAAAATTTTACAGGTAAATGCAAATATATAATAAAGGTAGTAGTTTAATTGCTTATAAAACCAGTATGAAGTTTAAAACACAGAAGCATTAAAAATCAATTATATCTACAAAAATTAGTCAAGAGAATCACAAAATAAAAGGATGGAAAATAGGATAAATGTTTAAAATTGGGGGAGGGAATAAAGATTTCAGTGCTTTTAGAACGGCTTCAAATTCAAGTGACCATCAACTTAATACAGAGTGCTGTACGTGAAGATGTTGTATATGTACCTAATGGTAACTATAAGTCAAAGATCTGTGATAGACACAAAAGAATAAAGAGAAAGGAATCCAAACTTAACACTAAGGTCACCATCAAAAAACAAAGGAAGAGAGCAAGAAAAGAAAAAAGGAATAGAACTGCAAAAACAACCACAAAACAAGTAACAAAAAAGTAATAAGTACAGGTTTATCAATAATGAATTTGGATGTAAATAGACTACATGCTCTAATCAAAACAAACAAAGTGAATGAATGGATAAAAAAAAAAGCACAACTTATTTAAAGGCTGTCTATACGAAACTCACTTCAGACCTAAAGACATGCAGAGTCAAAGTGAAGAGATGGAAAAACATTTACCAATCAAATGAAAACAAGAAAGCTCATAGCAATACTTGTATCAGACAAAAAGACTTTACAACAAAGACTGTAGTGAGAAGCAGATAAGGAAACTACATAATGATAAAAGGAAAAACCCAACAAGAGGATATAACAATTTTAAATATCTACGCACCCAACATAAAAGCACTTAAATACATAAAGCAACTATTAACAGACATAAAGGAAGCAATCAACGTAATACAGTAGTAGTAGGGGATTTTTAATACCCAGCTTACGTCAGTGATCATCCAGACAGAAAAATCAACAAGGAAACAGTAGTCTTGAATGACACATTGGACCAGATGGACATACCAGATCTACCCATAACACTCCCTCCAAAAATAACAGAATATACATTCTTTTAAAGTGCACATGGCACATTCTCCAGGGTAAATCAGGTTATGCCCCAAAACAAATTCAACAATTTCAAGAAGACTGAAATCCTATCATGCATCTTTTCTAACCACAAAGGTATGAAACTAGAAGTCCATTACAAGGAAATCTGGAAAGAACACAAATACTTGGAGACTACCTACCATGCTACTAAGCAATGAAAGAGTCAACTAAGAAATCAAAGAGGAAATTTTTAAAAAGACCTGGAGACTAATGAACACGAAAACACAACAATCCAAAATCTTTGGGATGTAGCAAAAGCAGTTCTCAGAGGGAAGTTGATAGCAATACAGGTCTACCTCAAGAAACAAGAAAAATCTCAAGTAAGAAATACAGAATGGGCTATGGAAGAATATTTTCATGGAGTTCATTTGGATCACGGTCAGTCCCCTTCCAGGAGGAAGGGATATTTAAGAAGCATTCTGAAAAGAAGTAGCAGTTAGCTAGAAGACTATTAAGAGCTCATGTTGGAGGTGGAGAGATGAGTGTGTGCAGACCTGAATTGTAAGCCCAAGGTGGACGGCCCACTGAAGTTCCTAAAAGAAAGCCCTACAGGCAGAAGGGAGTGATCACAGGGCATAATGGCACAGAATGTGGCAGGGCACAGATACAGTGTCTCACATACCAAGCACAGATTTTAGATTTGCACCCAAGGGCAATCAGAACACGGAAAGACTTTGAGCAGGAAAACAATAATCCAATTTCCATTCTGCAGGATGGGGTGGAAACTCAGGGCCCTAGGAGAGGCAGGGATTTCAAACGAGTGTGAAGGCAAGAAGCCCAGGGTTGAATCTAGGCAGTCAGATTCCAGAGCCCTGGTTCTTAATCATAGGTCCTGCTCCTTTTTTCCAGAGCCAGCTCTGGAAAAAAGGAGCAGGACTATGATTAAGAACCAGGGCTCTGGAATCTGACTGCCTAGATTCAAACCCTGGCTCTGCCTTCACTGGTGAACCTTGCTTTAGGGCCTGAGTTTCCCCATCTGCAGAATGGAAAGGATAGTATTAATTATGATGCAAAGCATGGTGAGAAATAAACCAGATCACTCATTTCGAGTGCCTAGAAGGAGGACTGGATGTATCAATATTCACTTTACTATTAGAATTCCCATTTCTAGTATCAGGTGTAGCAGAAAATTGAGGAAGACTCTTAGGATTCTGTCTTGAGCAACAGAATGGTCAGTGGTACCATTTACTGAGATATAGATAGGTAGAATTGATGAATCCAGGAAGGAAGAAGGGAAGACCATTCAGTTATGCTCAAGGACTTCCGTTTTTGATATGTGAAAAAATGAGTTAACGATGTCGAATGGCACTTTTTAAATGGCTTTTTAGATAAATATGCTACAATATTTTTAGCATTCTTACTTGGCCAGTTTTTTAAGTAGACAGTTCTATTTTGTTAACTCTCTTGATTTTTTTTAAAACAAACTAAAAATCCTACAATTTTTAAGCCGGTGATTTAAATGATAACACCAATTACAAAGATTTATATCAACAAAAGCAATATGGTTTTTTTAAAAGATTTTATTTATTTATTTGGCAGAGAGAAATCACAAGTAGATGGAGAGACAGGCGGCGGGGGTGGGGGGGGAAGCAGGCTCCCTGCTGAGCAGAGAGCCCAATGCGGGACTCGATCCCAGGACCCTGAGATCATGACCTGAGCCGAAGGCAGTGGCTTAACCCACTGAGCCACCCAGGCGCCCCAACAAAAGCAGTATGTTTATATGTGGAGCACACCAATCCTTGCCACTTCCAACATCCTCACTTAGGGCAGTATCAGAGGATTATTTCTCTTAGCTGCACAGAAAGAGGTCCATTTCCCCTGAATTTGCTCAGGCTAAGATATGACTCCTAAGACACCAAACTCGGTCTTAAACTTCAGAGGACTTAAGTCCTTAAAATGACAGATTCTCTTTTCAGATCCTCGAAATTTCTTATTCATATAATTAAGTGTGAAAAGAACCTCTAAAATCATGAGGCCTA
This sequence comes from Mustela lutreola, assembly GCF_030435805.1. Taxonomy (NCBI): domain Eukaryota; kingdom Metazoa; phylum Chordata; class Mammalia; order Carnivora; family Mustelidae; genus Mustela; species Mustela lutreola. The sequence goes on along the minus strand of NC_081301.1, from coordinate 82,480,671 downwards.
TATAAAATCCTTCATTTTTATATAGGCAGACCTACCACATATTTAGAAAAGTTACATGAAAACTATGAAGAGTTTCATTTTTTTCAAACTATTTCAGACCAAAGCAATAAAGAATAACAAATTTCTCAACTATAACTCCAGTTATATATCAAAATCTTATGTATAGCTATGTATAGTTACTAGGAAAAAAATCCTTCTGGAACTGTAAGGAATTTATTTTACCAATATCATTTTTTATTATGTTCAGTTAGTCAATGTATTATAGTACATCATTCGTTTTTGACATAGTGTTCAACAATCCATTAGTGGGTATAACACCCAGTAATCATTTTATTCCAGGACACAGGCTCAATTTTCATATTTTGACACCCCTATTCTAGGCATAAAGATTCAACCTGAGTATGTAGCTAAGACAGTGGACATGTAAAAAACCAAACCAAACAAACAAACAAAAAAAACATAAATAGTTCTGGAACTTTCTACTATGCTTTTCTTCAAAATCCAACCAATGCCAGGCTTCCTTTTCTGAATATTCCTAAAGTACCTCAAACAATAGAGACCCCCAGCTACTATTAGTAAAATTCTTCACTACCCATCTGCTAGTTCATGGAAAGAGACATATTTTTTCAACCAGTATTCAAGCTAAGGTCCCTGTTCAGCATGGGGGCAGGCAGTTGGTCAGTGATGAACAGAACATTCATGGAGTTCAAGGTCTCGTTAAGACTCTTCCCAGACTGAATCACTTGCCTGGATGACTCCACCATTGCTCAGTCACCGGAGCTCTCAGAACATTTGGTTCCTCTCTTTTTTTGTTGTTAACCTATTTTACATCTAATAGCCCCCCAATCCAGGAAACAACGTTTTTCAAATTTTACTTGAAATAGAACTGGGGGGGGGGGGGTGTGATGGCACTACACAGAGGTTTCTCTTACTTTTAGCGCTTAAACTGGTTTCCTGAATTCAGTTCTATTTCAGCAATTGGAGGACTTTGGCTTTCTTTTAAATTTGTACTATCTGATTAAGGAAAAAACTCAATAGCCTTTAAATCCTTGATTCCAAGACTTAATGGCACACAAGTGAACATTTTTATTTATTTTTTAAAGATTATATTTATTTATTTGACAGAGAGAGAGATCACAAGTAGGCAGAGAGGTGGGCGGGGGGAAGTAGGCTCTCCACTGAGCAGAGAGCCCAATGCGGGGCTTGATCCCAGGACCCTGAGATCATGACCTGAGCTGAAGGCAGAGGCTTAACCCACTGAGCCACCCAGGTGCTCCACAAATGAACATTTTTATTTTTTATTTTTATTTTTTAAAGATTTTATCTGTTTATTTGACAGAGATTACAAGTAGACAGAGAGGCAGGCAGAGAGAGAGAGGGAAGCAGGCTCCCTGCTGAGCAGAGAGCCCGATGCGGGACTCGATCCCAAGACCCTGGGATCATGACCTGAGCCGAAGGCAGCGGCTTAACCCACTGAGCCACCCAGGTGCCCACAAATGAACATTTTTAAAGCCAAGATGCCTTTGCACCTATGGGTGCATTTATTATGGGGTTTGCTTTCCTGAAAAGCTGTTTTCAAATCAATGGCATGTCTTATAATCAATGTTGCCTTAGAAACTAAGAAATTCAACAAGAGGACTCAGATTGACTTAATGAAAAAAAAAAAAAAGTTGGCAAGAAGACTGGACTCCTAGCCTTGGCTTACTGCCATTTAGTTACTAGTCACCAAGCCCTGTGACATCTGCTCAGTCCCTCCATGCCTCTGGACGTTTTCTTCTCCATTCATAAAATACAAGTTTACACTTCTGTTTCTCAAACTCTGTGGTAAGAGAGGAGCTTAAGTTTTTCCAGTCAGTTGCAGACATGCATTTATGAAATACAACACTATGTAGATTACACAAGGATTCTTCCCATGACTGATCACTTTCATTTATTTGATATTCTTTAGTAATACAATTAGCTTGTATTTCCCAATTACACAGTCGCTGAGCACTACAAACAAAAATTCAGGGAAGGAGTCCTGCAGAATGAAGGTGTTTGTCATTTGTGGCAGATTCAAGAGAGCAGCAGCATGGTGAATCCATCTGTGGGTCACTGAAAATGGGCCAACAATCCAGAAGACACCTTCCAGGCAAAATAATAAAAGATACATGTTCTCTTTTCCTAATATTCATTTTTGAAAAGTACAAAACATGAGAGTTCATCAGTTACTTTGAAAAAAGTGTTTAAGCAACTACAATATTACCCTTAGGGTTGGCAATACAAGCCAATGTTCCATGTGATTTTTCAAAGAGAAGACAGAGCCACAGCAGCTCTTACTAGAACATACTTCCTCTCCACCACTTAGTCCATGATAGGAAGTCAGTAGTTAATGGCTCTTGGCCCTAAGGCTACTGTGGTTTATAGAAGAAGCATGGCTTTTTGAGTAGTACATCAAAGTATAAGGGTGCAAACAAATGCGAACTCGTTTTTAAAAGGATGCTTAAAAAAAAAAGATTTATTTGAGAGAGAGAGAGAGGGCATGAGGGGCAAGAAGCTCAGAGGGAGAAGCAGACTCCCCCATGGAGCTGGAAGCCCAATGCGGGACTCCATGCCAGGACTCCGGGACTATGACCTGAGCTGAAGGCAGCAGTCCAACCAAGTGAGCCAGTAGGCGCCCTAGAAGGACTTTTTTTTTTTTTTTAAAGATTTTATTTATTTATTTGACAGACAAAGATCGCAAGTAGGCAGAGAGGCAGGCAGAGAGAGAGAAGGAAACAGGCTTCCCTGCCAAGCAGAAAGCCCAATGCGGGGCTTGATCCCAGGACTCTGGGATCACAACCTGAGCCAAAGGCAGAGGCTTTAACACACTGAGCCACCCAGGCGCCCCCCCTAGAAGGACTCTTACGTGAGATAAACATACATATGTGCTGGCAGGTGGGGACAAAAGCTAAATAATCATACAAATTACCTAGATCAGACTCTGCGCACCCTTCATCAAGTTGATGAGAGCCATTTATTCCACTTCAGAAAAGAAATCATCCCCTAGGCCAGTCAGTCTCGGAGGCTTCCTGGATATTTGCTGAAAAATCAGAGTATCTGCCTTAGAGCCTGGAGGTATAGACAATCAGAGGCTGGCCAGCCCTGGGTGCCAGACCAATGCTCGAAGAGAGGTTCTCACACCTGAGCGTCCATCAGGACCATCTGGAGGGCTCAGTAATAGATTGCTGGCCCCACCCCTGAACTTGATCCAGAGGGCCATGATCAAACTGAGAGTTTGCATTTCTAACAAGGTTTCAGGAGGTGCTGATGCTCCTGGGAACAGACTTTGAGAACCACTGGTAGAAGATATTCGATGACAGAATTAGAAAGTTATCAGAGGTCACCTGAAATAAACCTTTCATTGTCCTAGTGAGGACCTAGGGTTGAGAGAAGAATGTCTTATTCATGGTTATATATCTAATACTCAGAACTTTCTCCAAAAAAAAAAAAGGCAACTCAGGTGTCTCAAGTCTTAACAGGCTGCTTATTTCATGGTTTTAAGTTATGGCCATGTATCAGGACCCTGCTCGAAGAGGCACAAGCAGAGCCTTCATGCTGTTGACCCTCCTACCCATGTGTCCTTCCAAGAACATGTTAGTCTATCAGTGACCTCAAAATGGTAGGCAAGTGGCCTTAAACCACACAGGGTGTTGACTGTCCAATGGGACCTACTCACCTAGATTCTAAACCCAGAGAACAAGTCCCTACCATTAAGCCATGCTGCCTGTCCCCCAACTCCCCGGCAGCTGAGCACAAACAGATGGCCTGAGGTTTTGCAAAGTGACACATAATATAGGAGATGGTCACAGATGACTTACAGCACTGCTGTGGACCTAAGTGTCCAGCGCAGCCTCAAATACTGTGGGGGTGGAGTCCCCGGTTGTAGGCTTGGCCGTGTAGACGGATACCCGTGTCAAAACCCTGTGGGATAATGACCTTTTGGCTGAGACTGCTCTTCAATTCCCACCGGTTCTGTGAGCTTCCTGCTTCCCCTCCAATAACTAGTCCTCTGCTTACATGGTTTGCAACGGAGAACCATGGCTGACAGGACAGCCCTTTAATTTACCCAGTAGCAGAGAACCAATGGATCCTAATCAAAATTAGGACTCCCACAAAGACCCCCACCATGACCTCCACCTTTAGAGCTCTTGCATTTCTGTTGGTACATTTTGGTGTTTGCAGCAAGGGCTGCTTGACTCCCAGGGAGCCCCACCCCAGGCCATCGTGCTCCGATGACAGAGAAGGTCTTGATTTATACCCCCAGGGCCAGAACTGAGAGATCCATGGATCCTGGGATCATGACCTGAGACAAAGACACTTAACGACTGAGCCACCCGGGCACCGGGCACCGCACAAGAAAACATATTAAATTCAGGTATCACTGGAAAAGAAAAAGGGTTTTATAAACCACAAGGCATCTTTGGTGAGAAAAACAAACAAAAACCTTTGAGGGTTAAGGGGTTTTCCCCATTGTTTTTGTCTAATTCTACTGTCTGATTTTCCCCTTATCTGCTCACAGCGTTACAACCTCAAGATGTTGATCTTCGAACGCCATGCCTTAAAGAATGTGGCTCCTTTAGGTACATCGATACTGGTGAGGGATTTGAATTGGGTACCTGCTCTCTTTGTTTCAAGTGTCCTAAACATCTTAAAAAGTGCTGTTCGCCACTGAAAGTCACCAAGGCCCTGTAGAGAAATGGCTGATTCCCCAACTGGGAAGGGCAGTCCGCTGGAGCATGAGGCTCATCCTTATGCCAGAGAGTAAGAAAGGGTTCAAAGAAATGATGGGCCACATTGTTAAGATGCAAGCAACAGCCTGAAGAGGATCTCCTTACACAAACGGAGTACGATGCAAGTGCCCCAGTGATTAAGTACAGGGATAAAGAAAAAACCAATGAGGGATTCATTAACATGTACTGATAATAAATAGGCCAGAAAAGACATAAGCCACAAACTTAAAAAAAAAAAAAAAAATTCACACAGTCCCCCATTCTGAAGCACATTATGGTACAAAAAAAAAATGAAGCATTTTTCCATGAACGTCTATTTGGTAGTAACCACAATATTCACATAAAGGGCTAAGACAAAACATGAAAACTCAAAGAAATCTTGCCTCCAAATACCCCTTCTAGCATCCCAGAGCCTCAGAACACCACCTACTGTCCTCAAAAGCTTCTCTTGGTAGATGGGGAGAAGATGGTGTGTCTCCTACATGAGCCCACATATGGACGGCCATCAACACCCCAACGTCCCCATTTCTTAAGGGTCTACTCGAACGGTTCCTCCTCCAGAGGACTCCCCTTCATGCACTGCCTGTACGAAGTTTTATTCCGTATTAAGCACTTAGGACCATCCTCCCCCTCAGTTCCTTGTCAACACACACCTCCAATTTAGTACTTCACTTATAAATGCTCCCAGGCACAGAGCAGTGCTTGGCACTTGGGAAAATGTTGGCTTGAACCCAGTGAAGAGTAAAGGGACATGGGCATACTTAACCATTTCATTCCTTTTCCTCTTCACAGAGCTAGAAAATTCCATCACTTTCTATGGAGAAAACCACCCTCCCTATGCAATTTCCTCTAATTGACATTCAGCCTAGGAGCATAATGATTAGTTTCCAAGGGAGATTCTGCTACAACCAATGCAATAATATTTTAAGGAACTCAGATTTTCACCTATTCTGGTATAAATAGGGAGACTGAAATCAGCTTATGGCTCAGAAAATATAGGAAACTGAAAGCAAAACATTAATGTTGGTGCATTACCAGGACATTTTAGACAAACTGCTATGCAACCCATAACTGATCAACTAAAATAGAAAGTAACACCTCATTGGTGGTTCAAAATGCTCAAAAATGGAGTGAAGATAGTGGACACTTATCACTACCAGACAAACCCAAGAGAAACTACTCTGTGGTTTAAAAAAAAAAAAAAAAAAAAAAGTACAGCTAAGGGTTTCAGGGTTTGAACCCAGTCTAGCCTCAGAGCTTACATTTTTAACCCCTATGCCAGTGTAAAGTTAAATACCAATTCCCCATTATACACTCCTTCCAGACAGTTCCAACATGAGAGTCTGCATCCAAAATTAAGCCATCAGTTTCTGGAAACACTCAACTCTATTAACAACACTCCACTAAACCTCATTTAATATTAAAAATAAAAGGTTCCATTTCTCCCTGCTGCCACCACCGTTTAATTGCTTTTATCCAGACACTTTCTTCCTGCACTGAAGAGTACTCATCAGGGCTCTTTGCAGAACTACTCTTGTCCAGCTCTTATCTGAGGAACTGATAAGGTATTTCTTTCTACCAAATTCAATCATCTTCTTTATCTCACCCCCACTCCCAGCTGAAAGCATCACGTTGACATCTTGCAATTGCTAGCCCAAACCAGATAGCAGCTTTTATCTTTCCCTGCGGGCACTGACATATGCTTTTATTAAGTGTAAGCAGGATACTGCTCTACTGAATGCACTTCAGAAATTCACATCATTTTGTTGCAAAAGCATGTTTCCTTGTGAAAGAGCTGATGGCTTTCCAGGTCATTCCACCTTCCACACAGGACCCTCAACTCCCATTCACAGAGTGCCATTTTCACTGGAGGCATCTGAGCAGTGGATTATCTAATTCTGCCATTATAGACTCAGGTGAATTCTGCACTCACAAGGCATCGCTGGGGACAAAACAGCATCCGCCACATCCTCCTGATCCTTTATCTTTGAAGTCACTGCCTCCTCCTTCATTTTGGGGAGAAATGGAAGTGTACCCTGCTCCCTGAAAAGAGGGAAGGAAACCCAAGTTTTTAAGTCCTTCTTTGGGGTTCCTGACAGCTCTAAATGACTGGGTAACTGTTTCTACTGGTTTTTAAGTAACTAACCCTGAGTCAGTATGCTACTCAATGAAAATGGGGATCTTGGGAGAGAAGACAGTGCCTGGAGGGTGCAGGAAGAGGGTTGGGGTAAAGGCCTGGGGGAGGCCAAGAAGATATTCTAGTCACCAGTATAAACATGACCTCCAGGGCAAACATTTCTCCCCTACTTAGAGTGTAAATGCAAGCATTTTACAACCCCCCCCCCCCCCCCCCCGCCATTTTCCCACCCACCAAAAAACAGGCCAGTTCCCCAGTGTCAGCCAGCGTTTGTAAGCTCCTGGGGTGTTCCTGACTCCGTACTTCATACACTGGCACAAATTAACAGCTGCACAATGAAAGAAGGTACAGGCTTCCCTTGAAAAGAACAATTACGCCTCCAAAGCCAGGCCTGCCCCTATCCTTGGTGGGGCCTGGGGCAAGACTACAAATGAAGCGCCCAACACTTTAAGGTCATCAAGCGAGCCACTGTCACAGAATCCTTCCCCTTGACAAACTCGGCTTTCTATCCACCTGGAAGGCCAGGTACAATTTAGAGTTCGCAGGCCCCTGGGAGTTCTGGGCCAGACACAGGTTGTTTCAACATCCCTGCGAGATGGACACAGTCTCTTCCCTCCCCCACCCAGGCTCCGGCTCTCCCCAGGAAGGCCTCAGGGGCACACCTGTAGACCTTCAGCCTGTTATTTCCAAGCTCTTCCAACACCCCGGGCACAGCTGCCCTTCTGGCCATTCTTCAGGGAGGAGGTCTGCCTCCTCCCCACTGGAAGAAGCCATGGAAGCAGGCTTGGGGCCTTTGGGAAGGGAATCCCATGGGAATCTGGGGTGCAACATGTATTCTGGGTGGGCAGCCCGCTCCACCTGCAGACACCTGTCCCAGTGGGGAGGTGAAGGCCAGACACCCTCACATACACCTTCTAAACCCCCAGAGGTCGGGAGTGGGGAGAGAGATTAAAAAAATAATAATAAAAGGGTTCCTTGGCTCAGGCCTGAAGCCAATATGAACTAAAAGCTTTCTCCATTTTATCCTAACTAGATCAACTTTTTTTAACTGGAAGCATTCTGGAAGGGGGAGTCCTTATATTCAACATTAATAAACTGTTGTAAGAGGATTCCTGTCTGGAACCGATCAAAGAGTTGGAACCCTTCTAGCTGCAAAGATCTAACAGCTAATATCCTGGTGTGAACGAAAAGGCAAATATTTCTCAAACAGCAAATGGATTCAACAGGGTTCCAGAAAGTCAGAAAAGGTGGGATCCTTGCCCTAGGCCATAAGTTGGGGAAGCCTTAACATTTTCTATCTCTTTTGGAAACTTAAGAGCCAGATAAGTCGTCAAGGCAGCAGGGGCAGCCAAGTCCAAAGGCGAGGCACACGCGGAGTGGAGCAGAGTGAGCAGAGTGAGGAGGGGAGGTTTGGGTCTGCTGGCCAAAGGGGGTCACCAAAGGGAGACGGTTGGGGTCACAGTGGGGTGAGCGGCTAGGGCTTGGACCTCAGCCCCACTAATGACCTAGTATCTGTTTCGTTTTTTTCCCAAAGCAAGTTAACCAATTTTCCAGACCTCCATTTTCAATTCTCCAAAATGGAGAGGTTTCAAGGTTTGCTTGTTACAGCCCAGCGATGCTGTCCCCGACTAAGCACAGTCCGTACTTGGTGAGCGCTCACTCAACCACACTTCTTAAAAACTGAGAGCACAAAGATCAGAGCTAGAGCTGCACCCAAAGATTTTCATCAGGCAGCTCCCCGCCACCTACCCCAACATCCAAGACAGGGCTCCGCAGAAGCTGGGGACAGAACGATGGGGTTAAGGTTTTAGGGAGCGGAGCCAACAGAGCGGACACTGATCAAATGCTACGTCTCAGCCTGGTTTGGGGTAGGGAAGGGGTGCCTTCGAAAGTCGACCAACGGAGGGTGCAAAGGACACGTGCGTAAGGCCCCCAAGTTGCCGGCCTCGCAGCCCACCCCCCTCCCCACCCCGGGGAAAGGAAGAAGCCGCGCTACAGCCCGCGCGCTCCAGGCCTAGAAGGGATCTGAGCGAGGGAAGCGGCCGGGGACCGCGGAAAACGCCTGGCGAGCGGGGTCCGGGGGCGTCACAGTCACTCACCCAGCAGCAGCAGCTTGAACTCGCGGCGCGCGTCCTTCTTGTCCCGGCGAAGCTGCCGCTCGATCTCCGCGCTGATGCGCTGCGACTCCTTCTCCTCCGCCGACAAGCAGCAGCAGCCGGCCATGGTGCGCGCTGCACCCGACGGCGCGACGCGGTCCCGGGGCGCCCGGATTCTCCGCGGGCCGCTCGCCCGGCCGATCTGCGACAGGCACCCGCGTTCGGGAAAAAAAGCAGACAAGGCCGCCTTGACTTTTAGAGTAAGAAGCCTGGCCTCCAGAGGCTCAGTCCCGTCCTCGAGGATGGAGTCGGAGGCGGGGGCGAATTCGGCGCGCTAGCACAGCCACGCGCCCCGCAGATCCGGGCTCACCAGCCCCACAGCCGGTCCTGGGGAGGAGGAGGGCCAGCCGAGAGGATGGGAGCGCTGCCGGCGCCCGGAAGATGCACACGCCCCTTAGCACGGGAGCCGGACACCCAGTCGCGGGGCGCAGACCACGTGTAAAAAGTTGGGGTGTCGGTGCCGGGGGCGGGAGGTGGTGGCGTGGAGAGCGGGATCTCCCGGTCCTGGAGGTGTCCCGGGCGGGCGACGGGCTCGGCGTGGGTTGGAGGCAGAGGGCCTAGCTAGTCCTTGCCTGGAAAGTTCCGAAAGTGACCGCGGATTAAGACTGAGCGTAAGGGTTCCAGCCGGCGCTAGTGGCTTTAAGTGGCAGAAGGAGGCGGAGCGTCTCAGACCTGCAGCCCTGGCGTCTGCCCGGGTTGGCCTTCGGGGCGCGGCAGCCTGAGGGTGCCTGGGTGCCAAAGGGACCAGCCAGGAGCTGGGGCGCGGAGACCCTGGGGGCAGCCCCCCCCCCACACGTGCCACCCTGGCAGCGCAGTCCTTGCAGCCCGAGGGCTGAGTGCCGAGGTGGCGCGCTCTGGCCCGGGGGCCCCGCTTCCTGCCCAGATACGGATTCTGACAGGTGAGCGAGATTTGCCAACTTCAGCCTCAACTCCTCCCAGCTGCGAGGAGAGTGGGACAGAGCCCCGCGTCGCACCAGGGGCGAGGTGGACCTCTCCACCCCCGCCGAAGTGGAGGCTTGCACACCGGCGACACGACCACACACCCCTGGTTTCCTAGACGGGCTCCTTCCGCTTCCCGGCCGCTGCGGCCCAGCCCAGCCCCGGTTCGGCCTGAGCCCTTGGGCCGCTGGGCAGCCTGCCTGTAAGGTGCGCCTGAACTTGACCTTGCAGGCAGCTGCCACGGGGTTCAATTAAATAGGAGAACGCCAGAGCGGAGAGTAAATACCCTCCCGGCCCCTTCCCCGGGCACCTGGTGAGGAGGGCTGGGCTTGGGGAAAATGGAAAATGGCTGGCTACTTTGCATTTTATGAGGGGAAAGACTCCAGCTCCGTAGAGAGGGCTGACACGCTGTGGCCCAGCCCTGACCGTCGCCGCCCTAGCAAAGGTGCGCCCGCACCTCCACGTTGACCCCCGCCCCCCCGCCTCCTGGAACGTCGGGAGCCTGTTCGAGCCTCGACCTAAAAACTTAAAACTTGGGGCACCTGGGTGGCTCAATGGTTTAAAGCCTCTGCCTTCGGCTCAGATCATGATCCCAGAGTCATGGGATCGAGCCCCGCGTCCTGCTCTCTGCTCGGCGGGGAGCCTGCTTCCTCCTCTCTCTCTCTCTCTCTCTCTCTCTCTCTCTCTCTGCCTGCCTCTCTGCATACTTGTAATCTGTCTCTCTGTCAAATAAATAAATAAAATCTTTTTTAAAAAAGACCTTAAAACTTAAGCAACTCTTCGTATTCAAATGCTACAATAGAAGGCATATGACAACTTGTGACTTTTGTCTCTCGTGGAAGTAGGTTTTGAATCAGAGCACGAACAGGTCGACGGGAAACGCAGAACGAGGAAAGTGGAGGGAGGGATCTCGTCGTCCACAGCAATGAATGTTTTTTCCTTCTCCGTCTAGAGTTACTGAATGCCAGTAAACACTTGATGGCGTTAGGCAATTAGCTAATGCCTCCTCTGTTAAGAGAAGGCGTTAAGTGCCTTTCATAGGAGTGACCTATCCTCCATCCGTTCAAACTGAGGAGCGTATTGAGTGGAAAGGGTGGTATTTGTCATTATATAAGAAACTTGGCATTGTGATGCTATCTAGCTTCAAGCTTTTATGATTTATTTTATGGTTTCAAGAATGGGAATGAATCGGGCATTGAAAATGAATGTGCTCCCATTCTTCAGCGGCTCTTCTCCCCTGCAGGCATAAACTGACACTAACCGTGACCCCTGCAGGAAACCTGGACATGTCTCATCGGATCCTTGCCCAATTAATCACACTCGTCTCCCTTAGCTCTTATAGATAAATTTACAACTTAAGACCTCTTAAGCCAAGAGCATCACCATTATTGTTACTTTTTTTAAAATATTTTATTTATTCATTGGACAGACAGAGATCACAAGTAGGCAGAGAAGCAGGCAGAAAGAGGAGGAAGCAGGCTCCCCGCTGAGCAGAGAGCCCGATGTGGGGCTCCATCCTAGGACCCTGGGATCATGACCTGAGCTGAAAGCAGAGGCTTTAACCCACTGAGCCACCCAGGTGCCGCACCATTATTGTTACTTTTAAATGATTACAATCATATGTGTTTTAAATGATTAAAATGATGACGTGATTTAAGTGATATAAAAGGGCTAATTTGAAGTCCAGGTTAGCTGGAACGACTGACCTGTTGGGCCCAATGTTGCTAAATTCCAAAAAGATACGAGACCTGTTGCTTCTAGCAAATCTGAAAAACGTCCCTGAGCTGGTCAGCTTGGCAGTATGCGTCAGAAGTCTTAAATGTGTCCACCTGCTTTGACCAGTTAGTAATTCTTTCCTTGAGAAATAATCAGAGGGAAGTCATAATTTACATACAAAAGTGTGCTTCCAATAACAATAACCCAAAACAACCTGAATGCCCAACAACAGGGCATGAGATATACATACATAAGAGATGGTACATACATACAATGAGATATTATTTGAAAATGTAACATATGAATACCAAGTAAAGATTTGGAGGGAAACCTCATAATATATTGAGTGACAAAGTCGAGATACAAAAATATAAACAGTATGATACAAATTTGATTATGTAACAAATTTGTTATGGAAATAGGCATACACACTTTTAAGAGACCAAAGCAGCATCTACAAGCAAGGTAAGTCACTCCAAGTCATGGCTTTTTGGTTGATTAATGATTCTCTGGTGTAAAATTGTTAGGGGGTAGCTCATATAAAGTTATCAAGCCCCCTCTTTCTTCAACTGCAAAATGAGAGGGATGTACCAGAATAAGCTCAAAGGGATCTCCCAACTCTGACATTCAATTATTTCTTTGGTGATTTTCACACTTAGAAGATAGTATGAAAAATAATAATAAACTGAAATTTGTTATTGAGCAATAGTAACTAGCAAGAACTACAAAATGAGAATATCACAAGACAGTTGTTTTTAATGTCTATTTTTATTAATGTCTCTATTTTCTTGATCTTTAGGATCTGGGAGCCGGATGAGAATAAGTTACTGAATCATTCATGACATCTTTCCAGGAAGAGGTGATTTGGGAAAGAGGCCTTAGTAAAAGAGGATATTTGTTTGCCTGCTTTATTCCCAAGGTACTACAATTCCATTCCATCCCCGTTGCAGATGAGAGCACAGCGTGGACATGAGTTTCAGCTATCTGGCAAGTGCTGGGTACACATAGATGAACTATGTGTCTGGGAGTCCTCTGAATGTCCGCTGATTCCACGCCAGACCCCGGACCTGGGCCATTTCAGGTACAATTCCAGACTTCAGTTAGGCTCTAAGTCTAGTAGAAGGGAGTTAAGACCGAGCCCCTGAAATCTGAACCCATGCCTCCTTGCTCCCTCCCAGAGAGTGGACAGTGAAAGCATGGGGTCACTGGGGTGCCTGTCTGCGGCCCTCAGATGTGCAGAGTGGGCTCCTCAGCTAATCTCCTACTTCAGCTAAGCCTCATTCACCTCCTGTCACTCTCCTGGAACTCCAGACAAATGTAACTATGCGTTCTTCCACCTCCATGCCCTGACGTCTGCAGTTTCCTCTTCCGGGAAGGCCAGCTCTCTTTCCAGGAAAAGTTTGGGACTTTCTCTCCTAAACACATCGCCTTGGAGAACCCATCTCTGCCCCTTGTCAGGTGGACCCTTCTTTCTCTCCTGCTGGAGAAACCTTCTATGTCCTTCTCTCCCAACTTCTCCCTCTATTACACTTGTTCGATTTTTCTCCCAATGAGTTACTCTGTAGGTAGAGAGGTTTTCTTGTTCATCCTCTTATTTCTAAATGAATAAGATGAGTCAATTGAATAAAGTTGAAATCAAAAAGAACTTGCCTGATATAAGAAAAAGAAACTAGAAGAGAGAAAAGGAGGCTCTTGTAGTTAAAGAGAGTGAAAAACCAATCAGTAAGTCCATAAGAATCCATGTAACATTTAGGAAACACTTGTGTATTAGTAAAGTGACACCAGCTTGCGTGCTTAGAGGAAATGACTGCCTGGTATCTAATTCAGAACTTCAAGGAACTGTGCTAATAGAAGGCTGGAAAGGTGCCGTTCTCTTTGACAAATGTAGCAGCTTAGAATTTTAACAAGTAATCTAGAGTAAAAATATGACCTTGAAGTTCACAAAGCTAAAATAGCACTAATTCTAATGGACGTATGCTGCTTACTACTCTTTGGCAGTGTTTTTCAAACTTCAGTTGTGACTCATCCCTGGTTTATGACCCACCTTTTTTTTTTAAAAAGAAAATACAATAGAAATAGAATATATCAAAATATGTTGCTGTGTGTTATTGCATGAAATTTTTGTTTCAGTTGTATACGTGAGTATTAACTTTTTAAAAAGATTTTTTTAATTAATTTATTTATTTATTTATTTATGAGAGAGAGGAGGGACAAAAGGAGAGAGAGAGGGACAGAATCTTGAGAAGATTCCACACTGAGTGCAGAGCCCAACGTGGGGCTCAGTCTCAAGACCCTGAGATCATGACCTGAGCCAGATGGCTTAACCAACTGTGTTACCCAGGTGCCCCTACATGAGTATTAACTCTTAAGCAGACCAGTTATCAGTGGGGTTTGTCTATAACCAAGAAGGGTGGTCTAAATGATTCTCAATTTTCTGACTCATTTTTTCAAAGTTTCTAATTTTTCATTCAATTTTCTGAGCCCATTGTGTTCTCTGTAATGTTTTAAGTCTTTCTCTCCACCCTATACTTTTCCCCTACCCCCGACCAAACCACCTCTTCTTTCAGATGGGTGTGATAGGTAAGAGTCAATGGAGTCATGATGATTTTTTGGATGAATGGGTGATAATTAGAGTGGGTGGATGGGTGTATTCAATATCTATGTTTCTAAGGCAGCCAACGTGTTCACGCGTTACTCCAAAATATTCCCTGCCTGAGAACCAGAGACTGTTTATTATATGACTTCTTTTTTTTAAGATTTTAATTTATTCATTAGACAAAGTGAGCATGAGCTGGGGGAGGGGCAGAGAGAGAAGCAGACTCCCCACTAAGCAGGGAGCCCAACATGGGGCTAGAGCTCAGGACCCTGGGATCATGACCTGAGCCAAAGGCAGATGCTTAAATATCTGAGTCACTCAAGTGCCCTGTTTATTATATAACTTCTATGGAAAGGCTAGAATCAGTAACAAGGAAACCTGCCTTCAAACACAGAGAGTAGGCAGCAATCGCTCCTGTTTGCTTTTGAACATGACTTTTGGCATGGCAGTAAGGTATCTCAAAAATTTAAGGAGTAAAAAAAATCCTTTAAAATGAGAAGTTCAGAGATTTATATTTTGCTTGTTTTCCTCTTTGCATAAATGTCTCTCTCCCCTTATATCACTCTCCTCCTGCATGAACCCATGTTAACAACCTAGTAGGCTTTCTTCTCCATTTTTTTATACTCTTGTACTCTTAGATAAGGATAAACACACTCATAAACATATATAAACTTTCACAGGAATTTGGCATCATTAGTTTACATATGAGGCTATGGACTCTATATTTTGCTTTTCTCATCCATCAGTACCTTGTTGGGAATCTGAGTAAACTGCTTCCCCCTGACTCTGTCATTCATACCTTCATATATTGTATTCCATTGTGTGAAAGGACTGTATTTTATTCAGCTTTTCCCCTCTGAAGGGCACTGGTTTTTATGTCTGATCTTTGGCTACCAAGAAAGAATGCTGTCATAGCATCTTTGTATATAAATCCTCGTGCACCGGGACTTTTATTTCCCTGGGATAGATTCCCAAGGAAAAGACTGCCGAATTGAAGGGTACATGCATTTTTTATTTTTAATAGATGTAGCTAGATTCCTTTCCAGAAAGACTAAAACAATTCACATGTCCGCCAAAAATAAGAATATCCGTGTCTCTACCAGCAGTAAATATCATCACTCACTAATTTTTGGCAGCTTGAAGGGATTCAAATAATAATGAAGTGTTGCTCTCTTTGTGTTTCCCTGGCTACTCATAAATCTGTACATTTCTTCATAGTCTATTACCATTTGTATTTGGTACCCCGTGAGTTTTCTGTTTATGTCTTTTGCTCATTTTTTTAAATTGGGTCATTTGTCTTTTCCTTGACAATCTGGAAGATGATATATCTTCAATATTGCCTATCGACTTTTTGTCATCTGAATTACAAATTTTCAAATGTATTATTTGCCCTTTATCATTTTAAATGGAATCTTTTGCCATAGAAAAGATTTTATTTTTACATATCCAAATATTTCTTCTCTTGCATAGCTTCTGGAATTCCAGTCTTCGTAAAAAGTTCTCCTCATTTCTTTTAAAAAAAAATTTTAAAGATATTTAAAAATTTATTCGATTTTTAAAAATTTATGCAGGGAGGGGAGAGACATAGGGAGAAGCAGACTCCCTGCTGAGCAGGAAGCCTGACAGGGGGCTCGGTCTGGGGACCCCCAGATCATGACCTGAGTAGAAGGCAGTTGCTTAATAGACTGAGCCTTCCAGGTGCCCCTCCCTATTTCTAGAATGTACATGCACTATCTTAGAATTTTTTAAAAGTACTTTTCATTTTTTTTATTTTTAACACTTAAATATTTAATCCATCTGGTGTTAATTTTTATAAAATGTGTAAGATAGGAGACTAATTCTATTTTCTTTCAAATGGATAGCCAGTTGTACGAACGTCATTTACTGGACATTTCATCCTTTTCCCAATTAACTGAACTTCAGTCTTTGTATGACAGTCTCATAGTGACTGAAATTCATTTCTCTGAGTCTCTACTCCTCCAGTAAACTATTTATTCCTATACTGAGGCCATCTTGATATGATTATAGGTGCTCTGAGGAGTATCTTGGTATCTGATAGGACATAACACCCCAGCATTATCAAACTCCTCTGAGTTGTAGTCAAACATTTGTTTTTCTGTAAGAAGTTTAATATCAGGGGCGCCTGGGTGGCTCAGTGGGTTAAAGCCTCTGCCTTTGGCTCAAGTCATGATCCCAGAGTCCTGGGATCGAGCCCCGCGTCGGGCTCTCTGCTCCACAGGGAGCCTGCTTCCTCCTCTCTCTCTGCCTGCCTCTCTGCCTACTTGTGATCTCTGTCTGCAAATAAATAAATAAAATCTTTAAAAAAAAAAAAAAAAAAGAAGTTTAATATCATTTGCCACTGGCTTCTCCCCTGAACTTCCTAGCTTAACCTTAACCTTCCTCTGCCTTCCCGATGCATTGGCGTGGCTATCTAATAGACATCTCAAAATAATAAGTCCGAAACTAAATCCTGAATTTGTTTTCCAAAACTTACCTCCTTGCTATCTCAGCACTACCAAATATCCAGCTGACTGCCTCTTTGCCCCACCTCCCACACCTTCATCTTAGCCAGTATAGACTCCTCCTTTAAACCACATTCGAATTTATTTTGGAACTGTTGTATGCAACCACCAGCATTCACACTGAGCAGCTCCTGGGATGTCACACACTAAATCTTGGTGAATGAGGCTCCCTGTTATGTCACATGTGGCCCTCCGGGTATGTTCATTTCTTTTTTTTTTTTTTTTTTTAAAGATTTTTATTTATTTATTTGACAGACAGAGATCACAGGTAGGCAGAGAGGCAGTCAGAGAGAGAGGGGGAAGCAGGCTCCCCGCTGAGCAGAGAGCCCGATGCGGGGCTCGATCCCAGAACCCTGAGACCATTACCCGAGCCGAAGGCAGAGGCTTTAACCCACTGAGCCACCCAGGCGCCCCCGGGTATGTTCATTTCTATTTTTGCTGCTACCCCTTTTGTCCAAGCCAACAACAGGACCTCTCATGAGCTAAAACAAGAGCTCTGCCATTGGTCTTCTTACTTCCATTCTTGACTCTCTGAGATCCACTTACCAAAGGATAAGACAGCCAGGATGAGTTTTTAGAATCCCCGAACATATCCCTTTATTCCCTAGATTAAAATCCTCCAATAGATTCTCACCAGAGTTTAAACTAAAATCTTGTTCTAGACCATGAGGACCTACACAGTAGGGTCACTGCCGACCTCTCTAACTTTATATCCTAATATTCTCCCTCTTTTCAAATATACTCCAGTCATACCTGTACCTCAGGGCCTTTGCACTATCTGCTCTTTGCCGGATCATTCACTTGATATCGTCATACTCTTGTACTCTTCCATGGTAGTGGCATTTGTTACTACCTGATTTTTCCTGTTTCCTTCCTTCTTTGTTTATCATCTTCTCCCAGAAAAATGAAAGTAAGCTCCCCGAGAAGAGGGATAGTGATTGTGTTCTCCATCACTGCATCCCAGGGTCTAGATTAGGGGAAGATTTATAATCATAAAATTATACCCCCCAAAATTTGTACCGCTGAACTCCATTCAGATCCCATTCTGAAGGAGGAAGTCAGCAATATGGGACTTGAGATTTCTTTTGTTTTTTAATAGAGAGGGAGGTGGGGAGGGGCAGAGGGAGAGGAGAGAATCTTAAGCAGGCTCCATACCCAATGCAGAGCCTGACACAGGCTGGATCTCACAACCCTGCGATCATGACTTAAGCCAAAATCAAGAGTCAGATGTTTAACCAACTGAACCACCCAGGCACCCTGGGATTTGGGATTTTTGATTTACCTGTTTTATACCACATTACCTAATAGCAAGTCAAACAAAATACCCCCGAGGATGCTTGATTGGTGGATGTAGGATTCTGCTTGTGTTTTCAAGGTTAATTGCAAGTCACAGAGACCCAATGTAAGTGGATAAAACAGAATTTATTGGCTTTTGGGGTTGAGAAGTTCAGGGATGGTCTTGATTTTAAGCTCTGCGAAATCCCAGGGCTGAAGTGAAGTCCTATGGAAGCCATGTAGTGCTTCATAAGTATTTGTTGAATGAATGAATTAATGACACCTACCTCACTGGATTGTTGTGAAGATTAGAAGAGATAATACATACAAAGCCTTTGACTCCTTGCCTGAAACTAGTAAGAACTCATCAGGAGTATGTAGTAAATTTTTTTTTTTAAATATCATCATCATCAAAGACTTTGTTTTCAAGACAATAGATGCATTCATGATTACTTTTGTACTATGGGGAAAAGGAAGACTTTGCACTTTGCATAGTCATTGGGAATGACTCGGACTGTCTAGGAGTACCAGCAGACGGGAATCAGGTTACAAGGCTTCCCAGAAGAGGCAGAGAAGTAGATTAACCCTGCAGGGCTTCTCTGGTCCAGATGGGAATTCGGCGCTGAATGCTCTTGAAAATACGTGTTGATTTTATTTTTTATTTTTTTATTTTTTTAAATGTATTTGTTTGACAGGCAGATCACAAGTAGGCAGAGAGGTAGGCAGAGAGAGAGAGGAGGAAGCAGTCTCCCTGCTGAGCAGAGAGCCCAATATGGGGCTCGATCCCAGGACCATCGATCCCAGGATCATGACCTGAGCTGAAGGCAGAGGTTTTAACCCACCGAGCCACCCAGGCGTTGATTTTAAATATCTGAATCAAATATGCAGTTTTTTAAAGGCCATCATGTATGCAACAAACATCAGAAGGGGCTCCAAGTTCTTCTCTCCTAAATGTTGTATGCATGTAGTATTTTTCTTCTTGATTTTAAACTCTATAAACTTGGCCAAATTAGTTAGAAATATAGACTCGCAGAAAAGAAATATATAGTTGCTTTCTCTCTTCTTAGGTATCTGAGTCACTCCTTGATAAATGGAAAATAAATGAAAGTCCATCCACTCCCTTTTTAATGTCACTGTGGTGGGTTAAACATGGCCAGGAATTTGGGGAAGCACCTTCCTTCAAGAAGTGAGACATTAATTCCCTCCTCTTAAAGCCAGACAAGCTATGTATGTGGCTGTTTGGACTGGTGCATTGTTGTAGAAATGACACTGTATCATTTTGCAAGCCCCGGCCACTAAGAGACTAGCAAATTCCATTTCCTATCTTGAATCACATTCCCTAAGCTGCTTCATAAACATCTGGAGAGATCATCTGGAGAGACCCTGAGACTACTGAGTTCCTCCCTGAGGCTCTCCTGCCCAGCCCAGCTGGATACCCCTACTTGACCCCTGTCCGTACCACGTAGAGCAGAAGAGCCAATAGCCAAGCCCACCCTAACTGCTGGCCCACAGAGCCTGATAAAAAGTAAAAAGGTGGTTGTTTCAAGTGGTTAAGTTTTGAGGTAGTTTACTCAGCAGCATAGGTAACCTGAACCTTCTAGCAATATTTGTATAGAGAGCAACAGTTAGTAACCTGATAAATCCGAGCTGATACATGTCCAAGAGAGCTTCACCCAACTAGCCATAGGAAGCTCCTTGAAGCAGGTTGGACATCACAGAAAGAGTGGTTTGGTGGCCAGGAAAAGCTGAATGACAACAGTTTCCACTTTGGGGAGAGTTTGTCTCTTTCTTCTGAGTAGATAGCATATACAGGAGCTACTGTGTTAGCCAGGGTGTGGGGGACCCGGCACGCACAAGCAATCCAAAGACATTTGATGCTCAGACTCCTACACTGGCCTTCTGAGCCTCTGCTGTGTATGAAGCCCTGGGATAATGATAACTGGGAGAAGCAAGACTTACCCTCATGGAGCTCATCATCTACCGGGAAAATATTCAGAATTATTTGCTAATGATATAGGAGGGCAGAGCTGCAGTGGGAAGGAAAGCCTACCTCATCCTAAAATTGTGCTCCTGAACTCTGTCCAATCCCATTCCCATGATCAAGTGAAGTCTCCGAAAAATGAGCACATTGGAGTGCCTGGTATGTAAATATAGATAGAGATATATAAGGTTTGTGACTTGGTATTTGTTTGTCCATACTACATTATAGAATACCAAGGAAAACAACATGCCCCTGAGGACCTTTGATTTGTGGAGATCGGACCCGCCTGAGTCTGCCAGGACATGGTGATTGCAAGCAGCAGAGGGCTGGTATGAGCTGACAAGGTAAACACGGAACTGACCCGCACTAAAGACTCAGAAGTTCAGGGATCATCTTGATTTTAGCCTTTGCTCAATCCAGATGCTCAAGTGTGCCAAGAAAGCTGTCTCCTTCCATGTTTTTGGCTAGATTTTCTTCTACATTCTACTCCTAGCATGGTGGCTAGAAACTCCATGCTTACCCATATTTCCTGGCAACCCCAGTAGAAAGAAAACTCCCTCTTCCTGATATTCCAGCAAAAATTCCAAGGTTGAGTGTGAATAACTGAGCTTGAATCCATTACTCCTCCCTGAACTGATTCAGTATGTCTCCGGGAAAAAAACACTCTCTCTGACCAGTTCAAGATCGTGTATCCAACCTTTCAAGGGTAAAGTTAGTCACACATTTTATTTAGCCCAGTATATTAAAAAATATTATCATTTGTGCAATATTAAAATTACTAATGAATTTTCTATTCATATTAAACTGGAGTTTGCAGAATGTATCTCCATTGGAGATTGCAACTATCTCCATTTGGATCAGCCTCATTTCAAGGATTCCTCAAGTATTGGGCTGGGCAATACTAAAGACTTATTTTTTATTTTTTAAAAATTTTATTTATTTATTGTGAGAGAAATTGAGAGCAGGAGCAGGGGGGAGGGGCGAGGAGAGGGAGAAGCAGAGCGCCCCCCCCACCCCCACCCCCACCCCCTACCCCCCGAGCAGGGAACCCAACACAGGACCCTGGGATCATGACCTGAGCTGAAGGTGGATAGATGCTTAACCAATTGAGCTACCCAGGCGCCCCAGTTCTAAGGATTTATTGTAGTGTAAGAGGAATGGAATGGAATAGGATGGAAGGCAGTGGAACAGAAAAGAAGGGTAGGGGGAAAGGCAACTTGGAACAAGTAAGGGAAGAAAAATCTGTCTTCCTGTGGTTCTGGAGCCCAGTGGAAAAATATCTGGAAGTTGGTGTGTCTTCTTAGGAGAGGTACAGCATGAGCCAATGGAGCAGGAGTGGCCTTGAGGCAGGGCTGAGGGGACCTAGCAGGGGGACACCAGCATGAAACACAGGACTTCCAATCAGAGAAAGGAATCTGGGCATCTCAGTGAATGCTGAGGCGAGACACCTTGTCCCGGGACTGGTTGAGAGGAAGACACCAGGACAGAAGTGGACTTGGACAAATGACAAGCTCAGGCCAGACCACACTGTGACCACCACAGTTGGCAGTTAGGGGAAATGAAGGACAGCTGGTCAGGAATTGACGGAGAAAGATCTGATTTGATTGAGCTTCCTCTGTACTGACTGGTTTGTGGAGGGAGTTTCAAGAAAGAAATGAAGCTTAGATCTAAAATACAAAAGTTATATACCTTGCATATCTGAGAATATTGGCCTGGAAATATCATTCCTGAAGCAGTCTCCGAAACCCTGTGTGCCCGGCAGTAGAGCCACAGCCCTTTGTCCCTTCAAGCAGGGGACTTTGGTGACCATTCTTTACTCACCAGTGGATTTTACCTTCACACACCCCAAGGGGATATTTGGCCATATGGGAAGACAGTGTTGGGTGCCGCAACCAGGGAAGAGACAGCTATTGTGGGCGGAGGCGAGGAATGTCACTAAACGTCCTATAATGGCCAGGTCAGCCCCCACAACAAAGGTTCACCCAGTCCCGACTGCCAGTAGTGTTTACACCCATGGTGAGCGTTGAGTAACGTAATAAATTGTCAAATCGATATGTTGTACCCCTGAAACTAATACAATATTGTATGTCAACGATACCTCCATAATAATAGTTATATTAATAGTAACAAAATGCCAGTAGTGCCAAGGCTGAGGAGCCCTGGATTCAGCCAGTTTAAGATACTTAAGAAGCACAAAGAGAGAGGAAAAGGAAGTTCTTTTCTTCTGTGTTGGGGTGACCCCATCATAAAAGAGAAGGCAGTCCTGGGGCTGCGCATAATGTAGTTTCTGTAACACGGAGGAAACGGAATCTTCTGTCAGGGTAGCGAGTCTGAGGACGAGCCACAGGGTGAGTCAGGCCCAGAGGCTGAGGCCCCAAAATGTCTTCCATTTTTCTTCTCCCCTCCCCCTCCTCCCTCTTCTCTCCCTCAACAGACCCCTCAGAGGAAGGTTCCCCCTGACAGAGGTGCGGCTGAGGCAGGATGAAGTGAGGCAGCAGAACCCTGTCATCTGTGTGTCCTCCCGGCGCAGGCGGAGGCAGAGGCCTGCTCTCCCGGGCCCCAGCTGTCTGGTCTCATTTCCACGCAGCAGCGGGCGCCCCGGAGGTGGCTGTGGGGAATGAGCCAGGCGGGACAGTTTTCTCACGCTGCGCCTTTGCTCACACTTGACTCTCCTCTGGAATAGAGCCTCTCCAGGGTTGAAGAATCACCTGGAGAGCCGGTTCAAGCCCAGACTCCTGGGCTAGCTGCCAGGGTCGGAATCAGCAGGGCCGAGGTGTCCAACATGTCCCAGTGTGCCTGGGATTTTCCACGTTAGCACTGGAAGCCCTGCCTCCCTGGCAAACCCGGATGGCTGGCCACCCCTATAGGGATGGGCCCCAAGATTTTGCCTTTCTACCCGTCTCCCAAGGGATGCCAATGCCGCCCTCAGGGGACCCCACTCTGGGCTGCCATAGTGGGTCCAGTGCACCAGGCCCGTGACTCTTGTGTGTACTCCCAGGCCTAGAGCAAATGAAACCAGCTTCGGCAAGGGTTGGCTATAGTGCCTGCTCTCTCCCCATACCAGACCCCCCGACCCTGAGGCAATCATGGTCACACTTGCTGTTGTAAGGTGACAGGATGTACCTGGGGGATTTTTCCCTCTGACATACTTTGCATTTCCCACAGGGAAGGAATCATAGTGTTGCAGCCTCCCTTGGGAATAAATCCAGGGGGATAGCAAACATATGGAAGATAATAAATCAATTTGTTGAGCAGAAAAAGCTAAACATTTATTGAGTGTTTACCAGGCCTCAAGGACAGTGCTAACCATTTTATAGGGTTTAACCCATGTCATTCAGTGCACAGCTGCTACTTCCCCCATTTTACAGTTAAGGAAAGAAAGGCTCGGAAAATTGATAGGACATGTTCACAAAACCAGAAAGCCATAGAGCTGGGATTCTAACTCCACTGTGATATCAGAGCCCATCCTCTTTTCCATTATGCTCTGCTACCTACAGTGAACCAATAAATACATATGTCTTTGTATAATCAGGTGTAGCAATATTTAGTATTTATTTAGAATATTTTTCAGTTTTTCATGGGAGTCCACGTGCCTGAGCTGTTTGTGTGTTCGACATAGATTCACATCGTCTTTCTGGGTATAATGCAGGGCCGTTTAATTTTTAACTTTGAATCTGCACTGAACACAGATTCACCATTTGCGGTGATTTTTCAGTCCAAGAAAGAATGGGAGATATTCTGAGTGAAAGACATGTTTGCTCAGCACCCATCCACCATTCTGTGAAAATCCAGGGACATCCGTGTAGATTACGAGGGACTAATTCTGCTCTGGATCCATGGATGTGCACAGGACCCAGGACTGGTGCATCTGAATACTCCATCTCCTTACCCACGGGGACTAGGGGTGAGGTGGGCACAGGAGCCAAGCCTGGACACTGAGAACACTCCATCCTTTGACTATAGAGACTGGTTCCTGGGATGCTAAACCAAACCATTCCTGAAACTTCTCTAAGCCATCTGAAAGTCTGTGTTCCCCTTCCTCTGAGATAACAAGTTGGAAAATGTGAAATAACCTTGGGGCTTCTGGTAACCATCTTTGGAAAGACATGGAACCTCTTTATATGGGTATAGCACCACTATAGATAGAAAATGAGCCATGAGATGAAGAAAAAGAGAGTTCCCTCATGATTAGAACTCTCAATCCAGTTTCCCAGCTACTTGAGCCAGTAAATTTCCTTGTTTGTTTAAGGTAGTGTACATTGGGTTTCCATCACTTGCAACCAAAAGAATCATGGCTAATAAACCTGACCCGTGAGAAATGAACAGACAGGTCTTAGTGGGTGGGAAAAACCAAATACCTTGGTTTCCAATAATGATTATTTACAATGCCCTAATATTTTAATACCTACCTACCTTGTTACCTTCTGTAAAAAAGATTAATGATAAATGGCCATCAGACTTCCTACCTTATAAGAAGAAGCTGAACATAGACCAGAGAGTAATCGATATAAATGAGCAAATTGGTCTTTTTAGATTTGGCCTGGGGAGGTGATTTGGTTTGACTATTTGCCTAACTTTCTTTTCTGATTGTGTCTTTAGTTACTAATTAAGGATCTGTGGTCAGATAGGTTTTTAAAAAATGCATTCCTTAGTTAACTTTTTACAGGCTGTGAATTTATAAAATTTTCTGAATACGTAGAAGCATATTTATCTGTTAAACTTTCTCTGAATCAGTTCTTAGAACAAACTTTCTCTCATATGTTGTCAGTTGATTTTTAAAAGCCATCTTCTCAGCACAGTACATGTATCAGGACCACAGAGTTGAATCTGAAGAAATAAAAGAAATCAGGGTATTGCTCATAAGGCCGGTCATTCCAGCACTGGCACAGTCGAATTCAGAGAGTAAAAGAATCTGGTAAATGATTATATAATCAAACTAAAAGACTTCTCTTCAATCTGAGTGTGTTTATTTCTGTTTGGATGATTATTTAAGAGTGACATGGTTTCCCTCTGGCCACTGTCTTTATTTTCTTTGGATCTTTATTCATTGTGTATGCCATGTACTGCCTAGGACCCTGAAGTTGCTGAATGTCTTACAAGGAACCAGCTCCAAAGGACCCACTTGCCAGTGCAAACGCGTCCGACAGGTTTAGTGACCCTGCTGTGCATATCAGTAGCTGAACCGGCCAAGCCCGGGCTCTTCCTTGGTATACAACCAAGCCCAGGGTTATTTCTGGTTATTTCGTCCTGAATTTTGCTTCCAGGCTCTTTTCCAAACTCCCCTAGCCAAGACTATCAGTCAATTTATGTTCTCTTTCCTTCTTTCACAAATGTTTATTGGGGTCTATGCCTGGGGTTCTAGAAATGAGTAAGTCTCTGTTTCTTTCTTGATGGAGTTTCTGGTCCTTTCAGGAAGACAGGGGTATCAGTGCATTTATAACGTCCCCTGAAAGTGTACTGTGGGCTCTGAGATCATGGAGGAAGGGAGTTCTTTGAGATAGATATTTTCTCTCTTACGTATATTTTCTTGATGAGTATGCTAGTGTGCAATTCCCTCCCTTGGAAATGGTCCTTTCTCAAAATGCTTCTAAATAAAAGAAAATATCAGTTCCTAGCTCTATGTGCTGAATAACTATAGTGCAACTACCAGTTTCCTTACTTTTAATTTGGAAATTTTTCAAATGTCCAGAAAATTCAGAAGAACAATATAATGAAAGTCTAGTAACTCTTTATCTGGATTCTCTGTTACCATTTCCCCCATATTTGTTTTACCTTCTCTCTTAGTCTGTCCGTAGTTTGCTGAACTATTTGAAAGCTGCAGATATCAGAGTACTTCTGTCATAAAAAAATTCAAAAATATTTGCCTAAGAATAAGGACATCCTCTTATAACAACCCAATATGATAATCACATCTAAGAAATTTAACAATTCCGTAACATAATGTACAATCCACATTCAGATCTACCCAGTTGTCTCAAAAATATCTTTTATAGCTGTTCATTTTTTAAAAATCCAGTATATAATTGAGGTTTTTATCTTCTTAGTCTCTAATCTGGAATAGTCCTCACCTTTTGCTGTTTTTCATGTTATTGTGTGTTGGACAGGTGCAGTCCACTTGTAGAATATCCCAAAGATTCAGTTTATTTGATGGGTTCTTCATTATTCATTTCCAGTTTAAAAATATTGGCAAGAGGGGGCCCCTGACTGACTTAATTGGTAGACCATGTGGCTCTTGATCTTGAGGTCATGAGTTCAAGCCCCACGTTGGGTGTAAAGATTAAATAAAAATATTGGCAAAAGAACTTGGGTCATTTGAAAAAAATTTTTTTTAAAGATTTATTTATTTGAGAGAGAGAGAGAGAGAGAGAGAGAGAGAGACAAAGAGCAGGTGAGGGGGCAGAGGGAGAGAGAGAGAGTGTCTCAAGCAGACACTCTCTCTGCACTGAGTGCAGAACCTCACAGAGCCCATCGCAGGGAATGATCTCAGGATCCTGAGATGGCAACCTGAGCTAAAACCAAGAGTTGCTCACCCAACCAACTTGTGCCACCCTGGCGCCACTCATTTGTGTAGTTCTTACTTCATCATCTTAGTAGGCATGTAGTGAAAATATGATTAAAATTTTAAACTCATACATTAAAACAAATCCAAAACCAGAAAATAGTTGATTTTTTTTCAAGATTTTATTTATAAGTAATCTCTACACTCAACGTGGGGCTCAAACTCACAGCCCAGAGATCAAGGGTCACACGTTCTACCCCCTGAACCAGTGAAATGAGTTGATTTCTAAATCGACGGGAAGATCTGCAGATCGGAGACCTTACTATTCAAAGTATGCTCAGCAGACCTTCTAAAAAATTCAGAATCCCAGACCCCTCTGCAGATTTGTTGAATTACAATCTGTAGTTTAACAATACCCCAAGGTGATTCATATGCACCTTAAGTTTTGGGAAGTACAAATTAGAGACACTGACTAGAGGACAGGCTTCTGTCACACTGGTCTTTCCAAATCAAAGAGCTATTTGTGGATGATGCCCTTAGGACAGAGTATCGATGTCCTCTTTTTTGTGACCAGCAGAACATTTTTTTTACCTGGCTAAGAACTGCATTGTCTATCTCTCTTGAAGTTAGGAGCTGCTATATGACACAGCTCTGGCCAAGGTGGGGTGGGCAGAGATTTCAGAAAAGGGCACGGGTTCACCCAGCACACACATTTTCCCTTTTCCCTTTTCCTTCCCGATATGTGAACATGAAGGTGGTGGTGGAGATGCTGTTTGTGACAGCGAGGGGTCAAACCACATGCGGAGGGCAGCTGCCTGGGAAGAGCTCACAGAGCTCGCTCTGAACTGCTGCCTCCACACCTCTTTGATGCAGGTCAGACCAAGCCTCTGGTTTATATCGCGGTTTCGTTAGGTTTCCTGTGATCTGTTGTCAAACTTGCTCCCTGATACACACCATTCAAAGGACCTCATGACAGAGATTTGGGGGAACCGCTGGTATAGAGCCTTACACAGGGAGGGAGGCAGACGCTTTCTTGGTGTTTTGTATCATTTAGGATTTTGCCCATTAAGAGAGAGTGAAATGTGAAATGTATTCCTTTCCCACTTAGGAACGCGGGTGGCTGGACCTCCTCCAGAGGATTGTCATAAGGGAGACGGATTCCTGCTGTAAGAGCATTTTTCATTTAAATTCTCGGATCTGCAGAAGGCAGTAATGCACACATTACGCCTGAAGCAAAGACTAGCGCCTATTAATGAAAAAGGGTGAACAAAGACTCGCCCTATGTTGCAAATGTTTTTTTCTTCTCACATGACAGCAATTCTAGTCTCCTTTGGTAGCTCGCTATCTCTGTTCATTTCTTTACACTTCACCAACAAGAGGAAGTGTGTGTGTGTGTGTGTGTGTGTGTGTGTGCGCGCGCGCGCGCGCGCACGCATTAGGGCTTATAGGTTTCCAAATTATTATGCATCTGGTTCTTAAAACAATTTGAGATACTTCTTATATCTCAGATTTCATCACATTCAGGACTTACCTTTGCACAGAAGAATTTTGGATCTCCAGTACTTGGCTTTTTCTTAGCTGGGCGTAATTTATTCTTGCTCTGATGTAATGAGTTCTCACTCATCTTTGAAACCCCTTGCTTACCCCATTATATATTGGTAAGTGCTTCATACTCACTAGAAGACATAAATATTCATTGAATAAATCCTAAACTTCTATTAAGCACTCTTTTTACATAATGTACCTGGCCACAGGGGTTGGCAAACTTTTCTGGAAAGGGCCAAATAGTAATTATTCTGGGAGTTATGAGCCAAGAGGCAAAAATGGGTGTATTATGTGGACCCTTACTTAGCCATTAAAAATGCAACCGTTTAAAAAAATGTAGCAACTACCCTTATCTCACACCATATGCAAAAGTGAAGCCAAAATGAACCAAAGACTTAAATATAAGAGCTAAAACCATGAAACTTTTAGAAGAAAACCTGGAAGTACCACTTCATGACCTTGGATTAGGTGATGGCCTCTTACATAACACCAAAAGCAAGTGCAACAAAAGAAAAAATAAGTGAGGGGTGCCTGGGTGGCTCAGTGGGTTAAAGCCTCTGCCTTCGGCTCAGGTCATGATCGCAGGGTGTTGGGATTGAGCCCCACATCGGGCTTTCTGCTTAGCAGGGAGCCTGCTTCCTCCTCTCTCTCTCTGCCTGCCTCTCTGCCTACTTGTAATCTCTGTCTGTCATATAAAATAAATAAAATCTTAAAAAAAAAAAGAAAAGAAAAGAAAAAATAAGTGAATTGGGGGGGGAGAAAAGGAAAGAAAAAAAAATAGATAAATTAGGTTTCACCAAACTGAAAACTTTAATGCATCAAAGGAAACTGTTACGAATGTAAAATGGTGACCTACAGAATGGAAGAAAATATTTGCGCATCCTGTGTCTGATAAGGGTTTAATAGCTAGAATAAAGACCTCCTGCGAGTCAACAACCAAAAGACAAATCATCGAAGTAGAATTTTTTTTTTTTTTTTTTAAAGATTTTATTTATTTATTTGACAGAGAGAAATCACAAGTAGATGGAGAGGCAGGTAGAGAGAGAGAGAGGGAAGCAGGCTCCCTGCTGAGCAGAGAGCCCGATGCGGGCCTTGATCCCAGGACCCTGAGATCATGACCTGAGCCGAAGGCAGCAGCTTAACCCACTGAGCCACCCAGGCGCCCAATCGAAGTAGAATTTTGAAATGGGTAAGGACTTGATTAAACTTTCTCTAAAGATACACACGTGACCAATAAGTACGTGGAAAGATGTCATCAGGGAACTGGAAATTAAAACCGCCCTATCACTTCACATGTACAAAGACAGGTGTAATTTAAAAAAAAAAAAAAGGAAAATGGGTTTTGGCGAGGCTATGGAGAAAATAGAACCCTCGTGCATTGCTGGTGGGAATGTACAATGGTGCAGCTGGCATGGAACACAGGCTGCCAGTTCCTCCAAAAGTTAAACATGGAATTACTGTAAGACACAGTGGTTCGACCCCTGCAGCCCAGGAGGTATGACTGGCAGTGAATACTTGCAGTACTTTCAAAGTACTTGCAGTTTCAAATCTCCTTTGATTTTTACCGTACGTGAGGTTGGTGGCAGAGTGAGGACTGGAACCAGATCTCCTGCAGCTCTCCTGGGCACCCTCTGGTCGTGGTGCCTAGCCTCATGGAGATAGCTGCTTCTCACGGCCCCTGGCTCTGCTGTAGGAACACACATGTCAGCCCTTGGCCAAAGTCAAGGACATTCTCAATGCTGGAAGGAGTTTCTTCATGATGCAGCCAAATGCTGAGGCCTGAATCCAGAGAACATAAATGAACAAGGAAGACTGTTACGCATTAATGTGATCAAACTGCGTGATTTATTTGCTTAATGGTTGCAGCAAAAGAATGTGGCATTTAACCATTCCATTCTTCTCAAATCTTGTGTCGATTCTTTTAAAGTCAAACAGTGAGATACTCTAACAGAGAATCTTTTTGATTTCCATTTGTTGCAATTCATGTAAAATAAATCGGGAACAAGCCATGACACCAGTCACCAAAGACCGCATACTGTGTGATTCCATTTGTATGAAAGGCCCAGAATAGGCAAATCCAGAAAGACAGAGTAGCTTAGTACTTGCCAGGGACTGGCGAGAGGGAGAATGGGGAGGGAAAGCTAACAGGGACAAGTCTCTTTTGGAGATTATAGAATGTTCTAAAATGAGATTATGGTAATGATTGCACAACTATGGAAGTATACTAAAACCCAGTGAATTGTGTATTTAAAACAATGGATTTTGTGCCTTATAAATTATATCTCAATAAAGCCGTTAAAAAATCTCACAAGTACCATTACTGTTCTGTCTCATAACTTCTGTACAGTTAATGGAAAACACAAATAATTTTTATTTACTATCGACAATGTGTCAGTCACTGTGTATTTTAATGATCTCAACAACTCTATTAGCTAAGCATTATTAGTATCCTACAGTAGAGAGAAAGAACCCAAGGCTTCAAGAAACAGTGTCTTGGGGCGCCTGGGTGACTCAGTCGGCTAAGCACCCAACTCTTGGTTTCAACTCAGGTCATGATCTCCGGGTCGTAAGATCGAGCCCCCCATTGGGCTCCACACTTGGGGCGGAGTCTGTTTGAGATTCTCACTTCCTCTGCCCTTCCCTACCCTGGTCTCTCTCTCTCTCAAATAAATAAATAAATAAATAAATAAATCTTTAAAAAATAAGACGGTGTCCTTTGCTCCGTGTTGCCTAGCTACCTGGGAGGCTCCCCAGCTGGGAATCCAACCCATAACTAGGTGATTGCAAAGCTCTGGGCTTAAGGCTTTGGTTTATTCTTTGATTATGTGTTTTGTTGGTGGTGTTGTGGTACATAGGGTACAAATTGTCTACTGACAACAGACAGAGGCTTCCTGATTTCTGAAATATCCTGCAACACATCTTGATGAAGTAGTTATCCACCACATCTCCTTTATCAAAGGCTCTCTTTGCGGTGGTAAGATAGCTGATCACTTCATTAGAGACTAAGAGGGATGAAATGACCCAACCTTCCCTGCGTCCACCAGTTTTTTTAAACAGTGAGTTCGGATGTCATGGGTTATTACCAGAAAGCCCGCCTGTGGCCTTGAGGG
Source organism: Mustela lutreola (assembly GCF_030435805.1). Lineage (NCBI taxonomy): Eukaryota > Metazoa > Chordata > Mammalia > Carnivora > Mustelidae > Mustela > Mustela lutreola. The sequence goes on along the minus strand of NC_081301.1, from coordinate 82,449,444 downwards.
TCTGTCTGCACGCAGCTCTGGGCACCGGGTTTGGATAACATCATGTTCTCAAGGTCTTTTTGACCCGAACGCTTTGTCCGGCCTCTGTTCAGATTGAAAACCCGCAAGATCTTCCTGTGTTTCCAAAGATTGGCTGCTGTGGAAATCACCAGAGAGTTTCTCCTACGGTGTACATTTAAATGTACTCGTTCTCTTTTTCTCTCCGCAAAATACAACTTGGATTGATAGGATGTAAGAGGTTCTACTTGGTGGAATGTAAAAATCTGTCTTAAATCTCCCATACTTGGCAAAGCGTGTTCTCTCTCTCTCTTTCTGCTTCAGCACGTTTCCAATTGTACTTCAGAGACGGATTTCAGCTGGTCCTTTCCCCCTGTTTTATAGACTTGAGAATGGTTATTTGGACTATATTTCTTTTTTTATTTTAATTTTTAAAGGATTTTTTATTTATTTGACAGAGATCACAAATAGGCAGAGAGGCAGGCAGAGAGAGTAGGGGAAGCAGGGTCCCTGAGCAGAGAGCCCAATGCAGGGCTCGATCCCAGGACCCTGAGATCATGACCTGAGCCGAAGGCAGAGGCTTTAACCCACTGAACCACCCAGGTGCCCTCTGGACTATATTTCAAACCATTCTTCCTTGAACTTCAACCACCAAACACCGCTAAATGCACCGGAAACCCTACCTACCCGTAATTCTTTGCCAGAGTTTAGAAATACCCCTTGACACTTTCCAGCACCAGCGGTTCCATGCCCCCGTCTACAGATTTCTCAGACATTGAGAAGGTTCTTTCTTCCTGTGTATGCCTTGCATCTCTTTCACTGCCCCACTGCGGGCCAGTGATCTAGCTTGTCCTCTCACTGAGAGGGGGAGGAGAGAGCAGGGGAGCAGGGGGGAAATGGCTTTGAACCTGGAAACTCAGGAGTTTGTTCAATTTTTTAAAAAAGATTTATTTAGTTATTTAGTTATTTGAGAGAAAGAGAGAGACCGCGCACATGAGCAGGGGGAGGGGCAGCGGGAGAGAGAAAATCTACAGCAGACTCCCTGCCGAGCGTGGAGCCCTATGTGGGGTTCCATCTCAGGACTCTGAGATCATGATCTGAGCAGAAATCAAGAGTTGGAGTTACCCAGGCACCCCTCAGGAGCTTGGTTAAAAAAGAAATTTCACCCTAGTGACTGGGTCTCAGCTGGAGACAGCTGGTGTCCACCAAGAGAGAAGCTTTTTTATTTCGCTCTCTTTTTTTTGTATTTGAGAGAGAGAGAGCACAAAGAAAGAGGGACAGGGAGAATCAGGCTCCGCCCTGAGTGGAGAGCCAGATGTGGGACTCGATCTCAAGCCCCTGGAATTACTACCTAAGTCTAAGGCAGACGCTTAACCAACTGAGCCACCCAGGCGCCCAAGGGAGAAGCTTTTTAAGTGGACGCCATCCGGTAGCTTCTGAATGAAGAATGCGCATTCCAGCACAAGCTGCCTAAGCCACAGATGTGAGGGGCGGGGTGTGGCTGGGGGCTAAGACTGGTTTGATATATTGGTCACTGATGAGTAGGAGTGCCTCCCTCCACTACTGACAATCACCATCTATTATACCAAATGAATTTTCCAGAGAGACCATTCATGCTTCTACTTGCTGTCCCCTATTCCCTTGCATGTTTCCGTGTGAGCATGAATTCTTAAAAACAGGGCAAGAGTGGGGTGCCTGGGGGGTTTAACGGGTTAAGCCTCTGCCTTCGGCTCAGGTTGTGATCTCAGGGTCCTGGGATGGAGCCCTACATCGGGCTCTCTGCTCAGCAGGGAGCCTGCTTCCTCCTCTCTCTCTGCCTGCTCCTCTGCCTACTTGTAATCTCTCTTAAAAAAAAAAAAACAAAACAAAACAAAAAAAACCAGGGCGAGAGGTTTAACAGGCATTATGCTATTTAACCCCCCAGGATTACATTTTGCTGCCTTAAATGCAGGCTGTTTTTGATGTATATAAACAGGTAGAAGAGCACAGACCCCTTTTACTTCAGGGAGCGAAAGTCATTTGCGAGCTGACAGTGGAGAGATTCTGAGAACAGAGTGTTTCAAACAGACTTCCCACACAGTTGCTATGCCATATATCTTCTCCTGGCACCGAGTAAACATTTTAAATTGCCGGTTATTCGCTGAGGTTGGCAAGAAATTCGAGCAGGAATATATTTAATATCCCTATAGAATTTTGGTGAAAGTGACTTTTGCTTCTCTGCTCTTCCTACAAAGCCAAGCAGAGTCGGTATTTTAATGTTACTTCCTTTCCTATCATAGAAACCAAAGTAATTGCCAAGTGAAAGAGCCCCGGGGGAGAAATACAGGAAAGGAATGGAATAGTACACAAAAAGGCAGAGCATTTTTATTTTAGAGATGAGGAAACAGAAGCCAAGAGAGGTAAAGTGACTTGACCAAGATCACACAGATCAAGCCTGTCCATGGAGGGGACATCAGAGTCATTGGACTGGGTAACTGATCACCGGATTCTTATATGGAAGTAACTTGTTCTTTCATGCCCTCTGAAGAAGGAGACTCAAACCAACAGATGCATGTGTCCATGCAGGCCTCAGCTAATGAGGAGAGGAAGATGTGTTAAATGCTCACAGGGAGGAGGGGGGAAGTGAGAAAGGAGGCCGGGCAGTCCCCCAGAGTGGCAGAGAAGGAATAGGGAGCAAGCCAGGTACACGGCAGCAAGGTCTCCTGGACCCCACGCCCCATATCAGCCATCACTCAAAAGATAGGATGAGAGAAAATGTCAAACAAAGAAGCCTTCATGTCAATGGCTTTCTACCCTGACTGCCCTTTAGAAAGCCCCGGGGAGCTGTTCAAAACCGGAGACCCAGGCTGCACCCGAAACCAACTTAATGAGTGTTTTCAAGGTGGTCCCAGTTACAGGCCAATGTGAGATCAGCTGCTCTAGAGAAATCTAGCTGAGGCCCTTTAAACAAATGACAGAACTCACTGAGCCCCAAAGCCTTGAGGCGGACACCCTGCTTTCCTTTCTCAGGTTCCTCGGTGCTGCTGACAAAAACATGTGTTATCCCCTTACACTGTTCTCGGAGTCTAGAGATCTGCGGGGCGTGTGCGGAGTTTGAGTTACCCAAGTTTTGACGACCTTTATTTGCTTTCCAATTACCTCCTGCTATCTAAGAAATCACCCCAAAGCTTAGTGGTTTAAAACAGCAATGCTTATGATTTCACAAAATTCTTTTGGGCTGTCAGGGTTCACTCGCACAATTCCATTCACCCCCAAGGATTGACTGGACTGACAAACATAAGACAGATAGCCTCGCGTCGACAGCTGGTGTTGGCTGGGGCACGTCAGCTCCTCACGTGGCTGTCCAGGTCAGCATTCTCAGAGAATGAAGGTGGAATGACAAGGTCTCTTCAGGACAAGCCTTGGAAATCCCTTCACTTTACTTGCATTTGATTATTATTTTTTTAAGATTTTGTTTCTTTATTTTTTTAACTAAACTCAACACCCAACATAGGACTCGAACTCACAATCCCAAGATCAAGAGTTGCCTCCTCTATCGACTAGCCAGCCAGGCGCCCCTTTTCTCCTGCATTTTATGGTGAGAGCAAGTATAGTGGCCGAGGGAATGTATCTCACAGACTTCCGATGACAGGCAATGGAACCTGTCATGTGCTTTGAAATCCATTGCTAAGGACGCCTAGAAGCCACAGACTGAATATTAAGTCAGGCCTGTTCCTGGGAGACAAGAGACTCTTTTTGGCCAACTTTGCCTCGAACATTCCCCAATCGCTTTGCAGAAACATCCTTAAACCCTTCTACCCAATCTTCTCTCCCCTTTCTTCTTCACTCAGGATCAGACTTGCATCAAGGTTATTCTCACCCTAAGAAGGTCAACTTTCTCTCCCTAATTTCTTTAACAAAGGGGCTTCGCTTCCCCTAATAAGGTCCTTGCGCATTAATTTTGCCATGTCTTCCTCTTCTCAGAGGACCTGGATTAACCCAGAAACTTCAATACCAGCCCAGACTCAAGGGGAGGGGGGAATAGCCTCCGCCCCTTGAAGATAGAAGCTGCAAAGTCACAAACAATCTATCATCATTTCCCCATGAGCACTGCCTGCTCCCTCTGTACAGGTGCTTGGGGAGGACTTGATTTTGCTCCCAGCTCCGATGTGGCCACATGGTACCAATGAGAGGGTATTAGCAGGTGAGGCCTTTAGGAGGTAATTAGGTTCAGGTAAGTCACGAGGGTGGCGCCCCCACTATAGGATTGGTGTCTTTATAAGGAAAGAAACTAGAGCTCCCTCTCCCCACCCCCAGGGTAAAAACAGTGAGACGCCAACTTTCACGGGACACCAGTCTGCAGATCTACCAGCACCTTGATTTTGGTCTTCCAAGCCTCCAGAACGGTGAGAAGTAAATTGATATTGTGTAAGCGCCACCACCCCCCCCCCCGCCCGGCCCCCGCACTTTCTCTGGTCCATGGCATTTTTGCTGTTTCGCCTGAGCTGCTGGAAACAGAAAGTAAAATCTAAGTATTTTCATTTTGATGACATGTTGAGATATTTTGGATATACTGGTTTAAGAAAAAAGCACCGTTATAAATTAACATCACCTATTTTAGTTCGCTTTGCTAAGTAGAAAATACAAGGGTTCACAGTTGTGACCTGCTTGGTATTTCTACGGGAGAGCACAAAGTTTCTAAGAAACTGAATCGCTATTTTGAAATCATTGTAGGTTCACATGCGGTTGTAAGATTTAAAACAAGAGCTCTGTTGTACCCTTGACTCAGTTTCCCCCAGTGGTAACTTCTTATAAATTTGTAGTATAATATTAGAAGCAGGATGTTGACAATGATACGGTGAAGATACAAAACCTTTGTGTCACCAAGATCCTTTGTGTTGCTTTTCTAAACAGTACCCACTGACCGGCACCCGCCTCGCTTGATAATCCTTGGCAACCACAATACAGTTCACTTGTATAAATTAGTCATTTTGAGACCATTATATAAAGAGATTTCTAGTGTATTATAACGTTTGGGGGTTGGCTTTTTTTCATTTAACCTAATTCCTCATGGTTCGTCCAGCATGTTGAGTGTATCAACAATTGTGTCATTTTCGTTGCTGAGTAGTTGTGGGGTGCCTGTCTCAGCGTGTCCACAGTGATGGTATCCGATCGGCTAGAAACACCTGGCGGCACTCAGGTGGGCCCTGGTGAGCTTCCCACAGACATTTCCACTTTCCAAACCAGCCTTAGGACTGGGTAGACCTTCTGGTTGCTCTTATAACTACAAGACCCCCTTTAGCAATAACCATTAAGACACTTTAAAGAGAGAAAGAGTATATTACTTACAAGCCCTGGCACAGGCAAGGCCCACCAAGGTGGATACCTTGAAGCTACTGGGAGAGAAAGTGTGCATGGACCTGGAGATCTGCATTGATCTGGGTCCAGGGTAGGGACCCAGGTTTCCCCAGTTCAGTCTTTATTGGTGAATGTAAAACATAAAAGTGCCAATTTGAAGCCTGCACAGAGAAAAATCAAGTTGACCAAATGGTCCGTTATGGAAATCAACCAAGATCTCAAAAACAAAGGAGCCTCCGTGGGGAAAGGTAGCGCGGTGTTTTTGAACTGGTTCAGCCACTGGCAGTATTTTAGTTCAAGATAGCAAGTCTTGCAAAGGATGCCTCAGCCAGGCACTTGGATTCCAAAACAAAAAGCCAACTGTCTGTGTTGGGACTACCGTGGTAGGTCATGGCACCATAGTTCTGACCATTTTAGGTTGTTTCCAGTTTGGGGCTATTGAAATAAAGCTGCTAGAAACATTCACGTCCTGGTTTTTGTGTGGATCTGTTTTCGCGTGCGAAACAGCAGTGCGATTTCTGGGTCGTTTGGTTGTGACACGTGAGGTTTCTAAGAAACTACCAAACTGTCTTCCACAGAGGCTGTACTGTTTAACGTTCTCATCAACAATGTCGGGGTGATCCGGTTCCTCCGTATTTGCCCAGGCATCTTGTGTAACTACTGTGTTCTATTGTAGTCATTCTGACAGGGGCCGAGTGACCTCTCCTTGTGGTTTTGCTTGGCATTTCCCTCATGGCTAATGATATAGAACACCTTTTCATGTGTTGATTTTCCACCTCTCTGTTTGGTGAGCTATCGCTTCATGACTTTTACCTGTTTCTCTAATTGGAGTGTTTGCTCTTTTATTGTCCTGTTTTTAACTCTATCTGTTCTAGATACTAGTGTTTCATCAGGTATGTGATTTGCGAATAGTTTGTCCTAGTCTGTTCATCCTCATAACAGGGTCTTTAAGAAAGCCAAAGTTTTAAAATTGTTTGACATTATTCAATGTTTGGTTTTTGGTTGTTTTTTTTGTTTTGTTTTGTTTTGTTTTTGTTTTTGTTTTAGTGAAGTACAATTGACACACAAGGTTGCCTTTTCCCAGGTGTACAACGTAGTGATTCTGCAACTTTTCTACGTTAGGCTCACCACAAGTGTGGCTACCAGGGGTCACTGTATGCACCAGGGTTCAACTGTATGACCATACCATTGACTGTGTTCCCAACACTGTACCTGTCCTCCCTGGGACTTACTCCATAACTGGAAACCTGTACCTCTCACTCGTCTTCAATTTTGCCCATCCCCCCTCTGGCAATCATTACTATATATAGGTTTGTTTTCGCTTTTGTTTGTTTGTTCTTGGATTCCATATGTAAGTGAAAGTCCATGGTAGTTGCCATTTTCTGATTTACTTCACTTAGCATAACCTCTCAGGTCCATCCGTGTTATTGAACATGGCAGGATTTCCTCCCTTCTTATGACTGAAGTATGCGCCATAGTATCTATACCACAGCTTTTTTATCCGTTTGTTTATAGATGGACCCTTCATTAGCTGTTGTAAATAATGCTGCAATAAACATTGACCGAGAGCGATCACAAGTAGGCAGAGAGGCAGGCAGAGAGAGAGAGAGGAGGAAGCAGGCTCCCTGCTGAGCAGAGAGCCTGATGCGGGACTCGATCCCAGGACCCTGAGATCATGACCTAAGCCGAAGGCAGCGGCTTAACCCACTGAGCCACCCAGGCGCCTTGCAATAAACATTGAGGTGAACATATACTTTTGACTTAGTGTTTTTGGTTTGGGGAGGCAAATAACCAGTAGTGAAATTACTGGATAAGACGGTATTTCTATTTTTAAGATTTTTTTGGAAATTCCATACTATTTTCCACAGTGGCTGCACCAATGTAGATTCCTCACCAACACTTATTTCTTGTCTTTTGTAGCCATTTTGAAAGGTATAAGTAAGGTGATACTGTTGTTTGATTTGCCTTTTTTTTTTTTTTTTTTTTTTTAGTGGTGTTGAGCACCTTTTCATGTATCTGCCAGCCACCTGTATGTCTTATTTGGAAAATTTTCTATTCAGGTCCTCTGCCCATTTTTAATTAGATTATCTGCTTTTTGTGCATTTATTATGGAGATTAACCACTTATGGATATAATATTTACAAATATGTATGCCTATTCAGTAGGTTGCCTTTTCATTTTGTTGATGGTTTATTTTGCAAAAGTGTAGTCCTAATAGGTTATTTTGGTATAGTCCTAATAGGTTACTTTTGCTTTTGTTTCCCTTGCCAGAGGAGACCTATCTAGAAAAATGTTGCCATGGTCAATGTCAAAGGAATTATTGCTTGTGTTTCTTTCTAGGCGTTTTATGGCTCCGGTCTCACATTTAGTTCTTGTTTCCCCGGAGTAAAATGTCACTGGATCATGCTGCATGATAGTTTTTATATATTACTGAATTCTGTGCTATTTTATATATTGCTGAATTGCATTTTGTCAAGGAATTTTGCACCAGTGTCCTTATGATTTAATGTTTGGGTTACCCCTCTTCAAAATCCTCTCTTGAAACCCTAACCTCCATTGAGGTACTATTGGAAGATGGGACTTTGGGGGAGTAGGTAGAGTTAGACTAGGTCACGTGAGTGGGGATTTCGTGATGGCATTAGTGGCCTTAAAAGTAGGGGAGAACCCTTCTCTCTACTTCCTCTCTCTTTCCACATGCACACACAGAGAAAAAGCCATGTAAGGACATAGGAAAAAGAAAAAATCCTTATCTGCAAGCCAGGAAGAGCATGCTTTTACTAGACACCAAATTGGCTGACACTTTAATTTTGGACTTCTCAGTCTTCAGAACTATGAGAAATACATCTGTTGTTTAAACCACCCAGTCTATCGTATTTTGTTATGATGGCCTGATCAGGTTGAAACCTACATTCATGAGGGATTTGGTCTATAGTTTTCTATTTTGTGCTGTTTTTGATTTTAATCTCGAGGTAACATTCTTTCATCAGATGAATTGGGAAGTCTCTCTTTGTCTTCCGATTTCTTAAAGAGCCTGTGTAGAATTGGGATAATTCTTTGGACATATAAAATTGTCCAATAAACACAACCTGCACCTGGGAATTTCTTTTCAGGGTTCTTAAGAAAAAACTTCAATTCCCTTAATAGTTAGAGAGCTATTAAAATTATCTATTTAATCTTTGGTGAGTTGTGGTAGTATGTGTTTTCTGAGAAAGTGATCCATTTTTTCTAAAAGGTCGATTTGATGTGCATAGCACTGTTGATAGTATTCCCTTAGTATATTTCGATATCGGTAATGACAGCCCTGCTTCCTTCCTGATCCTGGTAATCTGTATCTTCCTTCTTTTTTTCTTTTTTGGTCTTGCAAGAAGTTTGTTGATGTTACTGGTGTTTTCAAAAAACACCAAAATATAGTTTGTTCAAAAAATTCAAAAAACAGTTTGTTTTACTGATTTTTTTGTTTTATTTGATGTTTTCAAAAAAACCCAAAATATGTTAGAATAATTCCACAATAAAGTCAATTAATCATGTCCAAAAAAAACCCCCAAATTAAAAAAAACCAAAATATAGTTTGTTCAAAAAATCAAACAATAGTTTGTTTTATTTGATTTTTCTCCATTGGTTTTTTCGGTTTGTTCCTAGTTTAATTTACTTCTGTGTTTATTTCCTTCCTTCTGCTTCCCTTGTTTATTTTGACCCTTTTCCCCTTAGTTCTCGAGGTGAAGCTTAAATTAGTGACTTGAAACTTTTCCTGTTTTCTAATGTATACACTTCGTGTTAAGAATTTTGTTCTCCGAATCCAGTTTGATAGATTATAGTTTCATTTTCATTCAGTTTCATGTATTTTGAAATTTTGAGATTTTCTGTTTGACCTATGGGTCATTTAGAATGAAGCTGATTCATTTCCAAGTATGGGGTGAATTTTCTATTTTCTTTTTGTTAGTAATGGTTTAGTTTATGATCAGAGAATGTGCTCTGTATGATTTCATTCTTTTGATTTTGTTCAGATCCATTTTTTGTCGCACGTGCACGTGTGTGTGTGTGTGTACACATCCATATACAGGAAGCACATGAAAATCCTGCATATTCTGGGGCTGTTGGGTGGAGTATTCAATTGATGTGAAGATGCTGTTGTTTGATGGTATTGAGTTCTTCTATATTCTTGCTGGTGTTCTGCCTAGTTTTTCTTTGAATTATGAGAGAGGTGTTGCAGTCCCCAACTGTAGTAGACTTGTCCTTTCTTCTCTACAGCTTTTGCTTCACATATTTTGCAGCTCTGTTTGGTGCATGTGAATTGAGGACCGCTCTGTTTTCTTGGCAGATTAACCCTTCTATCATTATGTGATGTCTTTGGTAATTCTCTTCACTTCAAAGTTTATCTCCTATTAGTATAGTTACTGCTCCCTTCCTTTGACTGAAGTCCTCATGATCTATCCTTTTCCATCACTTGACTTTGAAGTTGTCTGCATGATGTTTCAAGTGAGTATCTAGCTGTGATGCCAGCAGGCCAGGTCCAAGGACCCAGAGGGGATCCCACAGCACTATCCAAGAGGGTCCCTGGCTGTGCATGGGATAGAAATCAAATGCAAACCAGCCCGGGGTGAAAGCAGAGCTTATTGATGGTCAAGGGTGTGCAGTTTCAGACAGAATATCTGGGAGACTCATAGAAAGGAGAGAGTCTCATCTTTCTCAGGGTCTAGAGTTTTTACTGACGATTGTGGTTTTGTGTTCATGTCTTCTCAGGCATCCAGAAACGGTTAGAACAAAGACATGGACTAGGTGTTATTCCTTAGAATCAAGGGGTCTTTTATCCAGATGTCTAGCTGGTCTGGAATATGCCCCAGATGGCTTCAGCTGGTCATTCTCACCTAGTTCTTCCTTAGACATTATCTATTCAGAAGAAATCATCCACTCCTTGTCACTTACAAGGAAGACCTAGACTGTTGGCATTCTGAGACATGTGTAAAGTGGGGGTACAGTCCTAGCAAGAATAGAAAAAAGGAGAAAAAAGCAGATTTTTTAATGGGATCCTTTAGTTTCCCTATCTTAACTGGGACATGGTCTTAACCCATTCTGCTAATCTCTATATTTTAATTGGTTAATTTAGACCATTTATATTTAAATGTAATTATTATGTTAGCGTATATAAGTATGCCATCCTATTTTTTTTCTTTTATTTCTCTGGTTTTTTTTCCTTTCCTTTTTTGTGGGTCACTGGAATATGTTTCAGAATTCCATTTTGATCTATCTGTAGTGGTTTTGGATGTATCCCTCCGAATAGCTTTGTTAATGACTAGGTGGTACATGATATATGTACATAATACTGTCAGGCTTCTCAGTCTTAAGATTCTCTCTCTGCCCCTACTCCCCCAGTTCCTGCTATTTCTCTCTCTCAAAAAATAAATGTATAAATACATAATAAATTTCTAAAAAAAAAAAAACACAACCTGAAGTGTAAAGGAAAAGCTATTGAGTTTTGACTACTATGTTCTTTCTTCCTTTCTGATGGTGCAAGTCTTCCTTTAAACTTTGTGTTTAACCTCCTTTCTGTTTAGAAAACTTCCTCTGTACATTCTTTTTTTTTCTTCTAAATACATTCTTTTAAGGATCTGCTCATGACAATTTTCTTAGTTTTCCTTCATGTGACAATTTCTTTTCTTTTTCTTTTCTTTTTTTTTTTTTTTTGAGTGGGCTCCACACTAGAGCCCACCACAGGGCTTCAACTCGTGACCCTGCGATCCAAATCTGAGCTGAGATCCAGAGTCAGAACTTAACCGAGCCTCCTAGGTGCCCTCACGTGACATGTCTTGATTTCACCTTCATTTTTAAAGGATATTGTTCACTGGATACAAGATTCTAAATTGACATTTACTTCAACTATTAAAAAATACTGTGCCCATTATTTTTTGTCTCTATGGTTTCCGATGAGAAATCTAGTGTCAGCTTAATTGCTGCTGTCCTATAGGTCAAGTGCTATTTTTCTTGGGTTGCTTTTATGATTTTCTCTTTAGTTTTCAGAAATTTAAATCTGTGTCTTGGCTAGCATTTCCTTGGGTTTATCATAGTTGGGGTTTGCTGAACTTCTTGAATCTGTGCATTTGTTATATATGCTGAGCTTTTTGAATCTGTAGGCTTCCAAATTGAGGAACTTACTTTTTTTAAAGATTTATTTATTTTAGAGAGAAGAGTGTGAGAACATGGCA